>NC_135783.1:200865612-201203946 GCF_051106095.1 Pogona vitticeps
GCTCTTCTCTTATCCTCAATGGCTGGCATTAACTCCTCCGAATGGGCTTCGAACCAGTCAGCCATCTTTCTGGTCTTCTTGCCGAAGGTGGACAAGGCGGTGTTGTAGACAGTGTTCTTGAAAGTGGGCGGCATATAAATTAAATAAATAAATAAATAAATAAATAAATAAATACAAATGAAGGGAGGAAATGTCCACAGCCTTTGAAAGACACAAGGTTTCCTTCGGTTGTGGCTCCTCGCAAGATTGTAAGCTTACCTCTGGGTGGAATTAAGGTTGTAAGTATCCAGAATATAAATTGTGTAGAGCAGAAGAGGTAACTGGTGCCTGTGGGGTGCATGTGGCTTCCAGTCCCACCACATCCCTTTGTCCTGGGAGGAAACAGAGGGGTGAATGCTGCTTTGGGTCCCTTCGCCTCATATGACCCCGATTTAATTGGCCATTGGAGGCTGTTAGAGATTTCATTCCGTTAAAAATACAGAACAACCTGTTCTGTTTTAATTAAATCCATGTTCCACTTAACAGAAACAGACAGTAGCAACCTTCGTAATAAAAATGAGGATCAGCAAAGCCATTTCTTTGGCTACAGCCTACCCTCGGGTTGCTGGCAAATGTGAAAAACGGCCCCCAGCCTTTCTGAGATCACCCGCCCCAGTTCAGATTAAATGAAACCATACAAAGGCATGTGACTCACCTCTGTGGGAGGCCTTCAGTCCCATTAATGAGCATGCCCAGCACTAGTGTAGGATAAACCAGAAATACGGGGTATGCGTACACTTTTCCCCCAGCATGGTGATCAGCTGTTCCTTCATCAACCCCCACGTGGCCTTTCTGTTGCCCCCCAATGGGGCTTATCTGAAGTCTACTTTGCACCTTCTGATTTCATACCCGTTGCACCGCTGTGCAAATTCGTCCATTGTCTTTTTTTAGTAGCTTATGCATCTTCTTTTCTCATTTATATGTATTTGCTCTTCCCCAAGGTAGCATATAAAATATGATGGCCATGTGTTTAACGTATGATGATGTTTCTATAAAGCATACTCAGCAACTGTATATTTCAGTGAATTAGAAGCCCAATGAAGGTTAGAGCCGACTAAAATCAAATCAGCAACAGACGAGAAAGTGACAGCTCTGCTTATTGTACTCTCAGCAAATATTTGAAATGGGCCCTCATGGGGCAGTCTTAATACAGTGCTTACAGTTCTTGTGTTTGCTCATGCATTAATGAAAGCACATCATTTCAGCTTTCCGTGGAGGAGGCTTGAATCGATCTTTTCTGTTCTTCAATATTAAGTCTTTGCCATGATGCCCTAGGAAAAAAAAATAAGGGGAAAGAAGACCTTATCAGAGACATTGCAAATTGTGATATCTGAACATCTATCTCACTGTGTGTTGGAGCTTTCTGCTGGCTAATAAAATTAAACATCGCATAATCTCTCCTGCCTTGGTGGCCTGGAAAAAAAATTACAAAACATTTGGGTAATCAGAAAATGAAGATAAGGAGGACTGCCAGTTTTACAAGCTGTGAATAAGCCTGCCAAGTAGAGCCAGGGGATTCGTTTTCATCGTGGCGTTTTTGCTCTATAACTCAAGACTACCGTCCTCCCCTTTTCATCTTTCTCTGTCTGATGGGCACATGCATGGCAATGGACCACTGCTTTGTGCTTTGCACAAAGAAGGAAACGGGTTCACTGACAGTGGTGGGTGGACCTCAAGCTAATGAACCAACTTTGGTTTTACTTAGAACCCCAAGGAGGCAAGAGACCCGCTGGAAAGGGCATGTAGGCATATACAATGGAATGGACACCTACGTGAAGCGCCACGTCAGTGCTTTTGAGCACACATGCTCATGCCAGGAATCTTTTCAATACCGTTGCATCACTTCATATGGACAAGAGTCAGTGAGGCAGCTGCTGGGGGGGCGAGAGGCAGGCAATGGCAGCAGAGTGTTGGGGGGGGCAGGGGGCTGAGTACTGTGAAGCTTGCTCCATGCCCCTTAAATTAGCTTGCTGGATACTGTCCATCTTCAGAGTTGAAGGAAAATCTGGCTGTCACAGTGGAGCATCAGTAAATAAGTATTTATTACTGGTACTTTTAATATTTGCTGTTTATCTATATCTTTGTGCAAAATCAGTTTGTACCATACGAGCAAGTTCAATCGATACCGTCTTAGAAACCTAGCCTATTTATTCATTCTCCTGTCAAGCGTTGAGAAATCATCATCCAAAGCTTTGCTTTGTCTTTGAATGGGGGGAAAAGTCATACGGAGACATTCACAACTCTTCCCCATAGTTGGATGCACCCGTGTTTAAGCACGGTGATTGACAAGTATATTCAAAAGTCTGCCTACCTTCCTGAAAAACTGTGACGATGGATATTGCAATGAAGTGGTAATGCTGAGCTGAAAGCTGAAACTTGGTAGAAGCGTATAGAAGCCAGGTCGTGGTGTTTCTGAAACTGTGCATACCCTTGCTCAGTTCTCTGGAAGCAGTACATGACTGACCGTTAACATTTTAATGGAATTCAGTTGTAGGATAATGCTTTTTGTTCTGTTTCCTTTTCTTATTTCCACCAGACTGTGGCTTGAATGTTCATAAGCAGTGTTCCAAGATGGTCCCAAATGACTGCAAACCTGACCTGAAGCATGTTAAGAAAGTGTACAGCTGTGATCTCACCACCCTGGTAAAAGCCCACTTCACAAAGAGACCAATGGTTGTAGACATGTGCATTAGGGAGCTTGAATCTAGAGGTAAGCTGTTCCCCGAGGCACCTGTTGCCGTGTTCATGGTCCCTTTATAGCCCGCTCTGAGTCGACAGAGGTCCTGATCTCAAAGACATTTTGCATGGGGCATTGCAAGTTTCTCTGTTTCTCTGAGCATTTAATATTCTGAACAACTGATGTTCAATATTTAATTTGCATCAGATGTTAAAAAATATCATGTTTCTGGGGAATCCTCTTTTTACCTAGGACTATGGAGTTGATCTACAACTTTCAACGTATTGTTATAACATTGCACAATATACCAATAGCTTGTTGGCAGTGCACTTTGATGATGTTTATGCTTGCTAGTGATGTTCCTCGTACTAATATGGTTTTGAGAGAAAGGATAGATAAAATATATATAGCTACTCTCTGGTAATTACACATTATTTTCTCCTCCAAGTCTTCCCTGCCTAATCACACTTTGCTTGATTGCTGTTTATGTGATATTTAAATACATGCAAATCAGTTTAAGTATTCCAATGTGAGTGGTTTGTTTCCAAATTCCTTCTTAATTTGGTGGCACCCTCCACACTCTAGGAGCCATTATCATAAATATGTTTGGATAAAATTATTGGGTGACAGTTCTCTTGATTGAGGAGTGAGGGCGGATGGTGAAGTTTAGGCTCAGAAAGAAAGGTGAGGCTTTTAAAGCTTAGCTCTTATTTATGAATTGCTAGCTGGAAAGAATCTGACTGAAAGGATACATGTTATGTTTAATCTAGTGATGTTTTTAACTTAACAGGTCTCAATTCTGAAGGACTCTACAGAGTATCTGGATTCAGTGATCTCATTGAAGATGTCAAAATGGCTTTTGATAGAGGTATATTCTTTTCTAGACACCGTTACAGCCACTACACTGGCTAAATCCAAAGATCTGATTTTTCATGACCCTTAGAAATTTGTGTTTCTGGAACAGCCTGTTTATTCATATCGGGCAAGAAGCAATTTTTCAGACTGAGGCTGCAACTACACTGGCAAGTCAAATTGGAGTGCTTCGGGTTATGCTGCAGCTTGATTCACAGCCTGTTTTACGCTTCAGATTCGGTGATCACATGGCGACTATGAGTTGTTTTGGTGTCAGCGTCCACACTGGGTCCATAATCTAATGTGATTTGGTCTGCACCACAACATTCAGGCCTCCCTTCCTTTGATCCTGCCTACTGTTGGTCCCTGGCTCTCCTTTTATGGTTCATTGTGAAGCCAGTGGGCTGTTTAAAGAATTGCATGGTGCTAGGGAAAATGGAACAGGTTTCCAACATTACCAATAACATTTGTTGTTGTTGTTTAGTCATTAAGTCGTGTCCAACTCTTCATGACCCCATGGACCAGAGCACGCCAGGCCCTTCTGTCTTCCACTACCTCCCTGAATTTGGTCACATTCATATTGGTAGCTTCGGTGACACTGTCCAGCCATCTCATCCTCTGTCGTCCCCTTCTCCTCTTGTCTTCATACTTTCCCAACATCAGGGTCTTTTCCAGGGAGTCTTCTCTTCTCATGAAGCTCTTTAATTCCTCCTCACTTTCTGTCATCAGAGTGGTATTATCTGCATATCAGAGGTTGTTGATATTCCTGCAGTCTTAATTCTGGTTTCGGATTCATCCAGTCCAGCCTTCTGCATGATGTATTCTGCATATAAGTTAAATAAGCAGGGAGACAATATACAGCCTTGTACTCCTTTCCTAATTTTGAACCAATCAGTTGTTCCATATCCAGTTCTAACTGTTGCTTCCTGCCCCACATAGAGATTTCTCAGGAGACAGATAAGGTGGTCAGGCACTCCCATTTCTTTAAGAACTTGCCATAGTTTGCTGTGGTCCACACAGTCAAAGGTTTTTGCATAGTCAATGAAGCAGAAGTAGATGTTTTTCTGGAACTCTCTGACTTTCTCCATAAAGTTAGCACATGTTAGCAATTTGGTCTCTAGTTCCTCTGCCCCTTCAAAATCCAGCCTGTACTTCTGGGAGTTCTTGGTCCACATACTGCTGAAGCCTACCTTGTAGGATTTTGAGCATAACCTTGCTAGCGTGTGAAATGAGTACAATTGTACAGTAATTGGAGCATTATTTAGGATTGGGATGTAGACTGATCTTTTTCAGTCCTCTGACCACTGCTAAGTTTTCGAAACTTGCTGGCACTTTAAAGTGTAGCACTTTAATAGTGGCATCTTTTAAGATTTTAATTAGTTCAACTGGAATGCCATCACCTCCACTGGCCTTGTTGTTAGCCAGGCTTTCTAAGGCCTACTTGACTTCACTCTCCAGGATGTCTGGCTCAAGGTCAGCAACCACACTATCTGGGTTGTCTGGGACATCCAGATCTTTCTGGTATAATTCCTCTGTGTATTCTTGCCACCTCTTCTTGATGTCTTCTGCTTCTGTGAGGTCCCTACCATTTTTGTCCTTTATCACATCCATCTTTGCACAAAATGTTCCTTTAACAGCTCCAGTTTTCTTGAACAGATCTCTGGTTTTTCCCTTTCTATTATTTTCTTCTATTTCTTTGCACTGTTCATTTAAGAAGGCCCTCTTGTCTCTCCTTGCTACTCTTTGGAAGTCTGCATTCAATTTTCTGTAACTTTCCCTATCTCCCTTGCATTTTGTTTCCCTTCTCTTCTCTGCTATTTGTAAGGACTCGATGGACAGCCACTTTGCTTTCTTACATTTCCTTTTCTTTAGGATGGTTTTTGTTGCTGCCTCCTGTACAATGTTACGAGCATCTATCCAAAGTTCTTCAGGCACTCTGTCCACCAAATCTAGTTCCTTAAATCTGTTCTTCACTTCCACTGTGTATTCATAAGGGATTTGATTTGATTATACCTGACTAGCCCAGTGGTTTTTCCTACTTTCTTCAGTTTAAGCTTGAGTTTTGCTTTAAAAAAGCTGATGGTCAGAGCCACAGTCAGCTCCAGGTCTTGTTTTAGCTCACTGGTTCTTAACCTTGGGTTACTCAGGAGTTTTGGACTGCAACTCCCAGAAGCCTTCACCACCAACTGTGCTGGCTGGGGTTTCTGGGAGTTGCAGTTCAAAAGCATCCGAGTAACAAAGGTTAAGAACCACTGTTTTAGCTGACTGTATAGAGCTTTTCCATCTTTGGGTACAAAGAACATAATCAATCTGATTTGGGTAATGTCCATCTGGTGAAGTCCATGTATATAGTAGCCTCTTGTGTTGTTGGAAAAGAGTGTTTGTGATGACCAGCTTGTTCTCTTGACAAAACTATATTAGCCTTTGCCCTGCTTCGTTTTGAACTCCAAGGCCAAACTTACCTGTTGTTCCTTTTATCATACCCCATAACATACAAATACATAAATATATTCTGCAGAAACATAATAGTCTGCTCTTGCTCATCAGAGTTATTTCTCTTTCATATCCATATTTATCCTTTTCAGGAAATATCACTTTATCTTTTATAGGTCACATAAAAGCCTTTGACTGTATGAATCATGAGTAGCTATGGGCTACAAATAGGTGTTTTAGGACAGAGTGCAGAGAAAGAAAATGGTTTCCCATAAGCAAAGATATCGGACAAGTGTGTGTTTTATCTGTTCTGTCTGAATGCAGAACATATTGTATAGAAAATTTGGACTAGGTTTATATTAAGGAGGAATTACAATTGCTTGAGGAAATATTTATTATTAATTTATTACTTTGATTTATATACCGCCTCATTCGTGTCAAAGCACTATTCTGGGTGGCTTATAGACAGTTAAAAGAAACTACAGAAAAATAAATATAACAAAATAACAAAAGCATGGTCTAAAAACTTAAACAATGGTACAACCAATTTTCGAGGAGAGGCAAGACTGGAGGCAAAGCATTCACCCATGGTAGATGTGAAAGGCCTCCTTGAATAGTAGTGTTTTAACTACCTCCTAAATGAATACAGGGAAGAGGCCAGGTGTAGCTCCTCTGGGAGTTGTTTCCATAACATAGGTGCCACCATCGAGAAGGCCCTACCTCAAGTAGATGAGTTTCAGGCCTTTCTTGGGGTGGTTACACCGAAGAGCCCAGCCTGAGAGGATCTGGTGGGTTGGGCAGATGACATTGAGAAAAGACACTCCAACAGGTAATGTGATTCCAAACCATGAAGGGCTTTATACGTGAGTGTCAGAACCTTGAACCTGATAATATTTGTTATTGTGTTCAAAATCCCGTTTGTGTATGAATTGTACTTTAAATAGTATTG
Source organism: Pogona vitticeps (assembly GCF_051106095.1). Taxonomy (NCBI): domain Eukaryota; kingdom Metazoa; phylum Chordata; class Lepidosauria; order Squamata; family Agamidae; genus Pogona; species Pogona vitticeps. Next base: position 200,872,563 of record NC_135783.1, read on the forward strand.
TTGCTTATGTTTCTTTCAGGCTCCTATTTGTTTATAGTTATACATAGTTTGCGTTTTTGTCTTTTTACCTGCAGACGGGGAAAAAGCAGATATTTCGGTGAATATGTACGAAGACATCAATATTATCACAGGTGCACTTAAACTGTACTTCAGGGACTTGCCAATTCCACTAATCACATATGATGCCTACCCAAAGTTTATAGAGTCTGCAAGTAAGCATTCGATGAAGCTGTTTATCAACTGAAAAGTGTGTGTGTGTGTGTGTTGGTTTTTATTGTCTAGGTTTCTTATGCTTTATGAAACAGCCAAATAATCCAAGTCACCCTTAAGCTCGTTGAGGTCAACAGCTTTCTTGGCCAAGAATATCTTGTTATAGCAGAACGATGGATGGCGTCACCCAGGCAGACAGGCTTTTCCACAATGATCATGTCTTTGGTTCTGTGTCAGTGATATGTGGCTCCTCTTCCGTTTTTGTCCATGGCTAAACTGATACCGAGTGGCAGTACCTCTGAGAAAGGCAGAGAATAAGACAGGTGCCTAAGTTCCCCTTCTTCTGGAGAGGATGGCCACAGTGGGTTTTCTGCATGAGGGCAGGGTGTCGTAACTCTTGATGTAGCCACAGAGACCTGGATGGACCGAATTAGTGCACAGCTTGGATGCCCCGTTCTCAGTGCGGAAGGGGTATTCACAGCCAACAACCATCCTTTTAGCTAATACACATTTTGGTTCATTTTTTGAACCAAGAATTGTATTGCAAAGCTTAGAGAAAGATTTTTCCTGGAAGCGTGCATTTACCTAACAGTGTAAATGACACAAAATTTTTGAGCACTCTAGCACAAATCTCTTCTGTGTGAGGCGTACCGTGTGAATTAGGTAGTTGTGATAGGAAAGCAACCACCAGCTATGTTCCCAGATAGATAACATTAGCTGTGTAAACCAAATAAAACATTTCCTTCTTCTATGATTAATGTTAAGCTCAGGTTCAAACCCCTTATGTTTGCCACAGCTATTCCTCCTTCTGATTTTACCTTTAAAAAGGACATGGACAGATGGAATTCCATAAGAGTTAAGATATCTCTTTGGTTTTCCTTTTGTCTAATTCTCTCAGATGACAGTAGAAAATATCTATATTAAGACATGGTTATGTGGGAAAGACATTCCTTTAGTTTCGTTTTCTGCATCCTTTTGCTTAAATCTGATGCCCCTATCTCCGTTTCAGAAACCACAGATCCTGATGAACAGCTGGAGATACTTCATGAAGCATTGGAACTACTGCCACCTGCACACTGTGAAACCTTACGTTATCTCATGGCACATTTAAAGAGGTACAGAAATGGAAGATCCTGCACTCAGTGAATCTGGTTATATATTTTCAGAGGAACATGATTAGCTTAGTCTGGAATTACTTGGTTCTTTGAGGCCACAGGCCATATCCTGCATCGTACAGATGGACCAAAATCTTACTGCTTAGCATAGTAAAGCACACTAGAAAAGACCCATTGAATCAGTTGAGATTTAGTGAGCTAGCTCCTCGGGACATTTCTTTGATCCAGAGGAACCTACGACGTACTATGCTAAAGTAAATCTCAGTTACAGGAGGCCCATTTGAATCAGCGAAACTTTTGGAAGAGTTGGTTTACTGAATTCCATTGATTTCAGTGGACCTACTCTAGTGTAATTTACTAGGCTAAGCAAGAGGAGTTTGTCTGTAATCTTTAAGAAGAGCCAGGAATAAGAAAGATAAGACAAAGGGTGATGCTGCCAAGCAAAGCCTTTTGAATGTAAATAAAGATATTAATTGGTCTTTGTTCTCTGTCACACCAGCACTTAAGTGACTTCTGTCCCTTTTGATATCTTAAAAGCCAGCCTCCCCAAGAGACATGTAAGTTCCATTAATCAGGAGTTATGTTGGCTATTCAAAGCATAACCTATATAGCTTAGGACAGCATTTACTTAGTGTATCTATGCTTCTCTCTTACTTTGATCGTGCATATGTGGATCCCTAGAACTAGCTGTTTCTCAGTCTTTTAATATTTTCCCATTGTTATTTGCAATCTAAATACTTTGGCCTTACCTTTAAAGCTTGGCTAACTTGCATTTGTTATTCTGCTAGCTACAGGATATTTTTAAGTGGTCTGTTCGACTGGCCAAGATGTGGCACTGTTGAGCATGTCTGCAAAAGCATTGTTTCAAAACTGAAAGATCCTTTGACTCAAAACTTCCTGATTGCTGTTATGCAGTTATAGGTAATCAGTTTCTGAAGAAGGATGGGAATGCCCCCCACCCTGCCTCACATCCCTGTCAATAAAAATAGCTACATCAAAACTAACCCAAGAGTGTTTAAGACAGAAACAATTTGGATATGCATGATGAAGAGATAAAGATTTCCTGCTGAGAATGTATCACTCAAATTCACTTCAGTCTTCTGGGGAAAAATTACCATGTCAGAGATGGGGTGCAAAAGTAACTTCATGAAACTTAAGATTTAAACTGGCCACTTGCAGGTCAATAATAAAATGCAACAAATATTTCAAGCAAATTGTAATGACTGAAGTCCTGTTGCATAACATGCCTGAAGGGTGATGACATCACCAAAAGGTTGAAGTTTGACATCACCAAAAGGGTGAAGTTTTTACTATTTAAAAACTTTATCCTTCTGCCCTGCAGCTTGTCTGACTCCCCGTCACCATTTTCACCACATGGAAGCTGTAGGAGCTGCAGGACAGAAGGAGGAAGTCTTTAATTGCCAAAAATCTCCCCTTCTGGAGACGACATTACCTTTCCACAGGTGTAAGTTATACAACAGGATTTGAGCCAGTACATGGTGAATGTGTTGCTGTGAGCAATGGATACTTAGAAGGTTGGAGATCTTCATAGTTCTGCACAGTAAGAGCTGAGATAACATCTTTCCTGGAGATACTATAATGCTTTCTTCAACAATTTTTAAAAGTAAGTGGAAAGAGCCAAATCTTCCCCTCCATGTATTCAGTAAAATGGGTACATTGAAGTATCGTGCGCTTCTAACAACTGAGGAGAGAGTATATGTGAATGAGAGAAAAAGGGAGGTTGTGAACCAGTCATTTTCTTTTCTATGTTCCTTCATGTTCTTGCTGAATAATTGTAACTGAAAAGTAATTCCAGATTTATTTATTTATTTATTTATTCAATTTATATGCCGCCCACACTACCCAGAGGTCTCTGGGCGGCTTACAATAATTAAAATTCAATACAGTAAAAGATAAAATAATTAAAATACAATTAAGATACAATTAAAATTGCCATCAGACCCACAGCTAATATTATTTCAATTAAAAGCCTTCTGGAACAGGAGGGTTTTGACCTGGCGCCGAAATATCATCAGCGTCGGCGCCAGACGAATCTCAGTCGGGAGGGCATTCCATAGTCTGGGGGCAGCTGCCGAAAAGGCCCTTTGTCTACAAGCCGTCCCTCTTACCTCCTTAAGGGACGGCTCTTTCAAAAGGCCCCCCTGGCTAGATCTTAACTGCCAGGTAGGTTCATATGGAAGGAGGCGGTCCTTCAGGTATCCAGGGCCCAAGCCGTTTAGGGCTTTATATGTCAAAACAAGCACTTTGAATTGGGCCCGGGCAGCAACTGGTAGCCAATGTAACTTATACAGAATCGGCTTGATATGTTCCCTGGCGGCTGCACCACTCACCAGCTGCGCAGCTCGATTCTGGACCAGTTGCAGTCGCCGGACCGTCTTCAAAGGCAGCCCCACGTAAAGCGCATTGCAGTAATCTATGCGGGATGTTACCAGTGCATGTGTGACTGTCATGAGACTCCGCTCGTCCAGGTAGGGCCGTAGCTGGTATAATTTCCGCAGCTGAAGGAAGGCGCCCCTGGCCACCGAGTCCACCTGGGCTTCCGGTGTTAGACTGGGGTCCAGGAGCACCCCCAAGCTGCGGACCCTGTCCCTTAGGGGGAGTGTAACCCCATTCAGGGCGGGGAAATGGCCCTCCAGCCTGTCCGGTGAAGCACCCACTAACAGCACTTCCGTCTTGTCTGGATTGAGTTTCAATTTATTAACCCTCATCCAGTCCATTATCAGGTCCAGACACGAGTTCAGCACAGAAACTGCCTCACCTGGATTGGTGGAAAACGAGAGGTAGAGCTGAGTATCGTCAGCATATTGCTGACTCCTCAGCCCAAACCTCCTGATGACCTCTCCCAGCGGTTTCATGTAGATGTTGAACAGCGTGGGGGACAGTATTGAGCCCTGAGGAACCCCATGACATAACTGCCATGGGGCAGAGCAACTGTCCCCCAGCACCACCCTCTGGACACGGTCAGCCAGGAAGGAGCGGAACCACTGTAAAACGGTGCCCCCAACTCCCAACCCAGCCAGCCTATCCAGAAGGACACCATGGTCGATGGTGTCGAAAGCCGCTGAGAGGTCCAGGAGTATCAACAGGGTCACACTCCCCCTGTCTCTCTCCCGACAAAGGTCATCGTACAGGGCGACCAAGGCAGTCTCTGTACCAAAACCCGGCCTGAAACCCGATTGAAATGGATCCAGAAAATCCGTTTCATCCAGCAGCACCTGGAGTTGCCCAGCCACAACCCGCTCCAACACCTTGCCCAAATAAGGGAGGTTCGCCACTGGTCGGTAGTTGACCACCAGCCTTGGGTCCAGGTTAGGCTTTTTAAGGAGTGGTCGAATTACCGCCTCTTTCAAGGCGGTAGGGACCACTCCCTCTCTCAGAGAGGCGTTCACGGCCTCCTGGACCCAGGTGCGAACCCCCCTGGCTGATCTTCTAATTAGCCAGGATGGGCAAGGGTCAAGCGGAGTGGTGGTAGAACAGACAGATCCAAGCACCCTGTCCACATCATCAGGTCTCAACAATTGAAACTCATCCATTAATACTGGACCTAAGCACGGCGCACTGGACACATCCTCTGATTCTGCAGTAACTGTGGAGTCCAACCCACTGCGAATCTGAGCGATTTTTCCCTCAAAATGTATGGCAAACTCATCACAGCGAGCTGATGAGCAGTCCGGGTCCTCCACCGGATTTCCCGGTTGAAGAAGATCCCGGACCACCCGAAACAGCTCTGCTGGACGACATTCTGAGGAAGCAATATGGCTGGAGAAATATTGCCGTTTCGCCAGCCGTATTGCCACGAAATAGGCCCAATAATGGGCTCTAAGTCGTGTTCGATCAGACTCCCAGCGGGGTGATCGGGGTGCACATTGATTGAATACCACATATTATTTGAGATTATTTCAATGAGAAATAAACAGGCTTAGTTCCTAATTTAAATAAATCCTAAAAATGATTTCTAGGTTTTCCCATGTAAATATTAATTAGCATGTACAAATGTTATGCAGATTTGTCTCACAGTATGATGGATCCCAAATCTTTTAAATGCTTAGCAACAACCCAACATAAGGCATCACTTACAGGGATGCTCACTCAGATATCTGAAAGCGAGGAAACAGCCAATAGAGTCTTACCAAATTCATTTGGGGTCAGCCAGTTTACTATATTCAGAGTAACTATAAATAGAAATTGCAGAGGTTGGCCAACTTGAGAACAGTTCGCTTAACAACTACCAGTTCCTGGCAATCATTAGAGGTATCTAAAATGATTTAATTCCAGACAGTGTATTTAAGAGTTCCTGACTTGGGGGTGGGGAATAATATTTTGTTTATAATTCATGAAGTTTGGGACAATGGCTATTTAGTCATTTATATTTAATATATCCTGGTAAGGCTTTATTTTGAGTTGTAAGTCAGTAATATACATTAGAGCTTTTGCTTAATCTGTTCACAAACTAATTTACAAATTCTAACTTTTACCTAGAGAGGCAGTTAACTGCCATAAAGACAATCACAGAGTCTCAAGACAGCAGTTTGCATTCTGCATCTTAGAGCAGAGAACAGGGAAGAGAGCCATCTTAGCAGTATCCTGTTTCCCTGAAAATGACCCCTAACCTGAAAATAAGCCCTAGTATGATTTTTCAGGATGCTCGTAATATAAGCCCTGCCCCAAAAATAAGCCCCAGTTAAGTGAAACCCCACCCTCCACCACTGTGCAGCAACCAGAAAAAGATGACGACTGTATTTGAATAAATGTAGATTGATTTACATGAAACAAATAAAACATATGTTGACAGTCATATCCAATTAGAATTTGTCTACCACGTTTTAGGGGACATGGTAGCCCTGCGGGTTAAACTGCAGAAGCCTCTCTGCTGCAAGGTCAGAAGACCAGCAGTCGTGAGATCGAATCCATGCGAGGGAGTGAGGGCCCGTTGCTTGTCCCAGCTCCCGCCACCCTAGCGGTTCGAAAGCATGCAAAATGCAAGTAGATAAATAGGGACCATCTCAGTGGGAAGGTAACAGCGTTCCGTGTCTAAGTTGCACTGGCCATGTGACCATGGAAGAATGTCTTCGGACAAAACGCTGGCTCTATGACTTGGAAACACGGATGAGCACCGCCCTCTAGAGTCAAACACGACTGGGCTAAATGTCAAGGGGAACCTTTGCCACTTTTAGTAGCCATCACCACCACACATTGTTGCACAACTGACATAATTAACATTCTGCTATGTAATGGGATACTTCTTTTTGCCTGCCTTGAACCTCTCCCCATCCAGCTGCATCAGATGACCCTGAGTTTTAGCATTGTATGGCAGGGGAAAGGACTCCCTTTTCACAGCTTTGACTTGATAAAGCAGAGGTCAACAATTGCTTGTGACAGTTAACTACAAGCCAGTGCAGAAACCCAGAGGGATGCCCCATTCTCTTGGTGCTTATCATTGATGACCATGTATTTAAACCTCACTGAAGACGAAAACACCCCTAATCATGCCTTGATGGCTCCATGTTTTGTGTTTCCGTCCATCCCATTCTGCCAGCTTCTAGCCACTGCTTCGCAAAACAGGCTTACCACAAGCCCTGGAGAACCACCATTTCAGTAACTAAGAAACCTTGGGAGTTAGAGTTCTGTGAGTGGGTTGCAGTTGCAGCCATGACAACTGTTTGAAGCTAAGTTCCGTACATGATGTAGATGTGGCTCTTGTGTTGTTGTGTTGTGGTATGAGGATACCAGCTCCTAACATCTGCTGATGACTTGCCATTTAACCCTTGCCTTCTTTGTTCCAGGGTAACGCTCCATGAAAAAGAGAATCTCATGAACGCTGAGAACCTTGGGATTGTTTTTGGGCCAACCCTAATGCGAGCACCAGAGCTTGACCCAATGGCCGCCCTGAATGATATCCGTTATCAGAGACTTGTGGTGGAGATGCTTATAAAAAACGAAGATATTTTATTTTGAACTTCTTTTGTTGAGTTGGGGGGGCGCGCATATGATTTAAATGGAAAACAGTGGAGATCTGGGGATGATGAAGGAACATTTTGCAGTAACTGAGCCAGCTTCTGTCGCTACATTCCAGTAGTGAGGTTTCAGTGTAGGAAAGATGCTTCTTCGCTTGCCTCTGTGACATTGTTCAGACCAAGTTGGGAATGAAGGTAACATGGATTGTACTGTCCAGTACTGGGAGGTCTGGGTTGTTTCAAGGTAGGACAGGGAATCGAAGTTTGGATGGTCTGCTTCTTGCTCAATCTCTCTTGTGAGGCTTCTCGTATGCAGGACACAACAGACACAGTACAGCATCTGTCTTCTGGGATAGTCTGTGATTGTACTCTAGCATGTTTCTCTGTGTAAATCTGTTGTGGTTTTCTTTTTATGCTCTGTAATTGGTTTCTGATATTTCATGCAGGCGAAGGAAAGCAGAGTGCAGTGGACCAAAGCCTGCCTCCTCTCGTTGACATTGCCTCTTCTTCTTTTCCTATGTTGACGGATGATTACTTCTTAGGTTCCATACAATTTCTTTTAAATGGTGGAATACATTTTCTTGTATTGGAAATATATTCTGGCTGCCACTTTCAAGAATGCCTTTTTTGTGTGTGGTTCCAGTTAAAGATGGCTATGCTGAGTGAGTGTGGATAACTTTGTTGGTGGTTGTTCTTAAATTGTCATTTTGTATTTTTATTGGGCATGCATGTTAATTTATTAAAATTTTGCATTAGAACCATAACACATCCGGCTACAAGGTTTATTCTCCCAGGGTGACAGTGACTGGGGACATGCATCCCTATCCCATACATATTTGTATGAGACTGACTAGTGGCCAGTAGAAGCTCTAAGTCAGTCTCAGTTCAGTGAAGCTTATATGGAAGCACTGTATTTTTCTGTGTATAAGACGCCCCCATGTATAAGACACCCTCCACTTTTCTAATCCAAAATTAAGAAATCTAAGTGGGGCTTAGCAAGTGTAGAGGGAAAGGGATCAAAGCCCTGCAGGATCTCTTTGATCCCTGCTTTCCCTTCTGCTTGTTTTTGTTCTCTCCTCAGCTTACTTCCGTGTATAAGACGACCCTCAATTTTTGTTCTAAAGATTTTAGAGAAAAGTATAGTCTTATACATGGAAAAAATACAGTAAGCATGCATCTGATTAGAGCAATCTGCAGTCTCCATGGCCTTTTCTCTCCTCCCCCCCCCCCAAAATCTTCCTCCTTTGGTGCAGTGCCCAATGGGGTTTAGCTGTAAGTCTTGACTCTTAGAAAACCATTGTTCTGTCCCAGTGTTGTCCTGGTAAAACAAAGCAATGGACAGTCTAAAAGAAGCAGAGCTACCTGCCTCTGTTGTAGTTGCCTACAAGTGGACAACATTTCAACTAGAGCAGAACAATCCTCCGGTATTGGTGTAACTAAAGCAGAAGAGAATGCCGCTGATGCAACTGACACAATATTTGCATTACTACACTTCCCTGCACCATAAATTGGAGCTAACTGTCCTTCCTTGCTCCAGAAGCAGCTGCACAGGAATAATAATCCTAGTAATTGTCAAAACAGTTTCATCAAGAACATTTCTTTAGTGATTTTAATAACTAATTTACTTGGGATCTTTTCCAATTAAATGTAAAAGCAGTGATGTGTAAGCCAGCCAAGTTCTGACACACAGCTAGCAGTCCAAACTAAATGACTCCAAATCACAACTGAGGTTTAAATTGTGCAGTGCCAACCTCACAAAACTCACTCTTCACCTTTCAGAACAGGAGGAAATGACCTAAAGTGATAAATTATTCATTTGGCAATGTCTGCTATAGTAAATTATGCAAATCAGTTCCTACCAGGACTTCTTCACTTCCTCTGATAGGATTATTTTTACATTTGCAGAAGACCTTTTCCTGCAACCCTCCAAACTCCTCCAGGGTGGCCTGGAACTTATTCTTCAGTTGGCTGCCTCTCCCCTCTCTCTCTTTTCCCATCTAACTCCCTGCTCTCTTGGGCTGATGGCTCAGCCTCTGCCTTCTGAGGACTCTTACCCTTCACAACAAGGAAGCTACTTGCCCCCAGAGTACCCACTTCATTTGCCACCAGCAATGCCCTGGGTTGTTTTCTGGTGGCTGAGTCTGCTACCATTGGGGAGGTGGCCCAGGTCCTTCCCACGCTGGAGCACCATCTTGCAGTGCATGGACTCGAACACACGCCTCTGTTGCACATGGTTGAAAACACTTCCAGATTACTGACTTCTTGAGAGCTCCAGGTCCAGTCTTCACGTTCCTCACAGGGATTGCTAACTCGCCATCACTACTGGCTCTGGCAGCTGGTGGAGCAAGTGCTGATGGAGGGGCAAGGGTGATTTCAGTTTCACCGCCTTCAGAAACGGTGCCCACCAGAGTCCCCTCAATCTCCCTCTCCCCCACATCAAACATGTACTATATGCACTTGAAAGGGACTTCCCACCAACCACAAGGCTGCTTTGCACAGGAGATGTTTGCTGGTTAGGGGGGGCTGGGGGGTAAATCCTTCCTCGAATAGGATGCAGCTGCATTGTCTGGATATGGAAGGGAATGTCTTGTCTGTCCATCTCTTTCCCAACCACAAAAGCAGCTGCACTGCAGTCACCCAAGCCGACAGTCTGAGTGCTGATGCCATCCACTGGACCATCTGCATTTCTCCCTTTAGCAAGCAGAGGCCTAATCTTTTGCTTTCTAGCCTATAAGAGTCCATGCGACTCTGAATATTAGGAATCATTATTGGAGATTTGGATTTGGATATATTCAGAACTATCTGAAAATGGCATTATTTGGTGAATTCTGGATATTGCCAAATCCCTACTAGGAAGTCTCACTTTGTGAGCATCATTCCACCACTCCATATGTACCCCCCCCCTGGAAGTGAGTTTTCCCCATCAAAGCATGCTACACTGTATGTGCCGTTTGCTTTGACAGGTCCTGCCTGTCTGCTGTATATGCCATCTGATCTACAGGCACAAAAGATTGTCCTTCAACATCAGAGGTCCATAAACTGGCTGTTCCCCAACACCTGCTTTTTTCATATGAAGCAAGACTAAAATGTACAGGTCTTTTATGTTGTTTTAAATGCAGTTCTAAAAGAGCATTTAAAAAAGCACTTAGGTTCAACAATACAGTGGTCCCCAACCATGGGCCTCCAGATGTTCTTGGACTTCAACTCCCAGAAATCCTGGCCAGCAGAGGTGGTGATGAGTTTTACTCCAAGAACACCTGGAAGCCCAAGGCTGGGGAACACTGTTTTAAATTACTTGGATCCTATGAAACATTGCCATTTCTCCTCACCTCATACTGTTTGCAGACTCTACTGCCCACCTCTGTATTCACACATCCCACTTGTTGCTTGATCCAGGGCAGCAGAGATGAGTCTGAAGAGGTGCTGGCAGGTGGGTCTTACCCATGAGCAAGAACCCAGATGAATAGGCACTTCTCATCAAACACATCGCTCCTAATTAGGAGAATGTGACGAGGTGAGAGAAGGGTGGAGGAGTGGGTCACTTCTCGCTTCCTGTTTTGATCACACCAAGAAAAGGAACATGAATAGGGGTAGGGCATTCACCGACATTTCAAAGACGGAGGAAAAGGTTTTGGGACATGGGCATCCATAGCTTCTTTACACATTATGTGAAAGCCAGGTGGTGCCAGAAAATATCCAAGATGGCACTCCTAAGAGGAAATGTTAACAGTAAAATTGTGTTGGATAGTTTCAGCAGAAAGTTTCATTGCTCACTAATGGAAAAAGACCTACTTAAACTGATGTAAAGGCTCTGCTAATACTGCAGAACAATGCTCGCGGGACAGGATTATGAAGATTTGAAAAGAAAGAAATCTTGGTATATTGTTGCAAGGAGAGGTGAGATGCATTTAGACCTCAAGCAGGCTTTTGGGAAGTCTGAGTACTCCGCTCTCCAATGATTCGAGATGGCACAAACCTCTGGTTTGTGTTTTGTTGTTGTTGTTGTTTTGTTTGTTTTTTGCTGAACACGTGTTCGGTGCTTCCCAGCTCCGCCTGCTCTGGCAGGCACCCACTTTTTTAGTTCTTTATGTTTTAAGAGTAGCAGGAAAGGAGGCTAGGTTGCATTATTCTCCTGAAGGCTTCTCTCATCTGTTTGCTCTGTATACTCCCACCTTTCCTCTCAGTTAACAAATGAATAGGTAAGAATTTAGTCTGCCAAGCTCACAAGAATCCTGGAATCAGCAAGGCATTGCCCCCCATCCCTTTTGCCCCCTTGCTGCCAAATCATGAAAGAGACTGCAAGCTCGAAAAAAATATCCCTGAATTGTGTTTAGTACAATGCAATTGTCGATTAATGTACACCAAATTACGAAATTTCAGCAGCATTTCCTCGTATGTTACAGAGTTCCCTATATATTGGCGAGAAACCCTTACTCTTCAAGCTGTGGGATGCAAAACAAAGAATAGTTCTTATTTTTAATATTTACAGTCTTTGCTGGTTCATTTTTGTCTTTTCTAAGAAGAAGGCCTCTTGGAACTGCTTCATTATCCAGTTTATTGTGAATGCTTGTCAAAATCTATTAAAGGTATACTGGTTTGCTTTAGGATTTCCCCACCCCCCAATTATTCAAATAGCTTTCATGGCAGCAACAACATCTGAAACCTCAGTATTCAAATTTCCTTGTGGATTATTTGCTGCACAGGTAGAGGAGGACAGTCTAAACAGGGAAGTACTATTTAATTAGCACTAGATGTCTTGGAAGTTTGGAAATATTAACTAGGACACTGTCAGGACCTGCTGGGGCTTGAACTAGCACATATATACCCTCACACACTAAGGGAGGCATCTCTGATGTGTTTTGCATTCTTGTTGTGTATCAGAAGATGTGTGCAAAACTACCCACCAGTCCGTTCATTAATTTAGCTTGCAATCCAATGGAAATTTGCAGGAGGAGAATAAAACATCCTGGAATCCATCGAACCTTCAAGAAAAAGTGCATAGGATTGCTGCCAGGCCACCATCCTATGCACCATCTCAGGATAAGGCACATTGAATGCAGTGAGGTTCAAACGCAGGGTAAATGCCGTGCATTTCGGATTAATTTCAGAAAGAATAGATCTATGGATTCCTTAGAACTGGCAACAAGGCTGCTCCTTCTTCAAATAATAAACCTCCCCTCTTGTGGCAGGAATGTTACCCCAGTAATGTTGCCATCTTTCTGAACTCACGTTCGTTTCATTGTTTATAAAGCTTTAGAGCAGTGTTTCCCAGCCTTGAGTTGACCATATGTTCTTGGACCAAAACTCCCAGATTCTTAGCTAGCACTGCTAGTGATGAAGATTTCTACGAGTTTTAATTTAAGAACATCTGGGGTCCCAAGGTTGGAAACCATTGCTTTAGACCAAGAAGCACTTTGTACACATGAGCTGTCTTTCCAGAGTGTGGTGCACACATGAACTATGGGGGTCGTGGTGGTGATTATTATTTTACATCATCCTCCGTTCCTTGCAAGACTTTCAACTCGCATGCCACTGCCAAGAGCTATATATGGTTTCTTGTCATGTGTACTCACCACAACCACCAACTAGCAACAACAATATCTGCCTTAATTTTACATATTAATACATTGATATATGAGGTGGCAGGCACCACCTTAGGAATTCTTCCCTAGGCAAGAGGACAGGGAAAACGGTTCTTCTAAAATTAGACCTTCCATAGCTTGCTTCTAGAGACGAGAGTGCTGGGCTTTTGAACCAATCTGGCTGAGCAGTGCTGTCTTTCTGTCTGTCTGAGAATGGAAAAAGCATTTAAATTTGTGGGTGAAGGACCCAGTAAAGAAATCAGTCTAAGCAACTAAATTCCATTACATTGCACAGCCAGCTGCAATGTAATGGAACCCAGACCTACTGGGATCTGCCACACGTTAACTAAGCTGCTACCAACCATTCCCTATAAGAAGTCACACAGACCAGGGATGGATTTTTAAACAAATAAAGAACAAGGTTTATTTAAATCACACACAGGGAAAAATAAAATGATCAGGTGAATAAGATATAGTAACGTGGCTTAGTTTCACTCATACATACACACAGGTTGGTTCACACAGAACCCTTAACTTGAAGCACAGACCCTGAACCTATCAGGTTGGTACTCTGACACACAGTAGTACCCTGTCTGACACACAGACTCCCACACCAGCTTCTTCTTCCCAGCTGCTGCTTCTTCACATCCCAGCGTCTCCCGAACTTCACCACACACGCTCCACATATATATACAGTACAGCCCCTCCTCCTGATGTCCCGCCTTCCACTCCCCATAGGATGGAACTTTCCCTCCAAACCCATGACAGACAGGTAACATCAGTGCTGTATGTAACACCTCCCCTCTTTATAAGTTGTTTTGTAGGGGGAAAGCTAAGGTGCTTTTTCCCAAAAAACAACCTGGATAAAACACACAACAACAGTTATACATACCATATCATACTTATACTTACATTCTAAGTTAACCATAGCAATTAGGCATTTAAACATTTACCATATACATTACATCAATTTACCTTTATTCATACAAACCAAGTTCAAAAAACAGGTACATTTAACTTTTGTCATCAATATATATACATAGTCCATGTTTCTTTCGCCGTCTTCATTCTTCAGGTCTTCTTGACAAGGCGTCAGCAACACAGTTCACTGACCCTCTGACCACCTTCACTTCAAAGTCATAGTCCTGTAGGTTTAAAGCCCACCTCATAAGTTTGCTATTGTGGGTTTTCATTGTCTTTAACCATTGCAGTGGTGAATGGTCAGTGCACAGAACAAAATGTCTTCCCCAGATGTAAGGCTTGGCCTTCTGGATCGCGTAGACTATGGCCAAACACTCCTTCTCCACGGTTGCCAAATGTCTCTCACCTTTTTGAAGTTTCCTACTCAGGTAGGACACTGGATGCTGGTCACCATTCTCATCCTCCTGGCACAGAACTGCTCCTACCCCGCTGTTAGACGCATCGGTGTAGATGATGAACTCCCGGTCGAAGTCTGGAGCACGCAGCACTGGATAGTTGATTAGCGCCTCCTTCAACCTCTGGAACGCCTCCTCACAGTCGCTGGTCCACGGGATGCGGTCATCAGCCTTCTTCCTCGTCAGATCGGTCAGCGGAGCCGCAATCTCGCTAAACCTCGGGATGAACTTTCTGTAGTAGCCCACCAACCCAAGAAATGATTTGACTTTTCTCTTGGTGGTGGGTCTAGGCCAATCACGAACTGCTTCTATTTTGGCCTCCAGGGGTTTTATCACTCCTCCCCCTACCATGTGACCCAAGTATTTTATTTCTGGGCTACCCAGCTGACACTTGCTGGCCTTTACTGTTAGCCCTGCTGCACTTAACCTCTGCAGCACTAACTCCAGGTGTATCAGGTGATCTTCCCAGGTATTACTGAAGATCCCTATGTCGTCAATGTAGGCCACCGTAAAGTCACTGAGCCCTGCCAAGGTCTGGTCCATCAGCCTTTGGAATGTGGCTGGTGCATTTCTGAGACCAAAGCTCAGGACTCGAAACTCATAGAGACCAAAAGGGCTGCAAAAGGCGGTCTTTTCTTGATCCCTGGGATCAATTCTTAATTGCCAATATCCCTTTACCAGGTCCAATGATGAGATGAACCGACAACCCCCTATGGTTTCAATCAGGTTGTCTAGCCTGGGCATTGGGTAGGCATCAGGAGTGGTTACGCGGTTTAATTTCCTGTAATCGACACAAAACCTAATGCTCCCATCAGGCTTGTCCACTAGGACTATCGGAGAGGACCAAGGACTAGAAGAGGGGACGATTATGTTCTCCCTAAGCATCTCGTCCAGCTCCTTCCGCACCTTGTCCCTATAGGGTCCCGTTACTCGGTATGGGGATACTGCCTGCGGGGGTGCATCCCCTGTGTGGATCCGATGCATCACTCCCTTCACTATCCCCAGCTTGTTGGAAAACACCTGTTGATATTTACTGAGCAGCATTTTTAGTTCTTGCTGCTGGTCTTGGGTGAGTGCAGGACTGATCTTTACCTCCTCTGGGTTGTATTTTACTTCCCCTCTACCCTCCCAGAAGGGTAATTCAGCTTCCTCACTCTCAGCTGCTTTTATCGCAAATAAAACCCTCTGTTCCCCTCTGTAGTAGGGTTTTAGGGCATTCACATGAACCACCCTCCTTGCTTGGTTCTCCTCCTGCTCTATAAGGTAGTTCAGGTCTGACATCTTGGAAATGACCCTATATGGTCCTGCCCATTTGAGCTGCAGTTTGTTCTCTCTGCAGGGCCTAAGCCAAAGCACTTCCTCCCCTGGGTCAAAGTGCCTCTCTCTAGCTTTGTGGTCATACCATGTTTTCTGTCTGACCTTCTGAGCTTGCAGGTTTTCTGCTGCCAGCTCTAGGTTTCTCTTTAGGTCATTCATCAAGGTGTCTATGTATGTCACAACGTCTTGTGGGTCATCCTGGGTGATCTGCTCCCAATTTTGTTTGATCAAATCAAGGGGCCCTTTCACCCTTCTCCCAAATAAAAGTTCAAATGGACTGAACCCGGTACTGGCTTGTGGCACTGATCGATAAGCAAACAAAAGGGATTGCAGCTTCTGGTCCCAATTGTTTGGATTCTCTGCCAAGTAAGCCCTAATCATGCGCATTAGAGTCCCATTGAACTTCTCAGTTAACCCATTACTTTCGGGATGATAGGCAGTGGTTTCCTTGTGCTTAATTCCACAGATTTGCCATAAGCGTTTCATGAGCTTTGATGTGAACGATGCGCCCAAATCTGTGATTATTTCTGAGGCAAATCCCATCCTGGACATATACCCCACCAAGGCATCTGCCACTGTGTTAGTTTCAATGTTAGTCAAGGGTATGGCTTCAGGGTACCTCGTGGCATGGTCCACAATGGTGAGAATGAACCTGTTCCCCCTCTTTGTGGCCTTGGGCAAAGGTCCCACAATATCCACCCCTATGCATTTGAACGGAGTGTCAATCACAGGCAAAGGGCACAACTTTGCTTTGGTCCTGTCGCGGCTATTCCCCTGCCTTTGACACACATCACATTGTTTACAGAACTCCCTGATCTGCTTCCCTATGTCAGGCCAGTAAAAATTCTGTGTGATTCTCTGCTGTGTTTTGTTCACCCCTAAGTGTGCAGCAAACATGTCAGAGTGCCCCCTTTGTAAGATCATGGGGCGATACTTTTCAGGTACCACCAGCTGACTTCTGATCCTATCTCCCCCTTTTGAGATATTCCTCAGGGTCTCTCTATACAAAATCCCCTTTTTCTCTAGAAATCTCACTGGGGTTTCAGGTGTTAGCTGGGCGTCAGTCACCTGTTCAAAACACTTTTGGAGAGTGGCGTCTGCCTTTTGCTCTTGTCCAAATCTGCTGTCTGTGGTTAAGGTTTCCACCACAGCTTCTGAACTCCCCTCTGCTTCCGTCTCTGGCTCATCATTACCCCCCTGAACTGTCCCCGTGGTGGCTTGTGAACGTGTAATCACTAGCACCCGTTTCACATGTTCAGCCAGGTCATTTCCCACAAGCACGGCTGCTGGCAGAGTCGATGAAATCGCTAGCCGCCAAACTCCCCTCCAGCCTTGAAAGTTCACAGGTACCTCCGCTACTGGCAGAGAGATCACCTGCCCCTCAATCCCTGCCACCTTCATGCTCTCATTTGGGATTACATACTCCCTAGGAATAATATCTGGATGGCACAGGGTCACCTGAGAACAAGTGTCCCGCAGCCCCCGATACTGACGGTCAAGTATTCCTACGTCCACCCCTGCTGTCTCAAACAACTGAGAATCTGTTCTCACCAGCAGGCAGCGCCTGACCTCTACAAGAGGACCATTTTCCTCAGCCTGATCAGCAGAGGTAGCTGTTCCAGATTGAGTAGCCATGGCAACAGGCTCCCTCAGTGACAATGAGCCTTGCTCTTTCTGGACACAGAACACAGCTTTTGGCTTGGTCCCACTCGAATCCTGAGGCACAATTCCTTTTAGCTGCTTTAATTTCTCACACTCTGAGATTAGATGGCCCTTTCCCTGACAGAAATAGCATTTTCTGGTGTATTTTGAGTCTCTCTCATCTTGTTTTGGTTTTCCCTCCAAAATCTGAAGTCTTGGTTTCATGTCTGAGGGCTTCCCTTCACCATGGGCCCCTCCCCCTTGCTGGCTTTTCCCTGGTCCCTGAGAGTACTTGCTGTAGGTTTCTTTAGGTTTCCCTACAGATTTCTCCTCACCTAAGGGCTTTCTTATCTGGTAAATAAAATCTGCAATCTCGGCGGCTTCTGCCACAGATTTCGGTTTCCTTTCCCTCACCTGGAATTTCAGTTCCCCATGCAGGACTGAATAGAACTGTTCCAGCGCTATCAAATCTTTAAGCTGCTGAAAGGTCTCTGTCCCCTCCTGAGATAGCCATTTCTCAAGCAGCCTCACCAATTGAGCCCCCACTTGGGTAAAAGTCTGCTCTGGTTTCTTTGTGAGGGACCTGAATCTTTGCCTCAGCTGTTCCGCATTTATCCCATGTCTTGCAAACACCAGTTTTTTAAACTCTGCAAAATCTCTCATCAGTTCCTGTGGCATCTCTGAATAAACCTCAGCCAGGCTACCACTGATTAAAGATCGCATGATGGTCATCTTCTCAGTTTCCCTCACTGAGAAGTCCACAAACGCTCTTTCCACTAAGGAAAAGAACACCTCAGGACAATCTCCCTTGTGGTACACAGGGAATTTCTTCAGGTCAGCCTTAGACAATTGGCCTCCCTCAGAATCCCTATTGTTATTATTGTTCTGGTTCATCATTTCCAATTTTCTTAATTCAAACGCCATCCTTTCTTTTTCCAGAGCAATTTTCTCTCTCTCTAATCTTTCTTCTCTTTCCAATCTCTCTATTTCAAATTGACTTTTTTCTCTCTCTAATCTTTCTTCTCTTTCCCTTTCCTCCATTTCAAATTGCCTCATCCTCAGTTCATGCCGTTGGGCTATGAGCAATTTTCTGAGTTCTGGGTTCTGTTCTCCTGTGCTGTCACCTTGCACTGAGCCAAATTCATCCTCAGAACCTTGGTCTACCTGGGGGTCTTTCACTTCACCCATTTCTGCCATTTGGCTTCGAGTCAAGGGCATAATCCCCCCTCAGAACAAGCTGCTCTAAAAAGTCAAGCCTCAAAATAAAACAACCACTTTTTTTTCTTTCTTTTGCCTCAGAACCAGCTTTCCCTCTAGATTGCTGCTGTCCTTCAGCACTACTTGCAACTGTAGCGAGTTAAAGTCTACCCCCCTCTGCTGGGCCTCTCAGCAGGCAGGCTAGATCACTGCTATTTCACAGTTTTGCCTCAGCTTTTTTCCCGCCAAAAACAGGCTGCCTCAGAGCACCCTAATCTAGTCTCCCCAGTTGGCACGTTCTTCTACTAGCGCACCTCCCCGTGAGGTACACCTAGAAGATTACCTACGCGCCTCAGATTGTCCCTGACTAGACCCCCCTTGCTCTGGGCACACTTGCCAAGGCTTTGCTGGACCGCTGGACAACTGGACCAGTCGTATCCCACACGCTGGACACCAATCAATGTGACAAACCCAGACCTACTGGGATCTGCCACACGTTAACTAAGCTGCCACCAACCATTCCCTATAAGAAGTCACACAGACCAGGGATGGATTTTTAAACAAATAAAGAACAAGGTTTATTTAAATCACACACAGGGAAAAATAAAATGATCAGGTGAATAAGATATAGTAACGTGGCTTAGTTTCACTCATACATACACACAGGTTGGTTCACACAGAACCCTTAACTTGAAGCACAGACCCTGAACCTATCAGGTTGGTACTCTGACACACAGTAGTACCCTGTCTGACACACAGACTCCCACACCAGCTTCTTCTTCCCAGCTGCTGCTTCTTCACATCCCAGCGTCTCCCGAACTTCACCACACACGCTCCACATATATATACAGTACAGCCCCTCCTCCTGATGTCCCGCCTTCCACTCCCCATAGGATGGAACTTTCCCTCCAAACCCATGACAGACAGGTAACATCAGTGCTGTATGTAACAGGCACCACCTTAGGAATTCTTCCCTAGGCAAGAGGACAGGGAAAACGGTTCTTCTAAAATTAGACCTTCCATAGCTTGCTTCTAGAGACGAGAGTGCTGGGCTTTTGAACCAATCTGGCTGAGCAGTGCTGTCTTTCTGTCTGTCTGAGAATGGAAAAAGCATTTAAATTTGTGGGTGAAGGACCCAGTAAAGAAATCAGTCTAAGCAACTAAATTCCATTACATTGCACAGCCAGCTTTTCCAAGATGGTAAAAATTGTCAGATTTCCCCCCCCCTTTTTTTTTTTCCTCTTCCTTTCTTTTATTTTTTAAATCTAGGCATAATTGTACAGTAAGAAGAAAAACTGGTGAACCTAGCTATTTGTGGTGTTTGGGGAAAAAATTTTTTGTGTGATTTTTGGTAGCAACATAATTGCAACTTAAGAGCCACTGTTCACCCCTAGAAAGTTGACATCATGGAAGGTGATGAACAATGGAAAGATGTTGCAGCCTATATTTACTCCAAGGCAACCCAAGGAAGAAGGAAATTGTTTGCATCTAGGGTGCAAAACACATGGCCCTCCAGCTGTTGCTGAACTGCTGTTCCCATCAGCCTCAGCCAGCATAATCAGCCTCAACCAGCATAATCAGTGGTGGAGGATGATGGGAGCTGCACTCCAGCAACATCAGGAAGGCACAAACCTGGGGATAAATAATTTTAAGCCACCTCTAGACCAACTCAGAATGCATCAGCTCTGATCTGTATAGAAAATACTCAGATACAAATCAAATTGATCTACATTCGTACAACAGTGAAAAATATGCATGAAGTGACATTAACAGTCAAACTGTGGCAAAAGCTGCTTTTAGAATATACTCCTTTTTAGTCAGGTTTGGACTCAACTCTCCAGGTAGCTAAAATCATTGCATTCTTGGAAACTAACAAGAAACTAAATTTAATAAAAGAAAATTATGACATGAAGAAAATGTTTATTTTTAAATATTAAATTAGCAGCATATTTTCCGTTCCTTTATGCCCCCTACAGAGCTTTGAAAATTATCCATAATTAAACTTTCACTATTGGAAAAGAGGAACTATTTGCAAGCAACAAGTTATTTGTAATTAGTTGCTTCCAGGCTGTCATCTGATATACTTGATGACAATTCTGTATGCAAAAGATACATGACCCAGAAGTCATGAAGTCATTGTGTGTCATCTGATGAGAGAGAAAATTCAGAGGAATAAGTATATATAATCAGGATCACCTTAAAGCAGTTCCTATAAAATCCCAAAACATTGTTTGTACCTTCTTAGCATCTTTTCCTCTAATTCTTTTCCCCTACTCTACACATGCTCTGAGTCAAAGGTTTCCCTCATGTATTCATACAGACAGTTTTGCTTTTCAGGTTGTGACATGCGTTACAAAATCAAACAGCTGCCTCCTGGGGCCTCTTACTGAGAACAGCAAAGGACTGAAGTCTGTCAGTCAGTTCTCTTTGAGGCTTAGGTTGAGGACCTCATGGCCACCGCCTCTAGCCCAGAAAACGGTCTGCCATCCTTTCTTAGGCATGATAGAATCTTGCCTCCGGGAAACCCTGACTTCCCTTCCCAGAGAATGACCTGGGGACGCATGATGTCAAGCAACGGGTAATACTGCACGGTTCAGCCCTTTGTTGGACAATTCTGCCCTTTGGATTCAAAATCTTTTTGATTCAAGTCAATATCACTTATTTCAAAAGAGTGACCACAATCCAAAGAGCCAGTTCAGGCATTCCCTGTTCTTTGAATAGAGGGCAGAAGCCCCTTTCATGTTGTCTTCTTGCTCAGTCAGCTGACATGCATGTACTTATTGTGTGGAAACAGGCTGCCTTCGTATGACTTCTGCAACTGGAGACTTTGTCTCCATATGAATGGGGGCCCAGTTCACTTTCTGCAGGGCTCTCAACTGTACAGAAACACAGTGCCAATGAAGGTCAGGGGTGACAGCACAGTCCTGTTTTGTACATGATCCCATGTCTGAATGCATGTGTATGTGTGTGTGTGCACGCACGCACGCACACGCACACACACACACACTCAAAACAACCCTGCATGCCCTATCACACATTGATGCTTTTTAAACAGTCTCCGGTTTAAAAAAACTTCTGGATTCACTGATGTCATTTGATGTTTTGGCCTTGGCCTATTCTTTTGATGTTGGGCTATGACTTTAGGACTGGACATACCATATATCCCACACAAACTTGTTTCTGTGTAACTTATGGCATACAAAGAAGCCCTCAGCTTGGCTTGTGAAATCACCTTGAGACTCCTGTGCCAAGCTGACTGACAAAAAAGCAAGTGGGATTGGAAAGAGTAGTTGTTCGCTCCAGGCGAATGAAGTTAACAATTGCTGTACAGTACTATTTCTCTGCATACTTTTTGTATAACCATATGAAATGGATAAGTGGTCTGATTTGTTCTTGCAATTATTACCAATATATAACATTTTAACAAAAAGAAGATCTTCTCCATGCTTTTATGAAATGACACTCAGCACAATGTTTAAAATGAACATTTTTTTTGTTTCCCTCGCTAAACAGAATCATGCTCTTAACAAATAACAACAAAGTCAGCTACAGACTTTCTGGTTCTTCCCTTACAAATTTGTTTTTGGTTTGAGAATTAAGGTTGTTTTTTTTAAAAAAAATCTATTGGGATTTGAAATAACAATGGCTTTAGGTATAGTATAATGTGATTCTCTTTTTTTCTTTTTTAATTGTATAGAACGTTTATAAGCAAGCAGAATTGACTGATTGGGGCAAGTGCTCCAGAAGGGCTATTAATAATTCCACCGAAACACTTCAAAGTATGCCTTCCGAAATGTGAAACCTTTCCGGTCTGCCACAGAAATAGGAGGAGATTTTTCTGTGAAGGAGACTTCCGCGTCCTTTAAGCTTAGCAATGTCACTGAAGAATATGTGATCCTCTTCCCACCCCCACCCAGAAAGTAGCACCATTCCATATCATACAAACTACTTACAGACTTCCTCAGGACTCCCATTCATTCAGACTCCATGAAAAGCTTTATAAGAACATGGAGCTGTAACTCTGTCCATCCTTTGCTATGAATAATCCCCACTAAAATTGGCAGAGTTGAGTTTTGTATCCAACTTCGGTTTCTCTGACAAAGGAAGGCATCCATCAGCAAACTGGGAAGGGACAGTTTCCGGTAATTTCCCCCACTCTTGTTATGTGCTGTCAAGTTGCATCCAACTGTCAGCAACCTTACTAGGATTGGGAAGTATGAGAGACATTGAAGGAATGATTATTAAGTGACATACCCTACTGTCACAGTAAATTTCCATGGTGGAATGGGGATTGGAATCCAAGTCTCCAGAGTTCTCGTGTGACCTTCTGTCCACTACACCTTACTTGCTACAGCCACCAAACATGACATAGGGGTGTGAAGAACCAGTGTGTGTTTGTGGATAGAGGGTCACCTGTCCTATGTAAGGCCTGTGGAAATGGGCACAACATGAATAAGAACAAGGACAGGCATTCTTTAGTCAGATGGAAAATAGGGAGAATGTTTTTATCTCTTTCACAAGTGAACATACTTTGTATTAAACGTGTCAGAATCCAGGGCCCTTTGAATAGCCTTGAAACACCATAGCTCAAGAACTGTGGAAGCTAAATAGGTGCTGATCGGGGAGGGGGGGGGTGGCAAGAGATTAAGGGTTGGAATTTACTATGTTCTGCTCCGGAGAGTCCATCAAACCTTAATGGAAGCTACTGAGGGAGGGAAGAGAGAGATGGAGAAGTCCAGGACTATCAATGGAACTCTGTTTCACACACAGAAAGAAGGAGATGATTAAAGCCAAAAAAAAAAAAAAAAAGAAATCCCAGTGAAATCTACCAAAAAGAAACAAGTCTAGTTTTGCTTTAAAAACCACCCTGCTTTTCTTCCAGAAAAAAAGAACTCCTCTTAAAATATGGTATTACAAGGAGGGTATGAATTTTATAGGCTTCTCCACCCTGTTCTGTATCATTCTCCTTGCAGGATTCACTTTTTAAAAACCCTCAATTTCTGCTCCATTTGTAAATTTGTTTCTCAAGCCAACGACTCTTCCTGGCATGACTACAGCTTCTCAGGGCTCAAGCAAACTGGCCAAACAACTGAGTGCAGTTCAAAGGCTAAATGAAGGAATTTCTCACACGCGGAAGCCACATTTTAAAACATTTTAACAAAAAGGTGTACAGTGCAGTTCTATATGTTTCTAGTCAAAATGAAAAAGGCCTGCTGAGTTCTGTGGGATTTTCTCCCAAGTAAGTGAATATAGGATTATTGTCTCAGTTGTCCTTGCTTAGCTGTTTGAGAATACAAGTTGAAAACAACTAAGTACCCATTTGATTAAATTATATAATAAAGGTTATTGGTTGGTGGTGTGGGTGTTTGTTCTCAGATCTCAAAACCCATAATTTCAAAAATAAATGTTGATGGTCAAATACATGAGTCATAAGCTCCCTCTGGTGGCTAGAAGGTACTATTTTTTTCAGAAGGTTTTGTCCTTCAGGTCTGTGCAGAATGTGAATTTGGCAATAGCAATAATGGAAAGAAGAAAGGTATATTAATTCAGGCCCGCTGAATAATACACAAAAGCTCAAAATACACTTTACGTCACCAAATATTTATCAATACGTTCAAGAGCAAAGACATGACATTTTGATGCAGAAGGCAACATTCTCTACACTTCCCACCACACACACACACGGACACGCTAAGGAATGTGTAATGTAGAGAAGAGGAATTCCTGCTGTAAGCCAGAGAGACGCTGGGCTGGCAAAAATAGACGGCTCCTGTCCCAAACGGGTATGCTGGCTTTCAGCTGCCGTCCCCCTTAGCAGGTGCTGTGAAACAATAACCGTGTGGGTCACATTTCCCAAACAACAAGATGGAAGAAGCCAGATTTTAGTTGGTGTTGGATACTGGCCTCTTCGGAACCCTCTGAGGAAAAGGGATGGGTGACCGCTGCTTATCACTCCTTCTCCTTCTCCTCCTCGGACCAGGTAAAGCCTTTCAATCGGTGGCAGAACATTGGCTTCGATGATGGAATGCTAGAGCTCTTAGAAAGAGAGAGAGCGAGAGAGAGAGATTATGTTCAAAATGATACAATTCTTCATCTGACTGCAGCTAAACATTACCTAAACACAGCAGTAGATGGCCAGAAACATTTGTATGTTAGTAATTGTAAATATGATCCTGATCCTGACCAGTATTTTAAAAAAAAAGAAATAGCAAAGATCTATGTATTATGACTTAAAGGTTGCCATTTCATGTCTTCCATACCTTGCTTGTAAAACATTATTTTAAGGACAACCAAGTCTTATGGCACGCCACCAGGATTTGCAGATATTATTACATTAAGGATGATGTTGTTTTTCTTGTTAGATTTAACCCCATTAATTAAAATTACTTGATAATAATCTGGTTCTTTAATATATTAAGACTAACATGAGAAAATACAGGAATATTTAGATAGAAATAGGTTCTTCAGGTGGCATTTAATGCATCCTAGCATCCAGTGAATTGATCTGCTTGACCATGGATGCTTCTTTATTTGATAGCTAATTAATAATATAAAATCCCTTTCATGGCTGAAGTCATAAACCTTACTAACTGGCTTGCTTGCACGCTCAGACAAAAAAAAAGAGTTTCTAAGAATAAAAGGCTGTTTCTAATTCAATCTTAACGTTGTTAGTCTTGTCAAAGTAGAAAGCAACACTTATTTTTGCATTATTTGTCTTGCTACCGTTTCTTTTTAATTTTCCCAAAGATTATTTTCATAATTATCCTCCTTAAACAGGCCTTGATAACATCCAAAATAAACTGAAACCAAAAAGATTCCGATGTTATTTTTAAGAAGTAATTTGTTACTTATTATACTTAAAAAGAGAGAGATTGTGACACTTTAAAAAAATAAAATGGCACTCACTCCCCATGACACTTTAGAAATAACTAAGTGATGTTACTCCTTACACTTTAACAATGATGCCAGTTTATACAATTTAATGATTATACACAATTTTTACATAAAAGTTTATCCTTTTTTTACAATGACATTAATAATGTTATGCCTTATTATCTCCTCAAAAGTAACACTTCATGGGGAAGTATCAACTACTTGGCCTAAATCCAGTTGGAAGGCTCCACTAAAGTAGACCCATTAAATCAGTGAAGTTGATATAAGTGTTGACTGTTCATTCAACAGTTGATTCAATGGGTTTTCCCTTATTGGGACTAACAATTGGAATCAAGCCAATATTTTCCTCTATTCCTTTAACTCTTTGCTCGAGCCCAAGACTCCTTCTCAGTAATCACCCAGAAATCTCATAATAATAATAGCCAAACACAGAATGTCAAATGTTACTCTTTTTGAAATCGTCCTGCAGCTGTTCTGGTCCACTGCTCTGATCATGAAACTCGTCTGGTTGCGGATTTGTTCAAGAACTACAACAAAGTCGTTAGGCCTGTAAGCGACCATCATCAACCTGTTGACATCATTCTTGGACTGCAACTTATTCAGCTGATCAATGTGGTACGGCAGAAATATCCATGATTACCAGTTATTAGTAGTACGATTATTAGACCATTACTGTAATTACCAGCAGAAGCAATGATTTGACAGCCACATGTTATTGATTACTCCATGAAATTTATTGTATTGGTCAAAATAACTTTAATTGACTACAAAATGTATCCCTAATTAATCAGGCAGGATTTTTAAAATGTGCTTTATTTATTTTGAGCACTCACCACAGGTGGCATGCCTCCTTAAAAGTAACAGATCTATTTTAGTGTGATCATTTGCAGATTATTGCTGCATGAAAGTGTAGTAATATTATTGTGCAGCAAAGCAACACTCTACAAGCCAATTTGAAAGTGGGTGCATCCCAAACAAAAAAAATTATAACTTTGAAATAGGATATTGTATCATTACCAAATTTGGTGCAGTTGTAAAAGGCAATCTGCTCTCTGTGCCAAATTTTGGGTAAGTTGAGGCACTTTATATGTTAAAAATTTTTTAAAAGTAAATTTGTTTTACAGTCCCAATTCAGAAATAGGCGACCCGAAACATCCGCAGATTGAAATATACCATATAAATTGAGAAGATCAATCGTGCTTATCTTGAAAGAGAATGGTTGGCCCCACCTCCTTATATTTTAATTTGGAAGGAATCCAGGCTGGAGGGGTTGAGATATTGATCTTCAAATGAGGATTTTCAAAAGGGAGAAACAGTGATTTGTTATCACATTGAACATGTGTGGAATACACTTGCCAACAAAAACTTTGTAAAGTAGATGCACTGTTGCAGTTTTGTGGATGGGGAAAGGAGATATTTGGATAATTTGGGGGCAATTAAAGGTCACAGAAACAGTTAAAAGGCAGGATTTCTTTGAAGAGTAAAGAAACAGGCTTGTTTTAAAGAAAGTAATGGAGTGACAGCCCTTCAGAAAAGGACATTTTGCCATGTATCTCCAGGAAATTGGCATATATTTTTGTAAAGCATATTCAAAGTATTTCTGCATTACAGAAGCACAGTCATTGTGTTTGTTCCCAGCCCTGATTGCTTTCAGTAAACATTCTCTCAGAAATTCTGAGACCAGGCTCCTGAAAAAAGTTTTCAATGGAAAATCAGCTCCAGATCTGGGGCAATCTGAACTTTTGACTCTGTCTATCAGGAATTGAATTTTAACTCCTTCCTGGCCTAACAGGGATGTGTGCTTGCAGAGGGATTCTGTACCTGGTTGAAAAAATACTTTCAAAGATAATTTAAGAAGAACAGAAGACAAATACAGTGGTGCCTCGCTTAACGAGCGCACCATAGAACGACAAATCCGCATAGCGAGGGGGTTTTTTCGATCGCAACTGCGATCGCAAAGCGATGGCCCCAATGGGCGAAACTCACATAGCGAAGGTCAGTAAGTGTTTCACTTACCGACCTTCACTTTGCAACCCACGGATCAGCTGTTCGCCAGCTCCAAAATGGCCACCGGAAGCCCCGAAATGGCCACGCGCAGCATTTTCGCGCCCTCGGTAAGCGAGGAGAGGGCGCGAAAATGGTTGCCGGCCATAGGAAAACATAGCTGAACGGTGAGTTTTCGGCCCATTTGGAACAAATTAAACGATGTTTAATGGGTTTTCTTGATCCGTTCAGCGATGTTTTCACATAGCGAGGGTTAATCCGGAACGGATTAACCTTGCTATGCGAGGCACCACTGTATTCAGAAGCGCACTCATTTAAGCTGTGAAATTATTATTTTTTGTGTTTGTGGCTGGGGAGTTTTGATGGTTATCAAAAGTTATAGTCTCAACCATACCACCTATCTTGTAACTATACAATTGATGATTTTTTTTAAAAAAAACCTCCAAAGATGTTATATGCCATCAAATATATGAGTTACTAAAATGTCACATCATTAACAGCTTTGTTCAGATCTCACAAACCAACATCTCATATCCAGTTATTCTCTCATCCTACCGCCACTACCCTCTAGTAGGTTTGGCTCAGATCTTGCAAAGTAACAGCCATGGCTTATCTTCTTGATATAATCTGTCTCATGTTAGTCTTCCTATGGTCCCCACCCCCATTTTCCCAACAATATTGTCTTTTCCACTCAGTTCTGTATTTTCATTATACATGCAAGGTAGAATAGCCTCAGTTTACTAATTTTTCCTCTAATGAGAGTTTAGGCTTGACCTGATTGAGCACCTACTTTTCTGCCTTTTTGGCTCTCTGTGTCATCTGTAACGCTCACCTCCAACATCACATTTCAAATGAGCTGATTTCCCCCCGCCCTCATGTCTTTCTTCATTGTTTTTCATCTACATGGTATGGATGATTTCTGTGACTATCTTTACAAAATCCAAGCCCTCCCTTTTTCTTTCCTTTCCGAAGGAGAGGGGGTGTCTTTTGCATAAATACACAGCATGTTCGCAGACCTTTTCATCCTATATAGCTTTTCTTCCGCAGGTCACCTGCCCCAAGGAAAGGACTTGGAAATTGGAACATAGCTTTCTAGTCTGTCTTCTGCAGAGCAGGCATGGCAATATTAGCTTATTTGAGAAATTAGAGGCTGTGTATGTATCTTACGCACACCTTTGCTTCATCATTTCATTACGTTCAAAAAAAGGTCTTCAAAATATTTTAACACAGAGAGAGACTTACAGCAACATCCCAGTTATTTTTGCTTCTGTCCTCCCCCAGCAACAATAGTGTGGATCATGTGCTCATTTTCTGGGATTCGCTAGCACTGGGACATTCTAAATTAGGGAAGTTTCTGATGGAATTTACGTGTCGCTTATATATACTTAAACTTCTGGTTTTTAAAAGCCAAGAAATGCAATAATTTAGAGATCTTGCAGTTTATGAATGTGGGATGTTGTGCAACAATATTGGGCCATTTTCTGGTGTTTTGAATAATGGATACAGAAACACATTATTCCAGGTTCATAAAACAGTTTTTTAAAAAAAGACTTGAATAACAATTCACTTCCGCAAAAATTTGCACTGAAATAAATCTGTTAATCTTTTTATTCTTGATTGTGTGCTGTTGAGTCAGTTTTGAGTTATGGCGACCTTTTTTAGGGTTTTACTGGTAAAGAGTACTTATGAGTGCTTTGCCACTACAACCCCCCCTAGACCTTTGCCCAACCTCGATGACATCAATGAAAGCACAGACAATATATTAGCTGAGAGTTCCCTAAGCGAGCAGCCATCCCAATTAATTTAGATACTGCCATTGATCCTCCACAATGGCTTTCAGTAACTTTTCTCAAACTGGTGCAATGTCCAGACATGTCCAACTGAGAATCCCATCATCTCCAGCACCACCATGCAGGCTGAGATGATAGGAATTGTCGTCTAAGTTATATGGAGTGCCAAGGAAGGCTACTTGGTAGAGGAGATCCAAATATGTTGTCCCATAGAAGATGCAGCCTAAGTTTGGATAGTTCAAAAACAGCAAGTTGGAAATTGGGAGGGAAAGAGAGCAAGGTGTTTTTATGTTATACAATCTCAACAACACAGCTCATTTTAATCCTAGTATTTTGCTCTTTTAAGGATGAAGTGAATCAAATTGTAACCACCAATGTGCGCCTGAAGCAGGTAATTTTTTCCTCTGTTTATTATGAATCCATTTACAGTATTATAAAACAGCATGTTTTACTCAATGCGCAAAGGTCCATTTTGATCCCGGGTACTCTCCCACTGAAAGACAATTTCACAGCAGTGAAATGCTCCATAACCATCCTTTGTGAACTTTTTGTGCATTGTTTCAAATGTGAGCAAATCAGTAATGACAAGAAACTATAACATGTATAAAATTCTGGGTTTGGGGGGGGGACCCTGACATATTTGGATAAAGTTCTTCTGATTGCCCATTAGCTGGGTTACATGGAAAGTTTTTGAATCATCTGGCTGGGCACAAAACAGCCAGCCAGACCTCTCCATGCATGCCCCTCATGAAGCTTTGAAGGTGTGTTTCTCTTAGTCCTGGCCCTATGCCACTTGGCAACTTCCTTATGGAACTACATAAACGTTAAAAAAAAGTTTCTTACAGGCTGAAGGGTTGTGGAGGAGAAGACACAGTGTGACCTTCTTCAGTTCTTATACGTACTCCCTTATGGTGGGGTGGGGTGTTTCTAAGAAATGTAGTCCACCGGACATGGAAAACTATAGCTTCTCCAGCTCTGCCTTAGCATTTCTTTAAACAATTCCCCAACACATTGTTCAGTTTCATTCTAGTATGTTTCAGGAAAAGGGGGCAGGATCGTGTTCTTTGATAGGGTTGAACTGAAACGGTTGCTGGGTATGTGGCTCATTGACAACCAATGGGAGCACTGACCCTGGTGGCAGGGGCCACACACTCTCCCTCACACACACAAAGCCCAGAGAAATTTGTAGTGTGAAAGCCTTCTGAGTTCAGGTCAATATTAAATGTTAAGGATTTCCACTGTAGCTCACTTCTACAAGGGAGAGGGGGGGGAGAAATCACAAGTAGACCTATTCACACTGCCGTCTGTAGGCTTGGGAAATCTTGAAGACCTTGTGTGTAAATATTTAAACATACTCAGCTCTGAACAAACCAACAAGAAGCACTCGGTCATGTTACGTTATTGTGTGTTTTGTGAAGCAAAGCTGCTAACACTGGACACATTTGTCCCTGCCCTCAGAATGGAAACGCTGCATTAGCAAGAGCCAACAGATAAAATATCTGCCCTTCATTAGGCTTGCATCCAGCAATAAGTATACAAGCTTTTTTTAAACTCTCTTTAATTCCCTTTGCTAGCAATGGGTGGATGTCAATTTGAATTGGAACCCAGAAGACTACGGTGGTGTGAAACAGATTCGCATCCCTTCGGAAGATATCTGGCGGCCTGATTTTGTTTTATACAACAAGTAGGTGCATTGATTCACATACACCTCCTATGGCAGTTTTTTCATGGCCTATCCCAAATCATTGGCTTGTATTCTCCCGGATTCCTCAAGACTCTCAGGTTGGTAGCTGCTCCATCAAACTGCAAATAATTTGTGTGACTGAGTTTACTCACTTTCCCTTCACAGTGCAGACGGAGATTTTGCAATTGAGCAGCTTACCAAAGTCCTCTTGGACTACACAGGCCACATCACATGGAACCCTCCAGCCATCTTTAAAAGCTACTGTGAAATCATAGTCACCCATTTTCCATTCGACGAGCAAAACTGCAGTATGAAGTTGGGCACGTGGACCTACGATGGCACTGTGGTGGTCATCTACCCGGTAGGTTACCGTTAAGAAAGAGACTGGGATCCCGAGATCTTTATCGGGTTCTGTTTCGGGTGGGAGCCTTCTGCAGAATCCTTCTTTATGTGTCTCCATGGTGCAGGGTCTGGTCTCTTGTTGATCAGTAGACAGAAACACCTCTGGGATCAGACTGTGGAGCAAACATCTCAGGCAACAGCAGCAATAGTCCCTGTCATTCCTTTGGGACTGCTGCCTGTTCCACTGCACTCGAGGACAAGGCTAGGCATGCCCTACAGCCTGTCCCACAGGGGCTGTTTAGCCTGCTGTGTTTAGGTGTCATGGAGGAGGCTGTCCTGTCACCAGGGCTAAAGCAAGAAGTGCCATTCCGATACAATTCTGTACCTGGAACTAGGGCAAGAGATGCACTGCCTAAGGCAACCTGTGTTCTCTGCCAGTTTGCTTTCTTGTAGCGCTGGGGGGGGGGGGGAGCAGAGGTATGAGGCACTTCAGGAACAATAAAGCCACAAATTCACCAGGAGGTGTTTAGGCAAAGTTGTGCTTTTTCTCGAAATACAGCAGGGCTGGGGTGTCAATGGGAGTTTCCTTTTGTTGAAATTTTTGGTGTGCTATAAATATTCTTATTTAAAATACTGATTTAAAATTTTCTTTTGCTGGGGTAGAGAAATAACTCCTCCCTACCAACAAAATACAAACCACAGCAGGAAGCCATTTTTCTCAGTATTAGCCCAGTAATGATATTCTACTCTGAGGCATAAGAGACAAAATATCCTGTTCATTCAAATTAATATCTCATTGTGTTCTCGAAGGCTTTCACGGCTGGGATCCAATGGCTGTTGTGGGTTTTTCAGGCTGTTTGGCCGTGTTCTGGAGAACACGGCCAAACACCTCGAAAAACCCACAACAACCCTAATATTTCCTTCTTGACTTGTGGATCTAGAAAGATAATTTGACCCAAAGCCCTGAGACTGAATTACACAAAACACTTAACCAGTATTAGGAGAAAATTGAGACACCTGTTCGTCATCGCACAGTTGTCTTCAGTTGCCCTCAACTATGTAACTTGCACAGAGGAAGTTGTGATTGGTCCCTGGAAGATAAACATAAATGTGTAGGTCTGATTGCTGAAGTGTGTATTTCTCAGGAAATCTGTAAGGGGGGAAATGTGTTAATCACAGGGAATACATTCTGATGTCTAGTTTGGGCCTCAGTGATACCTTCAGCATGGGAGAACATATCAGCCCTCAGGACTATGTGTTTCCCTTAACATCTTGTGTGACCCTCACATTCAACATAAGACTTGACTTTGATGCTCAGATTTGACAAAACAACTGGGAAAGAGGGCAAAGGGCACATCTTTACCCACTCCTCAGCTAAGGGTGTTATATGAGGGAAAGGATAGTGGTTTGGACAAAGCACAAGACACAGAAACTTGAGTGTGGGCTCACTAAGCATTTTAAGGTGCTGCTGTCTTCTTGGCAGAATGAAGGGGGGGAGCAGAGGCCTTTGGCTGGCTGATGCAGTGTTCCAGTTATGGGTCTCTGTCTAGAATCAACCTGTAGGTTTGTCATCCAACAACAATATTACAGAAACACCACTAGCCCCCCACATGACCTCCTTCTAACCCCCCCCCCAGGTATTTGAGCACTATTGATTTTGCAATGTCTTGCCACTCAAAAAAAGTGAGGTAAGCCCAAGAGTGTTACAACAAAAGATAAGAAAACAGGACAGTGTTTGCTTACAGTATTTAACATTCTGTTGAATCCAACCAGATAACAGTTAACATGTTCCTGTGGGTCTTAAGAAATCCAATTTGAAACCCTTAACTTCGTTATGAAAGATGCTGAGTGATCTCAGGCCAGTTGCTTTTTCACAAGCTTGCAAAGTTGTCGTGAAGATGAAGTGTGGGGAGAAGAAACTCAGGCATGCTTTATTTCAGCTCATTGATACAAAGGGGGAAAAAATTAATGAAATTAAACGAATCAATGTGAAGTCGCATCTGGCCTTGGTCATAATGTTCCTCAGAGGCACACATTCCTTTCCTCAGGAAAGTGAACGTCCAGACATGAGTAACTACATGGAGAGTGGGGAGTGGATCATGAAAGACGTCCGAGGCTGGAAGCATAACGTGACCTACGCCTGCTGCCTTGAGACGCCGTACCTGGATATCACCTACCATTTTGTAATGCAGCGCTTGCCTCTCTACTTCATCGTCAACGTCATTATCCCTTGCCTCCTGTTCTCGTTCTTAACAGGATTAGTGTTTTATCTACCCACAGATTCTGGTAGGTGCATCTCTTTCTTTACTGGTTGCTTCTCTTGGTAAAAGCAACAAGCTGCCCTCTTGTGGTTGTCCACGTACAGTACTAGTTAAAATATTTAAGAATTCATATTGATCACAGTAGCATTGCCACCAGAACAAGACTCAAACCGCTCCTGGAAAATGTGTTTCTGTCAAAATGACTCTAATATCTGGAGCTGAGTAACTGAAAGTGAATGAGCCTGGAGGTGGATTTCTCTTGAAAACCATCTGGATGGTTACACGAAACACATGCTCCTGCTAGCAAGACAAGTTCCATAATGAGGTTCACTTTTAATGGCAACCTAGACCAGGATGTACTCTGCATATAATACTCTCTGGGGAAAAAAAAAACCCTCTCCCTTCCTGAATACCCCACTGCTTCAGCTATTTTCTTTTCTTTTTTTACTTCTCCCTTCCTTTCTCAGGTGAGAAGATGACACTGAGTATTTCTGTCCTGCTTTCTTTGACTGTCTTCCTTCTGGTCATTGTGGAGCTCATTCCCTCGACCTCTAGTGCTGTCCCTTTGATTGGCAAATACATGTTGTTCACCATGGTATTCGTCATCGCCTCCATCATCATCACCGTGGTTGTGATTAACACGCATCACCGCTCTCCAAGCACCCACACTATGCCCCAGTGGGTGAGAAAGGTAAAACGAGTGATGGCCACAAGTGCTTAGCTAATAGCACATGGCAGGCAGCTGGGTGCTTCCAACCCCCCCCCAGTTGTTTTCAGAGTTCAATGTTCATCGTCTCTCACTGTTGACAATGCCCGTCATGGTGGATAGAAACTGTAAACTGAAAAATATCTGGAAAAAGCAGTTAGGAGCAAAGCCTCAGTTACACTGATGGTCTTGGGCCATTTAGATGGGCGTTCAAAATACTGTAATGGAAAGGAAAGCCCTATTCTGCAGCTGGGAAACTCTACTCTCCAATTCAGATGATCTGAATAAAACAATCATTCAATCAGTGCCTGACTCCAAAGCCAATAAATCCCACAAATCTCCATTCTCAGGAATGATGCCATAACGGTACATTGCTCATCCTTGCAGGTACTTAAGGGTGCACTTTAATTTTAATATATTTATTGTTTAACAGCCTTATAAAAGTGAGTGAGTGTGATTAAAAACCCAATGATCTCCGGTAGCCTCAAATGACACACACCCTCCCGCAAATTACAAATACAGGAGTCCAAATTTCAGACAAAAAAAAAAAATCAGTTTGTTCTGAAGAGGGATAATAGCCTCAGAATAAAAAGAGAGGCAACACTTACTTTTGATTGAGCCCTTGTTTACAAGACAAATACGGATGTTTTCCAGGTTTTTATCGACACAATCCCAAACGTCATGTTCTTCTCCACAATGAAGCGGCCGTCCAGAAATAAGCAAGAGAAAAAGATTTTTACTGAGGACATGGACATCTCGGAGATCTCAGGAAAACAAGAGCCAGCGACTGTGAATTTCCACTCGTCCCTCATAAAAAACCCTGATGTGAAAAGTGCCATTGAGGGTATCAAATACATCGCTGAAACGATGAAGTCAGACCAGGAGTCCAACAGTGTAAGAAGGCTTTTTGCATGGGAATCATTTCGAAACATAAGCCAAAGCCATGGGGGCTGGGGCTGATTCCATAGAGGTGGGGAAATCTGCCCCAGGGTTTTAGCCTGAACTTTAAAGGAGATAGCCAAGGTGCCAGACTGATTCTGGAGGTAGAATTCAGAACCTCAAACAGCTCCTATAAAACCTGGACACAAGTGGCTTCCCTGTCTTCCCTAAACCACGGTCATCAGCATCCAAAGACCATTCCGATTTCTTCCCTGACCATTTCTCTTTTTCCATCCTCAGGCTGCGGAAGAATGGAAGTTTGTCGCTATGGTGGTTGACCACCTTCTCCTTGGCATCTTCATGCTAGTTTGTATCATTGGAACGCTGGCTGTCTTTGCCGGGCGCCTCATTGAATTACACCAGCAAGGGTGAAGAAAAGGGAACCCCCAGCAGAGAGTATGTCTTGGATCCTTTACAAAGTTCACAGAAAGTTAAAATCTCCCCCATTCCCCTCTCCCTGCTGCAAACTCCCAGGCCCTTTCTTTGCCTATACCTGTGATGGCTGACCATTGCCTGTGCTATGCAAAGACTAGCCGTAATTCCATTGGAACCCCCCAAAACAGACCCTCCACACTTTGAAAACTTCCCAGTCTGCCAAAGAAATGGGAGAGATTTCTTCTGCAAGAGAGAATTCTGCACCCTTTATGCACAGCAGCGATATCCATGAATGTGATCCTCTGCATCCTGTCCTTCAGAGAAATAACATGCTTTTCAATAATGCAGTGGTGAGCTTCTTCTGCATTCTAGTTCATTCATGTTCCACTGGGAGATTTATAATAAAATACGGCTGCAATCCTATGCTCACTTAATCAGTGGAATTTACATCTGAGTAAGCTGATTGGCTATCACAGTGGCTGTGAAGCCAAAAGTTTTGAATTCGATTACACGCTGTGTCTCCTATGAGTAGAGCCAGCCTGGGGGACCTTGGGCCAGCTGCACAGCCCCAGGATGGCCTCTAGAAGAAGGGCATGGGAAGCCACTTCCGAGGACTCTCTGTCTAGGAAACCCAACCATGGAAAGCATCGCATAAGTCAGAACTGACGTGACTGCACATGATCATTATAAGCATGGCTAACTCTGCATGGTGTAGGGCAGTGATGGTGAACCTATGGCACACATGCCACAGCTGGCACACAGAGCCCTCTCTGTGGGCACACGAGCCATAAGTCACCATAGAGAAATTCTTACCCATCCTCCAATCCTGGATTTTGTCACTCCCCTCTGCTGGTGCAGTGGTCTAGTGGAGGGGTGCAATGGCGACCATTACTGGTTTAGCCCAATGGGGGATCAGAGGACCAGTAAGTATTTTTTTGTTAATACTGCCCACGGGGGGGGGGGGGGGGGGGAGAGAGAGACAAGCATTTAACCCTTGCAGTACATGAGCAGTTGTTTTTTCTAAACTAAAACTTCAGTATTCAGGTTTTAATTGCAGTATTGCCACTTTGAAATAAATAAGTTGATTTTGTGTTGCAGTTTGGGCACTCGGGCTCAAAAAAGTTTCACCATCACTGCACTAGGCGCTCAGAGGCAGCCACTGCCCTCTGCAGTACCAGTGTATTTTTGCCATCTATCCATGGCATAGATCCACATGAATTTTAATGTACGCTCATCTCCAAATCATTGGCCATCTCCATTTCCTCGGTTGTGGCACTGGTGTGAGAGGTTGGATTGGAAGCTTCTTCAAAGTGGCATATTTTCTCCCCACTTGTACTCTGCAAGGAGCTGTCCATGGAGTGCTGATGGTGTTGATGATGAAGATGAGGCTTGCCAGGTCTCAGAGAATGAGCTGCAGTGCCAGGCAGTGTCTGGGTTCCCATGAATCTCCAGGCCAAGCTGACAAATATCGGGAGCAGTGGTGGAAGGGAAGGAGCGGGTCTTGTTTATTGTTACAGGGTGGCCATAGTGTTTGGGTACCCAACTCCAAGCCTCTCCGAATGGCACCAGGGCTCACTGGCTTCCTGTGTCTGTCGAACACAACACATAGCGCTATGGGGCGGTATATAAGTCCAATAAATAAATAAATAAATAAATAAATAATATACTTGCTTAGGAGCTCAGACAGGGAACCCACAATGTCTAGCTCACTCCCTCACACATGCATGGAGAAATATCATGTTCCCAATTCCAGTGACATCACAAGGCCCCACACCATGACTTCACAAAGACCCACCCCAGGCATTGGGCCCCAGATATAATGAGGGGATGGGGAAGATAATCCCATGACAGCCCCTGACAAACAAGACAATGCTTCAAAACCATTCCGGAAAAATTCTTTTATTGCCTTTGGAAAAGAGGCTAAACGGGTATCTTCAGCAGAGACAATGGCCTGGTTCAGCTCCAGCAAGATGCCTGCCTTCTGGTCCCTCGCATCCCCCTGGGGAAGAGGAAACTTCGGGCCCTGCAAGAGAAAGAGAGAGAAAAAAAACAGCTAAGGGGCGAACTTGTCCACTGCCATAAACCGGCTTCAACCCAGGCGTATCCACCGACCAATATTCTGGCAACTTCATCACGAAGTTCCGCCTGCCAACATCCACTGGCTTCCACCAGGAATATCCACCCGTTCATCTCTTCCACTCCGCTTCTGAAGCCCGCCTCCACCAGCTCCCAAATGCTTGGGTCACACGCACGCCCTGGCGACATCCCCATGGAATGCCAGCCAGCCCATTCACACACACATTCACACACCTTCACTCCACCAGCCATTCACACCCACGCCCAGGCTTCCATACATTGATATCCACCAAGCTTCCGCCAGCTGGTTTCAGGAGGCTAACATCGCCTGCCTTCATTTGCCAACCTCTGCCAGGCTCCGTCTTGCAGCCTCAGCCAGCTTTCGCAGGGAGATTCCACCAGCTTCTGTCTGCCAACGTCCACCGACTTCCCCCCGGTCCATCGCCAACATCAGCCAGCTTCAAGGTGCGGATCTCCGTCAGCCTCGAGCTGTTAACTCGCAAGCCCACTTAAGAAATTCATCTGCTTCATCTGCTTCCGCAAGAGAACTTGCCTTGGGCAGAAGGGCTGGGTTCCCTGCAGACGCTGCTGCTCTCTCTGCTGGACTGCCCTCTGGCCACTGGCCTCCCTTCTGGTCTCCTGCCCTGCCCAGCAAGCCCCTTTTATCTGCCAGCAAAGAGGTGGGGCTCTGTGAGTTCACAAAGACCCAGGAGGAAAGGGGTTGGGTTCCCAAGGCAGCAACCTCGGGATTGGCTGAGTCCTGAAGATGATGTCAACAGTCCCTCTGATCATGTGATTCACCCACAAAAGCTTGCATTTTGCATGATTTTTTAAATTTGTGGTCTATTAATGTATCCCCTGTCACCAATCCCTTTGATTATTAAATCTTCCCATGTTGGCCTTCTGACAAGATTCTAGGCTGGTGCTTCAAAAAGTTATCTTCCAGCATTTGCACCAAAAAGAACTTTCCTAAGCCCCGAGCTAGGGGGGAAAATGAAAGTAATAAATGAATAAGGATGGGCACAGTCACACAATGAAGCCTTTGACCTTTTTTTTTTTTGCCTCTTTTTGGACTTTTTTTCTTGCCCTTACCATGAAAAAAAGCAAAAGCAAAAAGCAAAGCGTGCTGCTTATATACCGCCCCATAGTGTTTCAAGCACTCTCTGGGCAGTTTACAATTTAATTATGCAGGCTACACATTGCCCCCCCCCCCAGCGAGCTGGGTACTCATTTTACCGACCTCGGAAGGATAGAAGGCTGAGTCAACCTTGAGCCGGCTACCTGGGATTTGAACCCCAGGTCGTGAGCACAGTTTTAGCTGCAGTTTAACCACTGCGCCACGAGGCTCAGATATTATAAGGAAAGTTAAGAAAACAACCTAAGTTTTTGAAACACATACAAGTATTTTAACACCATCCCTGCACTATCAAAGATGCAGCTGTGTTTCAAAGACTCTCCCAGCCTTTGGAACTCCCTCCCACTGGAAGGCAGATTTGCCCCACCAGTAAGTATTCATTTGTTAATACCACCCATGGGGGGGGGGGAAACAAGCATTTAACCCTTGCAGTGCAGGAACAGTTGCTTTTTCTAAACTAAAACCTCAGCATTTGGGTTTTAATTGCAGTATTGGCACTTTGAAATAAATAAGTTGTTTTGTCTTGCAGTTTGGGCTCAAAAAGGTTCACCATCACTGGTGTAGGGGATAGAGTGACAGACTAGACTCTGGTTTGAATTCCCACTTAGCCACTGGGGGAATGGAACTGGTAAAGCCACTCCTTTAAATGCCTCACTTATCTTAAAAGCCGTGTTAAGATCGCTGTAAGTCAATTCTGATGTGATGGCGCATCACTAACTGCCTAAGCATACTTAAGGATGCACATTTACATAGTTCCCCATTTCTGTGATGCCTTGTAGTCATTGATCTTGCCCTGTCAGATGCCATCTGTAGATTTCTCAGCCGTTGTTCAGCAGAATTCACTAGTGCTCTCTGGCTCTGGTTGCTGATGCGGCCACTGAACTACAAAAGCCCAGGTTCTGTAGAGATGCAGCACAGCAGGTAAAATGGTCTCAAAGTGCTGCAGTTGCTTAGCGTGGAAACATGAGCTAATGCTTATGGCAAATGATCCTTTATTGAGAGACATCATTGATCAGTGGAATGAAAAGTGATGACTTTCCCCTATCCTGTTCTTCCCAGTATTCGCTATGTGCAGCCACACAGTCCCAGAAGGGCCATGAAAGTCAGGAAGGCTACCATGCGCTGTTTTCCAGACTCCAATCCAGGAGAACGAAGCTTATTTGGATTGGTCTCACCAGCAGCTGGGCTGCATAACAAGCTTGGTAGAAACCAGGGGCCTTTCAGTAGCCAGATGCCTCAACATTGCAGAAGCAGACATTGGTGGTTCCGATGTCAGTCAGGCAATGAATCCACTCTGGGTTTTCATCTGAACTTTACAGGAGCCATCTAGAGGACTTGTGTAGCCCAGAATAAAATCTGGAACAGACTTACTCCCTCCACTGACATCAGAACCACGAGCCACTCGTGGCTGACCTGAATGGCAACATCGGTGAGAAACCTTTGAATGGTGCATGGGAGGAAACAGCACACATGGAGGTCTGGAGTGTGATGCTCTTCTGTTGCAGACAGTTCCCCCAGGGCTCAAGGGTAGAAAATTTTTTGTTCCGCATGCCAGCAGGGTTCAACAGGCTAGAGTTGTGAACTTCTACGTTATACACGAAGAACAATCCTTTTGGAAGCTCTGATGAAATCCTTGTTTACAAGACAAAGTAAAAAGAAAACTTTTTTTTTTTTTGGTCCAAGAAATGCATTCAGGATAGAGTAGCATAAAACAAAAGAAAAGCTCAAATTGGTTGCTGAAACTCCAGGGCTGTCTTCCATGAGTGCAAAGCCAACTGAGAGCCATCACAGAGAGGAAGCCCTGGGACTGACCAATCCTCAGAGGCAAACATGAACAAAAAGCTCATTTAAAGGCTACCTGAGCATAGCAGCATAGAGAAAGCCGAGAGCAAAACAGAAGTTAGGAGCAAAGCTGTAATAAATTTGCTGCCAAGTTGGAACGGACCTATGGCAATCTTGACAGGGCTTTCAGGAGACGTGAGATATTTAAGGAGAATTTTTACCAGTTCAACACCCCCACCCCCATGAGCTTCCATGGTCAAGTGGGGATTTGAACCCAAGGCCTCCTGAGTCCTAGTCCATCATTCTATCCACTATACCACACAGGTATTCCATATTTCAATAAATAACTTTGTAAAAATAAGACTGCAAAATCTACACGTAAGATTTTTTTTCTTTTGAGGAAACTGTACATTGCTTCTACTTCAGAACATAGTATGCACTAGAAATGGCCTAGAGCTCATTGCTTTTTTTTTGAGGGGGGCTGTTTTAAGACCACAGGTCATCGGGAGACCAAGCGATCTCTGATACCAATGGTGTTTGGCATCAGAGGGACTGTGGCTAATCATCATAGTTTAGCCTACAAAGTCAAGGGCCAGGGAAGCAGAGAAATTACAAGGTGCAAGGGTTGTTTTCTGGTGGTTGTGTTATAACCATCACATGCCCCTGAACATAATAAAAATCTGTATGTTGTTTGCACATGACAGAGGTTCAGTGGCTTTCAATCCATGAACCAGGGGACCAATCAATTCGAGCTGGGTTTGCACTCCCCTGAAAGAGCGTGTAGGGTGCTTCCAAAGCTACCTCTAGTGGGTTTGGTGGCCCGAAGAGCTTGGGAGCCAACTTCAGTTGACCCGCGAGCTATAACCAGTTCTGGACATGGACAACCTTCTCACAAGACTTCATGAACTCTTTCTGAGTTGCTCTTGGAAGAGGACAGTACTGAAATATGTAGCAGGTAAACTGTTGGCAGGAATACCAACCAGAAACCCTATGATACTATCTTTAAAAGAATTGCACTGACTGCCAACATACTTCTATGTTGTGTTCAAGGTGTTGATAAATGGCTTTCAGAGCCTTGGGGCCAAGATCTATGTGAGAGCACCTCTTGCTATATATACCAACCTGATTA
Organism: Pogona vitticeps; assembly: GCF_051106095.1. Taxonomy (NCBI): domain Eukaryota; kingdom Metazoa; phylum Chordata; class Lepidosauria; order Squamata; family Agamidae; genus Pogona; species Pogona vitticeps. The sequence goes on from NC_135783.1 coordinate 200,914,093, forward strand.
CTAAGATCTACTAGAGAAAGTCCTGCTCTCTGTCCCACCTTTGGGAGCAATATGTCAAGTCGTGATGCAGGGGAATGGTGGAATGCCCTCCTTTTGGAGGCCTGATGATGGGTGCCACCAGCCTTGCCCTTCTTTCGACATTGAGTTTAAAACCCAGCTATTCACTCAAGTATTTGGCCACTAAGGAGGTCATGGCTGAGATTTTAGCCTACTTCTTTGCTAGCTATTCAGGTTGTGTAAATTATTGGATTGCTTTAAAGAGTGCCACCATGTTTTAAAGTATCTGAATTCCTTCTAAGGTCATTTTATCGACTGTACTCCATCCCTGGGATCTGCTAATAGAGGTTAGGCTGCGATTATTTCAACAAATGTTGTGTAAAGCCATAATTAAAATACACATGATAATAAAACAAATATAATAAACCATTTACAGCATCATCATAAAACAAATTGGTGTGAAAGACATTGTGAGTCAGGAAAGCTTGTGTCAACAAAGAGAGGAAGCATTAGAAACTCTTCACCATCCATGCCTCTTGTATGCTACGGAAAAGATGATCCAGAATTTTATGAGCCCTACTAAGAAGGCTTGTTGTTGTGTTCAAGGGATTTACAAATATTTTAGAAATTTACAAAAATTATTTCCTTGCCTCTCGGTCATCCCTATACTCCAGCCATTTAGGGTTCAAAAACCCCTCCCCTATTCTGATATTTGACTGAAATCCACTGCCTGGCCATTGAGCAAGCCAGCACATGACCTTACAGCCTATTTATTCCTATCTTTTGAATGAGCAAGAGAAAGCTGCAAACGAATGAGGGTGCTGACAGACAACTTCCCATTTTATCGGTCAAAAGGCACTGCGCAAGGGTGGCACTCATCCCATCTTCCTCTATCCAGTATATGTTGTCAGGACATTCAGGGCTGCTGTTCAGCTTGTAACTAGGGGCTCCTTCCCTTGGAGTTTCTAGGCAGGGGGCGTTGGTTGATTTCAGCTTCCAGAATTCACTAGGAATTCCTCACCACACCAGCTAGAATTCAGGGCAGAGATGGGGTTAGCCGAGAAATCAAAGGCCTCACAAGAGTTTTCAGTTTCTCAGAGGTGGGAAATGAAGGCTTATAGCCATTATGTTCCTGTGAAGAAGACATTTATTTATTTATTTATTTATTTATTTATTTATTTATTTATTTATTTATTTATTTATTTATTTATATACATGCCACCCATCTAGACATAGTCTACTCTGGGCGGCTCATAACAGAGGAAATGCGTGGAAGTCACTAAAGTCTCTGGGAGCTGCAAGAGATTAGGGAACTGTAGTTTTTGTTTGTTTGTTTGTTTGTTTGTTTGTTTGTTTGTTTGTTTGTTTGTTTGTTTGTTTGTTTGAGTCATGCGAAAGACAGGAATGGAGGAATCCCAAGCCAGAATTAAGATTGCCAGAAGAAATATCAACAACTTCAGATAGGCAGACAATACCAGAAAGTGAGGAGGAATTAAAGAACCTCGTAATGAGGGTGAAAGAGGAGAGCACAAAAAATGGCCTGAAGCTCAACAGCAAAAAAACTAAGACCATGGCCACTGGTCCCTTCACCTCATGGCAAATAGAAGGGGAAGATATGGTGGTAGTGACAGATTTTACTTTCTTGGGCTCCAGGATCACTGCAGATAGCGACAGCAGCCACAAAATTAAAAGACGCCTGCTTCTTGGGAGGAAAGTAATGATAAACCTAGACAACATCTTAAAAAGCAGAGACATCACCTTGCTGACAAAGGTCCACGTAGTCAAAGATATGGTTTTTTCATAGTGATGTATGGAAGTGAGAGCTGGACCATAAAGAAGGCTGACTGCCGAAGAATTGATGCTTTTGAATTGTGGTGTTGGAGGAGGCCCTTGAGAGTCCCCTGGACTGCAAGGAGATCAAACCTATCCATTCTGAAGGAAATCAAATCTGAGTGCCCAGTGGAAGGACAGATCCTGAAGCTGAGGCTCCAATACTTTGGCCATCTCATGAGAAGACTCCTTGGAAAAGACCCTGATGTTAAGAAAGTGTGAGGGCAAGAGGAGAAGGGGATGACAGAGGATGAGATGGTTGGACAGTGTCATCAAAGCAACCAACATAAATTTGACACAACTCCGGAAGGCAGTGGAAGACAGGAAGGCCTGGTGTGCTCTGGTCCATGGGGTCATGAAGAGTCAGACACAACGACTAAACAACAACAGCAAGTTTTTTTAGAGGTTCTGTCTCCAGAGAGCCGAAAGGGCAGAGAAAATTCTAGACCACTAATCCATAGAATATGAAATCTCTTTTATTTCACTTTTCTTTCCCCCCCCACCCCCAGTTTGCTTGCTTGCTTGCTTGCTTGCTTGCCTGTTTTGACTGCCCCGTAGTTCTTGAAGCAGTCTCTGGGCAATTTACAACATAATTATGCAAGGTTAAGCAGAGTTTTTTTGATGGATAGATAGATAGATAGATAGATAGATAGATAGATAGATAGATAGATAGATAGATAGATAGATAGAGAGAGAGAGAGAGAGAGAGAGAGAGAGAGAGAGAGAGAGAGAGAGACAGACAGACAGACAGACAGACAGACAGACAGGCAGGCAGGCAGGCAGGCAGGCAGGCAGGCAGGCAGACAGACAGACAGACAGACAGACAGACAAGGAGCTTGGTGTCACTTTGTGAATGGGAGTGAGCAGAAGAGAGGATCCTGTGTAGACCCTCTTGGCTGCTGCCATAGTTGTTGTCAACATTCAGGCTGCCCTTTGCTTACGTAAAGTGTGGCATCCTTTTTTCCTGCTGGCAATGGGGGCATGATATTGTGCTGCAGTAGCAGGCCATTTCCTGGCATTCTGAATCATGGGTACAGAGGCCTGGTATCCCCCACTCATAAAGCCAAGACTCTGAAGAACTGAATAGTGTTACAGGTGGTCTGTGACTTGTTTAAAGGATGAATTGTAACTTCTAAAGATTTCCAGGAGTTGCAATTCTGCTTTTATGGTTAGAATAAACAGGAGGTCGGCAGAGTGTTGGAGGCCATAAAAAACATCCCAGCCATAAACATTAACAAAATTATTATTTGCAGTGCAGTCCTACCAAGCTTCCATGGGACATCCTCTCTGGTAAATAAGTATAGGATTGAAGGCTCAGTTGCTTTGGTGAAATTTTTGAGAATATGAAACCATTTAAGGATCCACATTATTGGATAATATAAAGGTTACATTTTGTCCTTAAAGGGGAAAAACGTCTAAAACAAATGCTAATCCCAGAACAAATTTTGGTGGTTAAATGTGTAAATCTGAAGCTCCCTCTTGTGGTTAAAATATGTTGTTTCTTCACACGTCTGGCTGACAGAAAGGCCTCCCCTGATGATCTTAACACCTGGGCAGGCCCACAAAGGGAGATGCAGCCCTTGCGATAGATTGGACTCAAGCTCTTTAGGGCTTTATAAGCTAGAACCCGAAGACTGAATTGTGCCTGGAAACGGACCAGCAGCTGGTAGAGGTGCTCTAACAGGGGGATTTATGTGATCCTAGTAACCAGCCCCATTTAACAATATGGCTGCAGGGTTTTAGACCTGCTGACACTTCCAAACACTTCCCAAAAGTAGACTAATGTAGAGCGCATTACATTAATGCAGCCAAGATGTAGCCAAGGCATGTGTCACTGTGGCCAGATCAGACCTCTCCAGAAACAGATGTAGCTGGCATACCAGTTTTAACTGTGCAAATGCACTCCTTGGCACGGTTGAAACCTGGACATCCAGGCTCAGTGACAAATCCAGGAGCACCCGACAAGTTGTGCAACCCCACCTAGCATGGGCTGCATTGTGATTCCTTGCTCTGCCTTCGACTGACCAGTAGCATATTTGTCTCGTCTGGATTATGTTTCAGTTTATTTAACTTCATCCAGTTCACATGATCCCCGCTAGGTCATAACTCTGCTGGTGGACTTGCAGGACACCATCTGGCCATCATCATCTGCATCACATCAATTGTGGAAGAAGCCCGGCTGGTGCTCCCCCACCTCCCTGAGCTGCTGACCACTCTGGCGAGGAGGCGAGATGACAAGTCTCCTCCCTCACCAGCCGAGCTACTTCCGCGATGGGCATGGTGTGAACTATGACAGCATTGCATGCCGCGGCACAAGCAGTAATTGGACCACCTGGTTGTGAGAGGTTGGGTCCAAAAGGCTTGGGCACCTATGGTGGCAATATTCATATTTGTCCCCCTGGGAAATGAGGCAGCAGGGCACTGTAGGCGGTATATACCCCTGGCAATGTGGCACGTGAAGTGCAATCCTCCCAAGAGTGGAGAGTAGCCAGGAAGGTTGCCAGCGCTCAGGGCACCAGCCGAAGCCTCAGCAAACAGGCTGTGCTCCTTTGGGTCTTCAACTGGAAAGACAAATTCCAGAGCAATTGGCTCTGTAGGAGGAGTTTGATTTTTGCATGAGAAGTGGCTTTTCAGCCAGGAGACCCATCCCCCCCCCACTGCCCTTTCCGGCTGGGTCCAGGGCTCGCCAGCTCAGTGTTTATATGTGCACTGTGCTTGGAGAGTGTAAGCAGATCAAAATGTCAAGAGCAAAAGGAAGGGACTGGGAGAAATCTGCCTGCATCTGGGTGCTTACCGCATGGCACTGGTGTGACTGTTGATCTTCCTTGTGACCTCACAATGACCCTTGCTTCTGTGATGTCACAGAAATGGGTTAAACGACACCCTGCACTATTACTCCTTACAGTCCCTGCCAAAATCACGCTTACTCAAAGCTCAAGCTGAGTTTAAGAACTAGCTGTTAAGTGTGGTCCTGCAAATGTGCTTTTAAAAATCCTCCCCCACCAAGCCAAGCAAAATGGTAACATGGGGTCAAAACTGCTTTATTTGTAAGTATTGCGCAGAATTACACATTGCGTGCTTTGCTGTCTAATTGGTGTTCTTGAAGAAATGCAAATGAAAGACTGAAAAACTAATAAGATGAATCTTCAATCTAGGTCCGGGGAGGGGGATTTAGTTTCAGGGCCAGCAACCATGGAAAATCTCTTGATCTTCTTTGCACTATCCTCAGCCAGCCAGGGATAAAGCAAACGGAGAAGGACGCACGTGGACGTCTCCTGTTCACAGGCCCAGATGTGGGATAAGCAGATGGAGGGCCTGCAGTCTCAAAATGAAACTAACACATTTAGTGCTCATTAAAGGTCCATCGGTTATTTAGCTGCTCTTGCTGAACATTTTCAGAATATATGGCCGAAACATCTAACCACTCATTTGACTGTATTATAAAGAAAGGATCAAAATGCGCAAAGAAACTAATGGATTCATTTGGAAAAAAAAACTTTTAAACACCTCACCAAATGCCCGTGAGGCTCAAATCTGTAAGCCACAGGCTCCCTCTTGTGGCTGAAAACTGCATTTCAGTATTTTCAACATGGACATTTCAATGCAATTCCTGTATCGTTCATATTCTCAAAATGGAGATTCAAACCCCCCAGTTATGGCCTTTCCTATTCTAAGAAAAGCTATGGATCATTTGAAGTGAAACCTTATACCTCATGAGCATTATTTCAACTTTTTCCTCATATAATACTTCAATATTAATAATGGGAAACATAAAAACGTAAAGCCAGACAATATGGCTTCACAGACTCTAGTGTGTGTCCACCCTTCTCATTTCTCCCTTGCCTGCTTTTAATGACATAGTTGCTGAAAGCTGGGACATGCAGGTCTTAAACACTTCCACGAAAAATTCTGTGCCTTTTTAATTTGTCTAACAAAAGGTGTTTTGACAACATAGCTCTTGGAACATTTCTCTGCTTTATTTCTTTCTGTATTTAGCAGCAGATTACAAAGAAGAATGCCATCAAATCAGTTCTGAATGATGGCAATCTTTTTTGCGGGGGGGGGGTCTACGTAGGGAACACTCAGAGGTGTTTTACCCTTCCCTTCTTTATTTATTTTATTTATTTATTTTTGGACTTATATACTGCCCATAATGCTTCAAGCACTCTCTGGGCGGTTTACAATTTAATTACGCAGGCTACACATTGCCCCCCCCCAGCAAGCTGGGTACTCATTTTACCGACCTCGGAAGGATGGAAGGCTGAGTCAACCTTGAGCCGGCTACCTGGGATTTGAACCCCAGGTCGCGAGCACAGTTTTAGCTGCAGTACAGCGTTTTAACCACTGCGCCACGAGGCTCATATTCTTCTGGACTGTGCAGCTTGCCCAAGGCTACGCAGGATGGCTCTACTTCCAGGAGGCTCAGTGGGGAGTTGAACCCCCAACCTCTGATTCTGCAGCCAGATACTAAGCTGAGCTATACAGGACAGCTCAGTGGTTTAGGTATCTATCAGCGGAGCCAGGGGTTGGGAATCTAATGCAAGAGAAACCCAAATTGTCCCTCCAGACCTGGGATTTTGAGAGGTTAAGTATTTAAAACTCTAGGTTTGAATCATAATATATCCACCTATGTCAGTGCTGAATTAAGTTTGATACCTCTTTTTTTCCTGACAGATTCCTCATCTTTAACAGCAGCATGACGAGCAGATACAATATTGTTTTCCACATGTTGTATCGGTTTGATTTGGTCAAATTTGGTCAATGAAGACGGAGGAGAACTTTATTTCAGTTCAGTTGTGATGAATTTCTCAACATTTGCAAATTTCTTTATGTTCACACTGGGGAAAAACATGGACTTTAAAAAAACGGAATGCAAGAGAAAGTGGAACTGATAGGTTTTCTTATCTCTGTGAAGTTGTCCCACCATTTCTTTTGTCGTTTTTTTCCCTTCTGAATAAATCTGCTCAGGCTTAAAAGGGCAGAATAGATGTCTGTCGCTCTAGGGAACAATTTCAGAGGGCCTGCAACGTCCCTCCTGGGACTCATTCTCTATTTCCCTCCGTCCTTCTCCATCTTCTTTTCTCTTTCTTCAAAACACTTCTGGGAAACATTGAGTTGAACAAGTTCATTTCAGGGCAGTTCTTCATTCACACAACCACCGGGAGAAAAGCAGATAGCTTTTCATAATTATTAATTACACAGATTTTTAATAGCCGTCCTCTGAAATGATTTCAGAGACAAAATAAAACCAGTAAGAGTAAAAACCAGTGAAAGAACCAAATAAAAACAAGCAAGGCACAGTACACTAAGTGGCCACACAGTCACAAAAGACATGTAAAACAATATAAAAAGAAAGCCCTGGCTTCTTAAAAGCACAAAGAAAGGGGGTGGTGGTTATCAGCCTGGCACTAAGCGAATGACAAACTAGGCCTCTCTGGGAAGAACAATTTCTGACTGTGGTGCCATTACTTACAAGGGCCTCCTTTTCATAGACATCCACCTTACGTCCACAAGCACATTCTTCACATAGTATATATGGCTACTTGTTTTCTATAAATCCTGATGCCAAGACTCTAAAGCAGCAAAATCAGCACTACGAAAGGGCCCTGGCAACAGTGCGTTTGGCACAATACCGGTAGAATAGGACCATCGTGTCCCAGTTTGTATCCTTACAGCTGGGTTTTGAAAACCACCTTTGCTGGACTGTCTTCAAGGGCAGACCACACCCTGCTGCATCATAGTAGTCTATCCTGAAGAGTTCTAAGGCATGGATAAATAGTCTATTTGTATCCAGATATCTGTATTGATAAAAAATACGTTACATTCATGGCTATTTTTTAAATTTAGCTTTTAAGGCATTGCAGAGGCATTTTGACATGCATTTTTTATAGTTATATGCCATCCTCAGATCATAGTGTTTTTGTCTGCCCTGAAACACTGGAATAAAGTGTTTTTTTAAAAGCAGTAAGTGAGGCAATAAATGATTTAAAAAACCCCACTGCTGTAACTGGTAATGGTGCAGCTAAAACAAATTCTTGCAAATAAATAAATAAGTAAATAAATAAATAACAAGAGCACATTGCTTTAAACACTAAAACAGGTAGTTAAATAAGTTACTCTTGAAAAGTAACTTTCTAGGTTCTGGTTTCACCCGGCCTAGCCTACTTAACCGGTCCCAAACAAGGCTGGCCTAACTCAGAACTTGAGGGTGCCAGCTTCCCCAACAGTTGTTCCGACATCTATTACCTCCCAATCATCTCGGCCGCTGACACAGCCACAGGAAGGAATGCCCCTGGCCAATCATTCTTCCAGCAGCTGTCGGCACCCCTCCCAGCACAGAAGAGTTCTCCCAAAAGCACATTGAAAATGCAGCGCTCAGAGCTTCGTCACACATACCTTCCTCCTGTTTCTCTGGGATCAGTCGTACTGCCCTCTTTTTTCAAACTTGTGTGTTTATGGCCTTTCCACCCAGCAAGACACACAAAGGAATTTGCTTTAGACTGAAATGATTGCATTTTAAAAACATTGTAAAAGAATATTTATAAAACAGAGCCAAATGTGTTGAGCAACTACGGTAATTACTTGCTGGTTCACAAGAGTTTAAGAAAAAGTAAAATATTACTATTACTACTACTACTACTACTACTACTACTACTACTACTACTACTACTACTACTACTACGAAGAAGAAGAAGAAGAAGAAGAAGAAGAAGAAGAAGAAGAAGAAGCAAAGTGACAGAATAAGCCATCCACTTTGGTTCAGTCCTAGGGGGCACACATCTCAAAAGTGAACTAAAATGAGAAATCCTACCTGTACAAAACACAAACAAACAAACAAACCATGCCCCCTGGTGGGGACCCCAAAAGGTGTGGGCAGGCAAAAATAAGGGACTAGTCCTTGATCACCCATACATCATGGAGTCACCATAAAAAGGGGCACACCAACCCATTTCCAAACCAAAGCAAATATTCATCTGATCACACACTCAGTCTCTGTGGGTGGACTATTATTGTGAGCACCCCACCGTAGAAGAAGTATAAAGTCGCAGGAAGTCTAAATCAACAGCAGTATCGGCTGATTCACTTATCCATGGTCTGGCAATATTAAAATAATAAAAGAAAAATATATAATTATGGTTACCAGAATTGGCCACTAGAGGGAGTCAGAGACTATGCTAAGTACAACATTCGCTCTGACAATAGTAATCGCTGTAATCTGCATTTTTCAGCATCTGCAGGGGGCTTGAAACCGATCCTCCGTGGATATGGGGGTCCTACTATATATACACTTAAATCATAGAGATTTCTGAACGGGACAGTAAGGGTCACGGATACCCATTCTCTGAAGAATTCAGCAATTTGTCTTTCCAAATGTTACTGGACTGCAACTCCCACAAGCCCCTGGCCTATATCATTGTTCCTGAAAAACAATGGGAGTTGCAACCCAGTAACGTCTGGGAAGGTTGGACTGGACTGGAGAAAGGCTCAAACCCTATTGCTTTAAGTCCAGTTTCCCCCCACCCCACCCTCATGTTGGGCTCCTTAATTTCTTGTAAATGTGAAGACCAGAACGGCTTAGTCAGCATCAACAAGGAACTCATCTTGCCTCTGCAGGAGAGAGGAAACCACAGCAAAGGGGATAAATATAAACTTAAAGGGAAAGGACATGGACATGCTCAGTCCAAACAGCAGAAGTGACACCACAGGGAATGTTTCAACGACACACACCCGACAGCGTGTGGCCTAACGAAGCCAGAGGCCCTAAGCGGCAGATTCCAGGAAGCCGAGTCAGCATTTGGCTTGGTTTGGTCTGGATCAGCTGCAGACCGAAACCAAAATATACATTTTGGCTTCTATGTGTACGTGTAACTCAGACTCTTAAAAGAATACTGTATTTCATCAGCACCGTCACAGAACTGCAGAGCTGGAAGGGACCCGATGGATCACAGAGTCCAGCCCCTGTCCAGGGAGACACCAGTGGGGGGGAATCAAACTCCCAACCTCTACCTAAACCATGAAATGACTGATCTATCCAGCAGTTTCCCTTTACCTTCCCAGATTCTAATGCTTGAATGGAAAATGTACCCTTGGCTAAAGCTGAGCCTGGCTAGAACCCAGAAAGGATGGCAGGAGTCACCCAATAACAGCTGAAAGGCCCCTGCTTTTGAAAGGGGCATCTAGCCTGTTTCCGGTTCTATACATTTATGCGGCAATGCATGCTTACTTTCATCGGTACAGCAGTTAACCGCTAAAGTACAGGTGCTAAAAACACCACTCTTCAGCTGGCTGGGGGATTCTGGGAGCTGTAGTCCAAAAGAGCAATATTTCCAAGATCTGCAAAAGTACACACACCAGAAAACTTAGAAGAAAGATGGCTTTCCCCACCCCTACCACCCCATCTTCTATCCATTACGGGTGCTGCAGCTAGAGGTAACCTAGGGGTGGCAGATTACATCTTCACCACCATGGCCATCGTCATCATCATCATCACTACCACCGCCACCACCATCAACCCTGCTAGCCAAAAAGCTGCAGTGCCTCAACAACTGTATAATGTCATGTCTTGTTTCCTAATCAGAGCAACTGCGTCCTGTCCAAAGAAGGCACTCAAATGGCTGAGTGAGCCTCTCTTTCCTGTCTTTCTATTTGCTTTCCGTTTACAGCAGAACTAACAGAGAACTAAGTTTGGAGGGAAGAAAAAGCACATCCCAGCAGAAAGCTGTGCAGGCTGCCTATTACAGGACTGCTATTTTTATGTGAACTCAAGCAGGATGCTTGCGGGCATCATTTGGATAAAGTAATTGACCTTTCCACACTTCTGCACATGGAGCAACTTGAGGGAGCCAACCTAGGAACAGCCTTGCTCTCCTACTGTTTAATGAGTCTCTTTTTCTGGCACCTGCCCCTTTGCCTGGAGCGTTTGTGCCCCCCCCAAGAGCTTCTCTGTCCTCCCCACCCACACCCCACAGATTGCGGTAGTCCAGGCCAGAGTGATCCAGGGTAAAAGCCATGAACTCTCAAGAGATCAGAGGGAGCGCTTGCGACCCCTTTGCCTGGATTCGCCAGGGGATGGCAGCCTCGCAAACATGGGAACGGCAGACTTCTGTGCGAAAGTGTATTTAAAACCAAGATATTACTCTATGAATTGAGAGGCAAGAAAGAGGCATTAGAGAGGGAGACCTTCTACGTGCATAGTGTTTGATTTTCAAAAAATGCCACATTGCCACAGAAATTGAAGTCTTCGTATGTCTCAAAACCCAACAAACACAAAGATGAAAGAGGGGCCAAGGCTGATTCCTCCAGCCTGTTATCCAAAAGTATTGTCATTTGTCCATCCTATAGCCAAAGGGTGGGGAAGATGTGGCCCCCTGAGACATTGTTAGACTGCCACAGCCACAGCCAATGGTGAATGATGATGGGAGTGGCAGTCTAGCACCATACCTGGATGACCACACCTTTAGCATCCTTGCTACAGATAAACATACATTATCCTCCAAACCACAACCCAGTGGTATAACTAGAGAAGAAAAACACCACCTCGGTGCTTCCTGGACAAAGGCCATGCAATAGGTTCGGGGTGTGTGTGTGTGTGTGTTTCAGCTTGTTTTCTCAACACCTCTGAGCTGCAAATGCGACGGATGTGCCTCGAGATTGGCTGAACTCCAAAGTCTCAGCCGAAATGGGCACATTCAGACGGGCTTGGGTGCTTTCTGACGTAAAGTGAGCTACCCTTGTCTCGACCAGCATGCAAAGCTAATCATGCTGAGTCTTGACCCAGCCAAGGTCTTGTGGGTCATTTCAATTTTCAGGCATGTATTTTCCATGGAAAACATTCCCCCCCGCCCCCGCCCCCCGCAAGAAGGGCAGATAGGGCAAACTGGAGCCAGGAGAAGATCCCACTCCCATTTTTTTTGGATGGCCATTTTCAGAATCCCCCAATCATCATGTCTATGCGGGTTGGGAGATTCTGGAAGGAACGAGAAGTGGGCAACAGAAGGACTCGGTTACAGACTGACTGATCCACCTTTGGACTCTTGGAAATGTTTTATGAGAAACTCTGCAAACACTGTGCTTTAGGGAAGGGAGATTAACTAAACACACAGGGAAAATCCATTTCTCTAAAGAAGATGTCCAAAGCACTGGCTCGTCAGGTTACATTGGGTCGGTTTTAGTTGGTATGGCCTGAGGGTGTGGTGGACGAGGCACTGTCACACTGCAAAGCGCCACCTCTTTGTTAGATCGTTTGCTCTTAAGATCAGAGATGGACTCAGCTGGGAAATGGGCTATGCACCTCATCAATACATCACTATGGGAGGGGTATCGACGTTCTCTCTTAAAGGAGACCATCACAAAGCCCATCCCAAAGAAACCACATTTTGCACTAGGGGATCTTAATAACTATAGACCCACTGCTAATAATGCCATTCTTGGGCAAGTTGGTCAAGAGGCTGGGAGCAGACCAGTTGCAGGTGGTCTTGGAGGAAACGGATAATCTATAATGCATCCATTTGAATCAGAGTTTAGGCTGAACCATGGAACCAAAACTGCATTGGTTGCCCTGGCAAAACAATCTACTGAGGGAGGGAGGCAAGCAAGGGGAGTGCAACCCTCTGCAGCCTTTGAAGCCATCCACCGCTGTATCTTTCTGTCTTCGGTGGTTCCCATCCTTCCTTGAGGGTCACTCTCAGAGGATAAATCTTGGGGAAGTGATGTTACAAGGTCCCTCTGTTGCAAGGTCCCTCAGGGATCAACTGCTTCCCCAACGCTTTTAAACATCTACATGAAGCCACAGGGAGATGCACCTGGAGATCAGGAGTTCGCTGTCATCAATATGCAGATGACACTCAGCTCTATCTCTCCTTCTCTTCATCTGCAGGTGGTGCAATAAAAGTCCTTGATTGCTGTCTGGTGCCGATATTGCCCTGGATGACGTCCAAAAAAACTCAAACTGAATCCAGACAAGATAGAGATCATACGGTTGGGAGGATTGCCAGACTCATTAGAGGGATTTTTACCTAGTCTTGGTGGGGATACACTTCCCCTGACGGATCAGGTTTGCAGTTTGGGGGGTACTCTTGGATCCAGCCCTCTCCGTGGAGGCACAGATATCTGCGGTGGCCAAAAATGCTTTTTATCAACTTTGGTTGATTGCTCAGTTGCACCAGTATCTGGAGAAGAAGTGCCCAAGTTCATGCATTGGTAAGCTCCAAAATAGACTACTGCTTTCTACACTGGAAGGCCAGATCCTGAAGCTGAGGCTCCAATACTTTGGCCATCTCATGAGGAGAGAAGATTCTTGGAAAAGACCCTGATGTTGGGAAAGTGTGAAGGCAAGAGAAGGGGACGACAGAGGACGAGATGGTTGGACAGTGTCATCGAAGCGACCAACATGAATTTGACCAAACTCCGGGAGGCAGTGGAAGACAGGAGGGCCTGGCATGCTCTGGTCTATGGGGTCAGGAAGAGTCAGACACGACTAAACGACTAAACAACAACAACAATGCTTTCTGCATAGGGCTGCCCATGAACTCAGTACAGAAACTTCAGCCAGTCCAAAATGCAGTGGCCAGAGTGATCACATGTACCAGGAGATATGAACACAGATCTCTTGTCTTGGCATAGCTCCATTATCTTCCTTTTAGTTCCCATGCCCAATTCAAGGAGCTGGTGATCACCTATAAAGCCCTCACCAATTTAAGACAATACCTGTTTTATAGTGGGTTTTTGTATATTGTACAAAAGATGTACAATATATTTTAAAGATGATTTCAAAATGACTATGACATCTTTGTGACTTTCCTCTTTTTTTGCCATTGTGAAACACGTTGTGAAATGAATTGCTCCTTTTCCCTGTGAACCACAACATATCCTTCTGAAACATTATTGGCAGCTCTATTTTTCTACCCTACATCAAGGACAGATAGCCATAAACCTTCTCACACCTATCGGTGTGCAGCGTGCCAAACGTATGCTCCTCTGAAGGGGTCACTGAAGGTGCCTATTTCTTCAAATTCTGACACTGAGGGGAACAAAATTATGGTTATATTTCTTCTCCCAACGATACCCCAGCTCCAGAATTGTAATTCTTGGGCTCCAGTCGCACCTACAGCAAAGGTTACTGTTTTTATTTAACTCATAACATTCCTTAGTGACTCCCAGCCTTGGGTAACCCAAATGTTCTTGGACTACAACTCCCAGAAGCCTTCACCACTAGCTGTGCTGGTCAGGATTCCTGGGAGTTGCAGTCCAAGAACATCTGGGGACCCAAGGTTTGGAACCACTGCTTTAAGATGTTGCTATTAATTTATGGGTGTGTGTTATATTAAAACTGGCTTAAATGAAATGTCCAATTGTTAGCACAATGGAACTTCCCTTCCCTTCCCTCTCTTCCTTGCTACAATGCTACACACCACTCTCCCCACAAATGACTCTAGACGAGTGGTTCCCAACCTTGGGTAACCCAGATGTTCTTGGACTACAACTCCCAGAAATCATGGCCAGCACAGCTAGTGGTGAAGGCTTCTGGGAACAGCAGTCCAGGAATCCCTGAGTTACCCAAGGCTGGGAACCACTTTTTAAAAGACGATTTCCCAGCCCTCCAAAGCCTGTTTGGGGGTACTTGGGTCTTGTCTGGGGAATGGGATACAACCCCCTCCTTCCTCTGCTGATGGAAGCAATTCTGCCCTTAGAACCTCCCCAGTGGATTCTCCTCATCGTTGTGTTGTTAGCTTAAGATGATATCATCATCATCATTATCATCATCATCATAGGAACAGCAAACATACTGCGCTGTATTTAACAGATATTGTACTTAGGTTTTTGTATCTGTTATCTGATATCAACCAGCCAATGTTTTTATAATATTGACTGCATCTGGCGTTTCTTAATAATAATAATAATAATAATAATAATAATAATAATAATAATAATAATAATAATAATAATAATAATAATAATAATGAAGAAGAAGAAGAAGAAGAAGAAGAAGAAGAAGAAGAAGAAGATGATGATGATGATGATGATGATGATGATGATGGCAGCGGTAGCTCCTATGGATCATTGAATCTAGCTCCTCTCAAGGATGCCCAGATGCCTTAAATTACTGAGCTACCCAGCAGTTCTTTTCAGTAACCCTGAAGATGTATTTTGCATATAAAAGTAGGATACGCATTTTAATAAAATTAAAATAAGCCAAGGTGCCATATTCTGACATGAACCAGGGCTAACGGCCCTGCTCTGTTGAGTCAGTCCGTAGCTGACTGAAAACATGGAAGATTCACTTTCCTTATACATATGAACAGCCCCGGGTCAATGCCAGAGACAGCTGGACAGAAACATTGCCCCTCTTTATTTTGACCTCCTGGCAGCCATCTTATCTTTGACAGCTGGGGGAGAAAGGACAAGCCTCCCCCCCACACACACACTTCCTAGCCCCATACCATCCATCTGGGTGTCAGGAGAGGCCTCAGCTGTTATCTTTCCATCCGCCATGCAGCTGCGAAATTCTTCTTCCTGGCTTCTTCTTCTACTTCTTCTTCTACTTGGCGAGCATAATAATAATGCCACCACTAAGGCACATTTTTTTAAAAGTCTGAAAAACACCACATTTCAGGGGGTGATGTACTTTTCCGAGGGCAGATTCGTGACAGTTTTAAGAATTTGCCACAAGGGCAACGACAGTCCCCGCTTTGGACGGAACCCAAGGGGCGCCTCAGTTAAAACCTGGTTCAAGCGAAAAGGTGGCCCTTGGGCTCGCCACGAAGTCCTCCGCCGGCCTCCCTCACGGGGTTGCTGTTAGGATAATGGAAGGGGGGGGGCAGAGGCACCGACCGCCCTGAGATCCCAAGTCAGTCACGAAGGCAGATGCCGGCTGCGACTGACACCAAGGCATGGCTGAGAAGAGCTTGGGCAAGTTCTTTTGACTCCCAGGACTTGAGACCGGGAGTCCAAAGGAAGGAAGGAAGGAAGTTTTGGAAACTGTGGTGCTTGTTTGGAAACACCACCCTCCGTCCATTGGGGGGGGCAACTGAGGGGAGAAAAAGGAGGCCGAGCTGGAGGGGGGGGGCGTAGGAGAGACGGTGTCCCCGGCCCTAATAATTAAAACGCCCCCGCGCTCCAGTCCCGTTACACCCCGGGTTTCAGGCTTTCTCTCGCCCCCCCCGCCGCCACCCCTAAACTGCCTGGCAAGGCGGTCTCAGCCGGAGGGCCCGACGGCCGCTCCGACACTCCCCCCCCCCACGGTCCCTTCTACTCTTCACCCCCCCCGCGTGCGCTTTATCTTGTGGGCGCCTTGCCAAGCGCGCCCCCCCCCGACATCCCTGGCCAAAGCCCTGGGCGCTGCTTTCGCCTGATCCCGGTGCCTGGCAGGGGAGCGCCTGCCCGCCCGTCCTGCTTCGGGGTGCTGGGCGGGGGGGGGGGGGCGCTGGGCCGGCGGGGCGCATGCTCCGTGGGCGGCAAGGAGGGGGTGGCCGAGAGGGAGGGGGGTAGAAGCTGGGCCGGGACGAGGGTCAAACAGTGAAAAGCGGCTAAAGAGTACGTTGGGGGGGGGGCAGGACTCCGACCGCGGAGCAAGCCCCTGCGCGCTGCCAGGGACCTTCCGCTCCTCTTCTTCTATACTTCGCCTTTCTCCTGCTCCTCCGGAGAAGCGAGATGAGGGCAGGCCCTTTAAAGAGCAGGACCCCCGGCCACCAAGCCCCCCCTCCCCCGCTTTCGTCCCAGGAGGAAAAGTCCCATCGCCCCCCCCACCCTCACCCCGACCCCCGTTTTCCCCGCTGCCGTGAGGAGGTAGGGGCGGCGGAGCGAAGGCGGACCCCGGGCCCTTCTCGCTGACTCCGCCTGCCCGGCCAGCCGGCCGGACCGCCCGCCTTTTTCCTGGCTTGACCCCCCCCCCAAGCTGGTCAGCCCGAGCGGCAGGGGGAGGGGCAGGGGGGCGACCGGGGGGGGGCAGGGCAGCTCGCCCGCTCCGGGAGTCCTGGGCCGCCGCCGCGCTTCCCTCCTCCTCCTCCTCCTCCTCTTCCTCCTCGCCGCCCTTCTCTCCTTCCCCCCCCCGCCCGCCCGCCGGCCCGCCTCCGCCCCACAGTCGCGGCAAGAGTGAAGAAGGCAGCGGCCAACGTCGGCAAGCCGTGTCCCTCCACATCTGGATCCGGGGCAGGCTTTGAGGCGCTCCCTCGGCCCGGGGCGAGGGCTCCGGTAGGCGGCGCGGGGAAGGCGAGGCGGCCCCCTGGCGCTCCGGGCGCCCCCCCCCCAGACCCCGAGCGCCGCATTCCGGCTTAGCATGCGGTAAGTGGGGCGGCGGCGGGGGGGAGGGGACGCTGGACTCCAGCCGGTGGCTGAGGGGGCGCCCCCTCTTTGCTCCCTCCCCCGCGGCTTGGCTTCCTCTGCTCGCCCCCCCCCAGGGAAACTCGGAGCGGGAGTGAGGGCTACCCCCCCAACCGCAAACTGGAGGGAGGATTCCCCCCCCCGCCCGATCGCCTGGAGGCAGCCCTTGATGCCCCACTTCGCCGGCCGGGATCCCCCGCGGGTCAAGGGCCGGTTGCCCCCCCCCTCTGGTCCCTACGTGGCTCCCGGCGCGCCCGCGAGCGGCCCACGGGAAAGGCTCTCGGTTGCGAAACTGACCGGGGGGGTCGCCGTCCCGGCCGGGGAAGAGAAGGCGGGACAGGCGCCAGCCTGAATCCCCAGGAGCGAGCAGGCAGAGTCCTTTCCGTTTGCAGATCGATCGGGGTTAGCCTTCTCCTTGCTCCTGCTGTCATTGGCCTCCTCGCTTGAACATCCCTGGCTTGGTCTGAGTGGGGAGTCCTTTGGCAAGGGCCGGCTAATGGCCGGGTTGCCCAACCCCTCTGGGGATGGCACCCCTCTGTACTTCTCAGAGGGCAGGCGTGCTGTTCATCAGGGGGATGCCAAACCGAACCTTCCCTGATTTGGGGGATCCTGCCCAGTGTTGTGGCCTCCGATAACCCTCCATGATGTGGGTACCTCCTTGCCACAGGATAGGACTTGGCCAACGATGATGGCCAACCATCGTTATCATTCTTTAAATCTCATCCAGGGCAGGCTGTCCCAGGGTCCTATTCCATAGTCAAGGAAATGGCCTTCTTTCATCAGCAAAAGTTACCACCACCACCACCAGTTTTGTGCCTATTTAGGAAGATGCTTTTTCTGAGACCTTCTCCAGACTGGCTGCTCTAGATGGAAGAGGACTTGGATGTCTGGAGAGACGTGAGAGAGAAAAAGGAGAAGGAGGGACATGTGAGGGATGGCTAAGACAAAGGCTGCACGTCGCTTGCCCCGTTCAGGGATTCTGTTTCCCTTTCACTTGATCCTGACTGCCCCCTTTCTCCTCTTAGAGCAATGCCATGCTGGAGGTGGGTGTGGGTGGGCCCACAACCCTGCAGCCAGAACCCTGAACTCTGTTCTTTCCCAAGAGCAGGGCAATCTAGCGAGTTCTAAATTGCTTAGAAGGCAAAGGAAAGTGAGCAGATTTCCCAGAAATAGACATTTTGTAGAATTCAACTTCTTGTTGCTTGACTTGTCTGAAAATGCCTTAGATTTTCTCTGTTCAGTAGAAGTCTTTTGAAATTCCTCATTTTCGTTTATTTATTTATTTGTTTGATTTATATCCCGCCCATCTGGTTGAGTAGACCACTGTTGTTGCTCTTCAAACATGCTCTCCTGAATTTTAAGTCTAGGCTTTTCCCCACCCTGCCCTATTCAAATGCCCAAGGTTTTCTGTTGTCTTTCTCTTTTCCTTTTCATGAGCAGAGAGTAGCAACTGTACCCTCAGCTGAAAAAGTAAAAACCTGATGACTGCTGGATGTCTCTCTCAGTTTTGTTCACTTTCAGAGCAAAAGCTAAATATCTTCCTGTTTGTACGGCCATGGGTTTAAATGCCAGGACTCAGCTGGAGGTTTGGTGTGGGAAGGCCCTGAGCATCACCAGCTGAGAGAAGGAGAAGTTCCTGTCTCAAACAGGCAGTCGGGGGGGGGGGGGGGACATCCGTAGCCTTCCAATTGGTGGACTCCCATTTCCCGGTTCAACACCAGCCAACATGATCCTTGGCCAGAGATTATGAACATTGTAATTCAACTACATCTGGGGGCTTCAGGAGGTCTCACTGTTTGTCCTCACCACCAGTGTCTCAGCATGCAGCAACTTCCCCTCTGTAACAAATCTACATATGTTGATGACTATCCATCCAGTGGTGTTATTCCACTAGGACAGGTGCTCATATACTCAGAGACACCTTGTTGGAGGCTAGGGCTAGGCAAAGCCGGCGGGGGGGGAACTAGAGTAGTCTCCAGTTGTGCAGTGCAGCATAACTGACTGATAAACACTAGCATGTTTAATTCAAGTTAGAGGTGGTTTTAAAATACTGTACATATTTTAACAAGTAAATAATAACATTGTGTTGCTGCTTCACACAACTGCAGATACCGGTGGAACTCCATTTGTACCCTGCTTTTGGTGGTGACATAGCTGTTGGATTTAGGACAGTGTGAAGTTTGTGCCGTGAGGTCTCCCAAGGGGTGGGTCTCATTGGCATCGACTGGGAATGGTCCCAAAATGAGAAGGGCAGGCAGGTTACTAGCTGTCTATTGTAACTCTCACCTTTATTCACACTCAAGAGATGAGCCAGGGCCCGGATTCTGACTGGGTGCAAAGCTTTGCTATTTGGGAGAGAGAAAGAGCAAGAGAGCGAGCGAGCGAGCTTGCTCCTAAACCTGAAGTAGCAACGCAGTCTTGGTGGGGCAGAGCATTAACAAGTACCCAGGAGACTTACACTCTTGGTGTGGTGAAAGCAAACCTGATTGAAATAATCGTATGTAGGCATGTGATTTTAAAAATGGATGTGAGATTTAGGGTGTTGTTAAGGAGGAAGTTAGTTGTAATGTGGTTTATACATGTCTGCTCTGAAGTAAGTCCCAGTGTGTTCAGTGTGTTTAGATTTGCTGCCTCCGTTTTAGAGTGCTCAAACAGAGATCTGAGGATTTTTTTAAAATTATACTTCTACTGTTTCTGGCCTTGCTGGGAAGTGTAGTGATAGAAAAGAATTTATTTGAATTCAGCTCATACAAGCTTATGCCTGTAGGAGCACATTGCCTCTTGTGTTCCTCATAAGGATGATTGATTTTCAGGAATAAGATGCAGAGAAGTTCTCTAGTAACACATTTTAGAACAAGAGCATTGTCAGCCTATGTTTTATAGGGACCTCTAGGGACGTGGTGGCGCTGCGGGCTAAACCGCAGAAGCCTCTGTGCTGCAAGGTCAGAAGACCAAGCAAGTCGTAAGATCGAATCCACGCGACAGAGTGCGCGCCCGTCGCTTGTCCCAGCTCCCGCCAACCTAGTGGTTCGAAAGCATGCAAAATGCGAGTAGATCAATAGGGACCACCTCGGTGGGAAGGTAACAGCGTTCCGTGTCTAAATCACACTGGCCATGTGACCACAGAAGATTGTCTTCGGATAAAACGCTGGCTCTATGGCTTGGAAACGGGGATGAGCACCGCCCCCTAGAGGCGAACATGACTGGACAAAAATTGTCAAGGGGAACCGTTACCTTTACATTTTTAGGCCCCTCAGTCTCCAGATTTTCCCCAAACCTCACAAGCCCTTCTGAGTTAGTGACACTATTTGCTCCACCGTACTCTGTCCCCTTGGGATTGAATGGGTTGGAAGAACGGAAATAAATGGGCATAAATGTCTTTGTTCTTAAGGCTTGGAGGAAAAATACTCTCTCTCTCTCTCTCTCTCTCTCTGCACTACAGTTTGTTTGTTTGCTTGTCTGTTTATTCATTTATTTATTAAATGTTTGTACTGGCCATCCAGTGTCATGTCACTACTCTGGGTGTTTTCCAACATAACACATAAACATAAAAACCCACTCCTTACCCAACCCACAGTCATATAAAAATAACTCCGTAAAGAACGCATGGTGGCAACAATGGACCCCAGAATACGATCAATATATCATGTGAATGGCAACAGTTTATAAGGGGAGGATATCCTGAAATGCTTCCCTGAAAAGCACTGCTTTTATATGCTCTCTGAACGTGGTGGCGAGGGAAGGGGCCTGGTGCACCTCCACTGGTAAGGTACTCTACAAGGAGGCGGCCACCACTGAGAAGGCCCGGTTCCTTCCTGGCCTCCCTCGGGGTGGCTGCCCGCAGCATCAAAGCTTGAGAAGTGCGGTGGTATGGGTGCCAGGTCTCAGGGAGAGAGGCCTCTCCCTCTGACAGGCCACAAGGTTGCAAAACATTCAGGGCTTTGCAGATCAACATTAAGATCTTGCATTTGTCATGGGAGCATATTGGCAACCAGTTTCCAGAATCCCACAGTCCACATGTGTGGTGGTGGTTGTGGTTGTGGTTGTGGTTGTGGGGTTGTGTGTGTGTGTGTTTAATAAAAAAGTTACCTTTCCAAACTCAACTTTTTATTTTTGTACGCTGAACAAAGTTGACATTCATATCAACTCTCTCTCTCTCTCTCTCTTTCTCTCTCTCTGTGTATTTGGCCTGGTCCATTTTTTTCCTGGCCTCTCTCTCTCAGTGATAAATGCACAGACAGACACAGTGGCTAGGAGCAGAAAAGACCATATGCTAGTGCTGTTTGTGTACCTGACTTCAAAGCCTCAGCCATTGGGCTCCCTTTGTTTGTGCTTGACGCCTGCTGTTTTTGTACCTGAGTATCTGGGAACAAGCAGCTTCCCTTCCTAATAGTGTTGTGTCTGCCTTAGAGATTGTGTGGCCATCTTTAAGGCTAGCAAACGTATTTTAACATGAACTTGCATGGATCATATAATCTCTTACAATCACCAGATCAAACTGATTTGGGCCACTTTATATGGCAGCATGGATCAAAACAAAATGGCCAGATGTAGTTTCAGGGAGAAGGGAAGTGAATTTATTTGTTTGTTTGTTTGTTTGTTTGTTTCCCGCCTATCTGGTCGATATAACCATTCTTGGCAGCTAGATCTGGATCACAAATTAAACCTGTTGAGCTTTTTTTTTTCTCAAAACAAATTGTGAAGGTATCAAACACACAAGCCCCAGAAGGGTAGCTGTCTGAAATATTGTACTGTATGTTTATTCGCCTCTTTAGGATCTGCTATGTCTTTAAATTTCATGTTTTTCAAAGGCAAGTCAGGCTTTACAAATAGGTTTTGATCTGGGGCACAGATTGTTCTGGATTGAATTGGAATCCATTTTAAAGCTTTGGATTGCCCTCCTGGCTGAATTGTGCATAGCCTTGGTCAAAAATCTTCACTTTTATAAATTTATCAAGGCTTATCCTAGAGCAAATAATAGAAAAAGGGAAAGAAGGAAAATGAACCGCAGAGGACAAATTTGCTCCATTCTCAGTGTGCCAGCCACCTCCAGGTATCTGAAAGGCTATTGTATCACCTGTTGTGGTGGTCCTTTCTTGCTGTGGCTAAACATTCCCAACTCCTTTGACCTTTCCTCCAAGGACCTGTTATCCTGCTCTCTCACCGCAGTAATCACCCTGCTTGAAACAGTCTCTAATTTATCTGTATCCTTGTGCTACCCAGAAATGGAGACCGTATTCCACGCAAGATCTGACCAAAGCAGATCCGGATTATGCAACCCAGGTTTTTCTTGCATTTAAGCCAATGATTCACATTTAGTTTGTAAAATCCTAACTGTCTGGATAGCTCAGTGGTTTAGGCAGAGGTTGGGGTTCAATTTCCCACTGTGCCTGAAAAAGGAGAACCAGCCTGGGTGGCCTTGGGCAAGCTCCGCAATCCCAAGAGGCTCCCAGGAGAAGGGGGTTCAACTTGTATGTTTGTTGGGTAGGGTATTCCTGCAAGACACAAGACCAGGGTTGGGGAACCTGTGGTTTTTCCAACATTGTTGGACTCAGATCTAGCCAGCATAATGAATGGTGAGGGCAGCCGGGCACTGGATTCTTCCAACATTTGAAAGTCTACCCCTTCCCCACCCAGAGGGCACATCACAACCTCCTGGTTTGATCCAGCTGAGGAGGAACATCTGCAGCTCCTCTTCAAATGTCACAGATTATGAAAAACAAAACCCACATTGCACTGGAAACAAAACAAGTCTCAGTGTTGGCGCAGGGCCGATACACACTGTAAGTTCTGGGCAAACACTCGCTTCTTGCGGAAAGCCGTTGGGTGCTTCTCTTCCCTTCCCCCCCCCCAGCTGGTCTTTAGTTTTAAGTTCTTCTGTTGCAACAGCTGTGAAGAGTAGGGTTGCTGTGCAGCGGTAGCGAACAAAAGCACTTTTGCTTCACTTTCCTTCTGGTTAGAGTTGCGTAGGTTTCTTGAGCCAGTGATAAAACTTGCAATGTGGAATAAATCAACTGTGCTGTTGTTGCTTTTTTTAAAAAGGCATCTGGGAACAGCAGGGGCCAGGAAGAAACTGGTAACGAAAGAATATAAAGACAAATGCTTTTATACTTATAGACTGAAAAATGCAAAATCATTTAAAAAGTAGAAAAAGCTTGGGTGACAAGGATGTTCTGAGGGTGGGGAACGCATTAAATAGAACTATTTTCATGCCCTGTTTGCTGTTTTCAGTCATTGTTAATGCTTCTCTGGTGCTTCAAGTTTTGGACAAAAAAAGCAAGCAAATGGAACATTTCCAGGGAAGTAATAATATATTACTACTACTGACTAGCCATTTGGGCCATACTGAAGTTCCTGTACATAATCATTTCAGATAACTAGGAGAGAACCTTTTACTGCTGTTCATGCAGAGCTAGCATGATGCCACAGGAAATAATCAAGAAGGACTGATCCACCAACCTTAATGTCCTTTGGCACTGATGCTCCAGCTCTCCCATTGAAATGCATAGGGCTTAACATTCAAGCATTAAACATTACTTCATTCCTTGGAGTTTAACTTTTTCTCTCAATTTCATTTCTCTTTCTTAAATCTTTTCTACAAAAGTTGTTACAATGCTTGCAAGATTGCTGAATAAATATGAAGAACTAAATTCCAGAAGGATTGCTTAAGGCTCACGTGTAACTCGTATCATTTGAAAGTAAATGAGCAAAATCACAGTGTGGCTCTTCTTGAAGAATGGAACCTTCCCCCCACTAAATATCTGTTGAGTTATTCACCTTTCTCATACTATTTTTCCTGCCATGAGCTCCAGGAAGGGTACATGGCTCTGCTCTCCAGTTTACACTCATCATAACAATTCTGGTAGATCAGGTTGACAGAGGGGAAAAGAAGGAATCAGGCAGAGATGCTTCAGAACAGACCCTGAATAGACATGAAGGCTTCTTCATGTGCTACCTGTATTAATAAACTTCCTCTATTTTACTGGCATGAATAGTTGTCTCCTTTGACAGACTCTTATCTCTCTCCGAGAAACAACTCTTAGTATTTCTGTGACAATCAAATCTACTTGGCTTACAGCTTATCATCCTGCGACCTCAGGTAACAAACAGCTTGATAGTCCCATTCCTGTGTTGTCCCTATGCCTGTTATCTATGATATCTTCACTTGGCCATGACCTTCACCCCCACTGGTCTTCAGACACAAGGAGTGTGTCTGAGGAAGTAGATTTTATTCCATAAAAATTCAAACTGAAACAAATCTGGTAGTCTTTAAGGTGCCACGATATCTGGCCTTTTTCTCAATCTCTCCCCCAGTCCCCGTTTTCTTTTCCCCTTTAACTTTGCTAACATACTGAGACAGACTGACTTGGTTACTTCTTGGGAGATCAGAAATGGGTGACTAGAATGAACATGACTTCAATCTCAGATGTGGATCCCCATCATGTCGTCTCTTTCAGATTAAACATCAGTTGATTTTATGTCAGAATAAATATTAGTCAGGTGTGATGCTAACCAGGAATCCCTCATAAACAGGGTTTATTGCCACTGATTAAGAATGATTGGCTGCTTCTCTTTAAGAAGGCAGACTCTTTAATATTAACTATGACTGAAATATGTCATAATTGAGATAATGGTGTAATGCACTGGTTCCCAGCCTTGGGTCCCCCGATGTTCTTGGACTATAGCTCCCAGGAATCCTGGCCAGCACAAGTGGTGGTGAAGGCTTCTGGGAGTTTTAGTCCAGGAATACCTGGGGACCACTGGTGTAACGGAGGCACTCTGTATGACCATCTCCAAAGCCGTGTCCCTAAAAGACAAGGCCATTCTATAGATCCGTACCAACAAACTACTTCGGGAGGAAGCTTTTTGTAAACCTAATGGTTCTTCATTGCCCGCTCAGGTCCAAGCCGCACCAAAATACTTGACGCCACAGGAGTAGCGTACATGAAACAGAAGGTTGTCCTGAAAGTCCATTCCTCGCCCCATTCCACTCCAACCAGGACACGATGGCAGCTAAGCTTAGAGGGAATGGAGGAGCTTGTGTAAGGTTGCAAGTGGTGTCCTCATCCATGTTGAGTCGAAAGGCCTTGAGTCTTTGACTCCAGTAACCTTAGTTTCACGACAGTGCTGTGCGTACCTCTCCCCCCATGGTGAAGCCCCATGGGGAGAATTGGTAGCAAAGTCAATAAGCAGGCCATCCTGCAGCCCAGTTCTGATCTTTTTTAGGAGGTATTCAGAGCTGGAGGGTATGATGTGGACTTTGGGTCTTGAACTTCTTTGGCCTGAATCACTCGCTGCAGTTAAGCGACAGGGTGGGAGACAGCATTTCTGCTGTTAGCGCTCATGAAGTTGGACTTCTTTTCTTACACACGGCTCTGTCATTGTATAACACTCATTGCATCACGAGGAGGCTTATTGACTGCTAAGGGAGCTATCAACCAGATATTGTTTCATTTCCAAGTGGAAGTAGTAGAATTGAGCTGGATCGTTATGTCAAGATGTTTCTTCCAGAAAACCAGACAATGAGAGAAGTGTTTGGATCACAGAAGTCTTTGTGTCATGTGCTGGGTAATTAAATCATGGAAACCTCTGTAAAAAATTCAGTGGTTAAAAACTTGGCCACTGCTGAGAAGCTTTAAAAAGCAGTACTTCGAACAGGAAGTTGCTGGAGTAAGGAAGCTTTAATGTGTCTAAGGAAGCTAATGAGGGTTTTTTTCTTTTCTTCTTCTCTTGGATAAAAATGTGCTGGATTGCTTTCCCTTCGCCTTGACACCACCGCCTCAGGCCTCAGCCCTATCAGGCTATAGGGTGTAATAATCCTGCTTCTAGCGCTCAGCTTGGGAAAGTGGGTGCTTTTATAAACCGGACCCCAAGACCCACACTCAAAAGTATGTGTGTGTGTGATTTGCATGGCAATGCGACAGTGGGAAACCTTGGCCATTTCAGAAGTTATCCATACCAGACAATATATGCTGATTAATTTTAGAAGTTTATATACCACCCAGCTGGCGAGGTCACTGAGGCAGTTTACAAATGCAGACTTCTTACTTGATTAGTTCACCTGGCATTGGACTCCTGCATCTTCTGGTAGGACTCTGCTTCTGGCCTTCTGCCTGGAATATTTTGGTGAGGGGAGTCCAGGGTAGAGCCTAGATCAGGCACACTGAGTGTCTTTGAAGGCTGGGGGCTCTCCCTTCTGAGGGGTGTGTATTTAGATAATGCTACATCTCTAGAAACTGTGACATTTTGCAGGCTCAGCATCTGCTGGATTATCCTGTAAGATAGAATCAGATTCTAATGTAAATACAGAAACCATGTAGTAGCCAAGGTTCCTCAAAGCATTACACCTACATAATTTTTAGGATTGAAATTCCAGATTCACAGGCATGATTTGTTTCCAGGGAATAAAAACTAGGTCTCTCTCTCTCTCTGTCTCTCTCTTTCTCTCTTATAGAAAGCCTGATCTAGTACTGTTCAGCACTGTCACTTTTTGATGTAGTTGCTTTTCTTCTGCAGTTCTGCTTTTTAACAATTGTTCAGTAAGTAACTTGGCATGCACTTATGCAGATCATCTGCTTAGCTAGCAGTTAGACAATTCAATTATGTTTCATAAGTATGGCTCCAAAGTCTTTATGTTAATAGAATATATATTTAATTTGAGCCTGTACCCTGTCTTGCACTCAATATTTCAGAGCAGCTTATAAAGCAAGTGTAATATTGGCTATGTAGAAGTAATTCATATTTTGTTCAGTGGACATCAGAAAATCTCAAAGGCAGTTTAAGGCAGTCTAAAACATACAGAGTATATTGGAATAAGCAGGTCTAAGTGAATGGCATAAAACAGCTGTTGTGGACAGGGGGAAGTCCAATCTTTTAAACCCTAGAAACTGGATATAACAATGAAATTCCCCAACTGCTACAGTGATAAGAAAACATATTGCAGTGAGAGACTACAGAGAGGGCTCTATGTCTCTGTAGTATTCGCTAACAGCTGTGTGCATCGCAAAAGGCCCCATTGTCTGGATAACCTGGCATGGAAGATGAACCTGGAACTTAAGCCAAATTACTTATAGAAGAGGAAGAACGTGGTTCCTCCCTTGAGGCCAGGCTGGTGGTGTGACAGTGGAGAAATGCACTCATTACAACAACGAGTTGGACAAACAGAGATTAAAAGTTGTAGTTCTTGTTCCATTTCATTGTTCGTTACTTTTGCAGTCTCAATTGTAAAAGCAATGCCAATTCCTCAGATGGAACTACATTTCTTATTTTTAGTTGTTGACTAAACAACTAAAAATAAGAAATCTAATTCTATTTTAATATATATCCTCTTGCTGCTGTATGAAAAATAAACCTTAATAAGGTTTATTTAGCTTAATAAGGTTTATTTTTCATACAGCAGCAAGAAGAAGCAGCACAAGCCAGCATTTGATATTTGTGCTCCTACTTTAGCAAGGCCATAGCCTGTAACTGTAAAACAACTACAGAGTTGGTTTCACTGCAAATTTATCCAGCATTAAGTTACAATCCTCATTTAATATATTATTGAAAAAAAGGAATTCATTGCAAGCAACCTGTGGCCTTGTATATGTCAACAGCCTGCTATTCCTATCGTCCCTTGTTTTTGGTCCAGGTGGCTGCATTTTCCATTCCTGGTTGACCATGGCTGATGGCAGCTCTCCACGGGCTTGGGTTTTCCTGATTAGGTTAACTAAACCAAGAGTCAGCTGAATCACTAATATCCAAGGTGCTGATATTGTATATTTTCAAACATTGAATAAAGACAGCTAGAATAAAGATGACGGTACACCAACCTTTGATTTTTATTTTTTTATTTTTTGCATTCTCTGCAAGAACATGGGCTTGTCCTCCTCCCACCAGTTCCAATTCATTCCCTCTTGCAGCAAACTATTCTCCCTAAATAGGCAAACCATGGTTTACAGTTCCTGCAAAACACTAACAACAAACTATGATTATACATTAGGACCCCGATATCCATGGGGATCTATTCCAAGCCCTGCCATGGATACTGAAAAATGCAGGTTATAGCGAATGCTATACATAGCATGGTATCTGACTCCCTCTAGTAGCTAGTTCTGGTAATCTCAACTTTAGAAATATACTGTATATTTATATTTCTAGGATTTTTCTTTTAATATTTCTAATATTTTCAGACCAAGGATAAGTGAATCAGTGGACACTGACCCCGCTGATAAGGGGGTCCTACTGTACGTATACTGTCATATACTTGCTCAAAAAGGGGGATCATAACAGGGCACACGTCAGCCTGAGGCTCTCATTACACCAAACTATGGCTCAGAGGTTGTTATAGGTTTTCTTGGGCTGTTTGGCCGTGTTCTGGAGACTACGGCTCAGATTTGGAAAAGTTCCTTTTCTTGGATTACAGCCCCAGAATTCTCTAGCTGGCATGGCCACTGGCTGTTTTAAAAATAGGATTTAGATTTTCAAGGAATATATGAGTTGCTTTTTATTCTCTCTCTCTCTCCCCCCAATAAGTAATTTAACATCTTTTAAAGTAGAGTGAGCAACTCTCAGGCATCGGTTGGCTACATAGGTACCTGTCTGGAAACCCCAGGAAGTATACCATATCCTGCCAGTGAATTTGCTGGTGTGAGAGCAGCAGCCTCCTCTATTCCCCCTCCCCTTCCGAATTCTCCTTCAGATTAAGCATATGGGGAGCATGTGCCTGCTTCTGAAGCAGAATCATCCTTCCAGGAGGCTTCTGGGAGTGAAGTCTGGCTAGAAAACAAAGGACGAACTCCTAATGTGAAGCCAACATTATTCTTAAAATCAAAGCATCCCTTTCTGAGTGGGTTCTGATTACTTAAGAACAGTCAGCCTTCTTTCTAATTTGTTTTATGTTTCAAGTATCTGAGTGAGCTTTCCATTCGTGGCTGAGGTCAAAAGCAGCAACAACAATCTCAAATAGCCTTGTCAGTTAAATTTGAAGAAGTATACAAAATAGCTGGAAATTCCCTCTGCTCCCATGTTGTTACGTTGTGCTGTTAGTCACTGGAGGGAAGAAAACAGCCATCTCCAACTCTAGAGAGTCAGTCCCTAAAAACCATAACGTATTCTGAATCTCAGCTCCCTTCTGCTCTTGTGCCTTGTAGCTTTAGACCAGACCTTTAGCATGGATATACGTAAAATTCAGTTGCTCTTGACTTGTAATTCCGATGTGGAAAAAAAAATCAGCTAATTAGAATTATAATTATGTGGCTTCTAAAATGGGAAGTTCTCACAAGCAAGCACATTCCTCTTCCGTGGTTCACATGTCATGTACTTTGCCGTTTTTATGGATATGTGAGTGTGTGGTTGCTTCAGAGCTTTAATTTTATGCAGGTTTTTCTTTGATCAGTGCAGGAGTCCATAAAAAGGATATCCTTCCTGAACTAAGAAAAAGTAAGGCTACGGTCTGGCTTTGAATTGTCTCTCAGCTGTGCCTTCTGCGGATGTCTTGACTACAGTTACCTGTACATAAAAAATTATTAGCGTTTTCTATACTGTATTCTAAGCCATATGGGTGGGGGCTCATCGTACAAGCAAAGCTGGTGTGTCCTCACACCAGAGCAAATTTTCCTCCTTTTAAAATCTCCTAGCAGGTGCAGGCAACCTTGAAAGGTCCAGAGACCCACACACACACACACCCATAGGCTGCAACTCCGAAAACGAGGAAAAAATAGCAGCCGCTGTTTTCTGGAATTCTCCTTCCAGTTTTGTTTAGGGGTCTCGGTTTCTTAGCAAAAGTGTTGTTTCTGGAAACTTGGAGGAGCAGATTTTGGTGCTCCATAATGCCTGTGGGCCGCACTTTATCAGGGTTTGGTACCTTCTCTCTTTAAGAGTGTTAGAACTATTGTAGAGGGTATAGAATTTGCCATAAAACTGCCCTAAAAGTATAGTAATTTTAAACTTGCAGCATCAGAACTTTTCCTGCCCCTAATGTAAAGCCATCCTTCAGTCTCAGACAACTGAGAGACACATGAGGGTGACCTATTTTCTTGTCTAATCGTAAGTCTAAGGACTTATCATAACTAAGGCAACAGGTTTATTTCATGGGCTAAAGACAGGTGCGTTGCTTCCCCAGTTCTGGCCACCAACAGAAAGGAACAAGAAGGAGATCTTCCCTTTGCTCCCTCCAGCACTGCCTTCCTCTGTCCAATGGCAGGGCTGGCCCATCTCAGATGCGAGGGGTGAAGAGCAAATGAGATATAAGATGTGGTAAGAGGATGCCTGAAGGTGACGGGAAAGAAAAATCAAGATGGATCTGTCCCACAACGTTGGATTATATCTCTATTGCTCTTTGCAGAAGTGTAACTAGCAATTTTGGCCCCCCAGAGTTAGAGGCACTGTTTCTCACCACCTCTGCCCTGAAGCATGGGCCCAAGCCCCTCCATAGAAAGATAGGAAGAAAATCATTTGTTCCCCCAAGGAAGAAAATGTTTATCCTTTCAAAGTGAACATTGTTCATAATGGCACCTGGGAGGAGCCAAAGAAGTGAGGATTTTACAAGGCAATTTTATCCATGTCTGTGCAGATGTAAAGTTCACTGGACAGAATCCTATGTGGATTTTTTCCCCAGAGTAAGTGAAACTACATTTGTTACAGTGGTGAATTGCAGCTAATTAGCAAAGATAACCAGTGGAGTGGAGTGGCTTGAGTGGCCAACTAGGGCTCAGGAGGCCTGCGTTTGAATCCTGGCTCTGCCGTAAAAGTTCACTTAAGAAATGGTAAAGCCAATTTTTAATATCTCACTTATCTTGTAAGCTCTATTAGGGTGATTATAAGTCAGTTCCGACTTGTTGGCACATGACAGTGATGACAAGGTGTTGGTCACATGCCTGATCATGCAACTTGTGTGTGACTAGGCATGCAAGCAGCACCTCATTAATTAGCTGCAGTTTGCTGCCATCATTTGATTTACTTCGGCCTACAATCCCAGTTGGATTCTGCCCATTGGCTACAATGAGATTTACTCCCAGATAAGTGGGTATGATGCTTCAAGCCTCACAAATTGCTCTTGTGTAGATTTCTAAATTGGGATTATATCATTCTGGATTATTTAGAAGACTGATGGAGAGGAGACCTAACAGAGACGAGGAAAAAGTAAGTGGGTCTCCCGTGAGATAATCCTCCAGGAAGACCCTTGATGCAGTTAAGTTTTAAAAGCTTCAAGAGCAAAAGATTTCAAAGGAGTAGCTGTGTTAGTCTTTTTCAGCATGTTGGCAAAAGAAAAAGGGTGGGTGTGAGAGGCAAAATATGACAGCACGTAAAAACTAGCAGTTCTGTTTCAGTGCGAGATTTCATAGATGAAAATCCACTTCTTCAAACACAAGAATACAAATGTATGTCCCCTGTATATATTTATTTATTCCATGGTGGTGAGATTTCATGTCCAGGTGAGGAAGCAGGCAACAGACACCATGACAGTGTTTCTCTTTGTCCAATGTGGCTAACCTGTAAAGATAGTCACCCTAAAGACAACAACAGGTGGCAACACAACATGGAGACTAAGACTGAAACAAAACTAGATACCAGTTGTGCCCCATATTTACATTGGAGGCAAACTTCAGACCCCAAAAATGCCAGCCACAACATTGGGGGCTCATTTGCTTGTTTGTCTTCTAATGTTGATTTATGCCCCTCTGCTTTCTGTGGAGAACGAACAAGACAATCCCTGCACAATAGAGTGAACAGATACCAGGAATGGCAGCACAAACAGGCCAGTTTCATAACACTTCGACCTCCCAGGACTGTCTGTTATAGATCTCAAAAAGTGGCCATTCAAAGGCGGGAGAAGGGAGACGAGAGGGAGACAGAATCTGCCTACATTAGTCAAGTCCCAGGGCATCTCTAATGGTCCCAACAGAAATCAAGACTTCTTAGCGCACAATGTGTATTAATGATTCAGATGTCTGCAATATCATATGAGTCGAAAATAGTTGGCTCCCTTGGTGCACAATGACCTCTTTCCTAGTATAAACAACCCTTAGCATTCCTGTGACAGCCACGTCTGCCTAGCTTGCCAGCCCAGCTTGGATCTGCTAAGTAGCAGCTTGCTTTATTTATTTAGTTAGTTAGTTAGTTAGTTAGTTAGTTAGTTAGTTAGTTAGTTATATTCTGGCCACTTTGAAGTCACATTCCTGTGTTAACTGGACCACGATCCCATTGTCTGTTATTTGTTCCCTCATGAATCGTGTCATCACAGAATAAATATAGAGGACATGCTTTTGCACTCCTTGCGTCTGAAGAAGTGGATTTTGATGCATGAAAACTCACACTGAAATAACACTATTAGTCTTTAAAGTACTACAGTATTTTGCCTCCAGGATAAGAAATAGGGAGAGAAATAACGACTTTCCCCCCTTCCCCTAAGGCTGCAGCCACTGAGTACATCATCTGGCTTGCCGCGACTGGGGAAGAGAGTTTAGCCGGGAAGGAAGGAGCTGAGCTCAGCTGAAAATCAATATATGTGGAGAGACAGAGACAAAGCTGAGGTTGTTAGTGAAGACTCGGAGCTTTGGACAGGGAGCTGCTGGCTGTTTGGCCCCGTTATAGATCAATACACTGTCTTCTCAGGACTTTTGAGGCACCTTCTGCATTCAGTGCAAAGACAGTATTGAACCCATGCATGGATAACACAGATACGCGTGCCATCTTAAAGCGGATGCCTGGCTGTAACCGGGGCCAGCAGAGTGAAGAGCCCTTTGATAGCTGCTAACTTGCCCATTGAAGGGCAAACTAACCCGGGGGGCAAACTAAGGAGATAGGTCTGCCTGTAAGCTTCCAGAGGCTGCTACATAAGTGAGAAGAAGGGCCTAATAAACTCTTACTCATTTTGAAAGATGGCTTTTGCACCACAGCTGTGCAGATAGGTGCTTTTGGACTACAGCTCCCAGAATTCCTCAGGCAACAGGGCCAACCAGCCTTTCTTCTCTCCTTACATAAGTGTCCGAAACCAGGACTATGTGCTTTGGGACTGCTTCTCGGAGTGCTGCTTACTGGCTGGGATCCTTTCCGCTCATGTGGTGTTTGCATTGTCCCTACAGTAAAGGATGGAGAATCTTTTCCAGCCTGAGGACCCAATGCCAGTGTGGGAAGCCCCTTGTTATGTTGCAACTGTGGGCATTGCTAAAAGTGTGGGGCAGGGCTGTGCCATAGCTTCATGGACTGCAGACCAGAATTCAGGTCCATGCAGCAGCTTTCCGGGATTTAAATAGCCTCTTATCTCCAATCAAACATCAGGCACAACAGCAGAGGAATCTAGCAATCACGTGAGAAACTGCCATGAGCTGCATCTGGCCATAAGTTCCCCATCCCAGTCAGTCAAAAGTGAGCTAAAAGTTACATTTAATTGTCAACTTAGTTACGGTTGTAATTCTGAAAAATAGCTATTTACAGTTTTGTTGTTATGGGCCGTCAAGTCTCTTCCAACTTATGGCCATTTTATGAATGAGCCATCTCCAAAATGCCCTGTCCTCAACAGCCCTGCTTAGCTCTTGTAGACTCAAAGCTGTGGCTTCCATTAGGGAGTCAGTCCATATCATATTTAATCTTCCTCTTCTCCTGCTGCATTTGATCTTTCCCAGCCTTATTGCCTTTTCCAGAGAATCCTGCCTCTCATGATGTGCCCAAAGTAGCACAGCCTCAGTTGTGGTTATAGTTACAATTTTTAAAGAACAAATCTTTTCTGTTTCTCAGAAGTAATAAAGGTAGTTACCTCTAGTTGCTTTTATAATATCTGAATGCAACAAGGCTAGCAACTGAATCATTTTATATTTCTCCCCACTCCTGTAACTATCAAAATAACAAAAACTGTTCCAGTTAGAACTCTAATGAGGGAAAGTTATCTCTTCACAAGTTGTAACTGTAATAAAGCTTAGTTACACATTCATTATCGTGGTAAGGAATTCATCATGAGTACCATGTTGTATATGTAAGTGCTTCCAAGCTCTGCCTGCAATAAAAGGTACCCCTTAGTTCCAGATGTTGCTTGGCTGTCCTGTGTAATTTGTTAATAAAATCTGTTTCTTTAGATCAGTGTTTTTCAAACTGGGGTCCCCAGATGTTCTTGGACTGCCGTTCCCAGATGCCTTCACCACTTGCTCTGCTGGCCAGGATTTCTGGGAGCTGCAGTCCATCTGGGGACCCCAGTTTGAGAACCACTGGGCATTACTTAGAATTCTGTGTACTGGGACAGAGGAACTTATTTGAAGGCAAGGATCTGGAATGTGGGTCAGGAAAGGCTTTGCAGTTCTTCTTGATCTGTTTGGACCAGTAGACTGACCCTTCCCCCAAGCTGTTTATGCAGTTCTTCCGATGTTCAATGACAACAGTGCTGAGCCTGTTTTTCAGACTGGCGCTATCACATGAGCCCTCGTGCGGCAATAGGCCTTTAAATAGCATCTGTAAAAATTCCCAGGCCTCTTTTTCTGTGAGCCCTAAAGGAAGCTTGGTGACCAAAGAAAAGGAGGTGGGCTGTTTTTCCTAGAAGTACGTTGTTTGGATTCAAGGTTCCCCCTCATCTCTAAGGGGTCACAGCCAACAGTCCTCTTAATAAGTAGAATCAGTGAGACTTTGATCTAAAAGAGCCTTGCATGCATAGGTCATTAAGCTAAACCCCACTCACCTAATTAAGAACATTTTGCATTTCCTCCGTGGGACAGAACTGCCTCTAGTTTTGGCACATTTTCAGAGGAGTAGAAAGCCGGCACTCCAAAGCAGCTATCATAAAGAATGCTGTTTTGAGAACATGCTGGGTTGGAAATGTTGTGAATTGTTGAGCATCATGTACTATGACTTTGTGCAGGAGGATGTGCTGTGTTAAGGTCATGCTAGCTGAACAGAGCTGTACAGCAGGATTGGTCACAAAAGTTTATCGATAGATTAGCAGAGCAATGTGGTTCCACCACTGGGTTGCAGCATTAAAATGGGCTCCATTGTGACCTTCTCATTGTGAGACACACATTATGGAGTGCCTCATTGCACTCAGTTGCTGCCACCTCCTCCTTGAAGGAGGTCCACTCTCTCCACCCATTGCTTAGTAGACTGTCTGGACCACCCTCATGAATACTGTCAAATGCCACCCAGTTTTTAAAAGAGCTATTACTCTTCTCATTTTTCCTCCTCTTTTGTTTTTTGTTTTTTTGGTCCTTTTCACTGAAGCTTCAGGCTCAAAAAAGCAGAAGCGCTCAGTAATGCAAATCTGGAATCTGTTACCTAATGCGTAAGCAAGATGGGTCTCATGAGGATTCTTGATATCCACAAAGGTGGAAGTTATGGGAGCTGAGGCTGTGTGCTCACACTGCCTCAAAGCCCATGGGAGGGTCATCCTTCTGGCCCTCTTCAAAACTCAGTTGGGTAGCCAAGGCACATGGTGGCCATGGGTCAGTCCCCAGGCAGCTCAGTCATCTCCTCCTCTGCCGATGACTCACATCAGGAGCCTGGGCTGGCCAGTTGCCTACTTATGGTGCTTCTTGCAACTTCTCTTGGTAGCAGCTTCCTTTCTCCTTCAGGTGGCCCTTCCCCTGTGGCAGAAAATGCTGGAGCTGCTCAGGGGTAACCTTCCCCTCTTTTGTCCTTTCTCATACTGGCTGGCTGGCTGGCTGTTTATGGTCATGGTCATACCTGGATCAGGTTGCACTTCCTACCCGGGATCTAGTACAGCCTCAGTGGCAGCTGAAGTCTGTAAACCACCCCAGTGTGGGCAAATTCATGAGCTTGCTGATGGTATGGCTTGCATTGACCACTTCCTGGGGACAAGTGCTTCTTTGTCTGCTAGTTATGGCCCCTATCCAAGAAGCCTGATATGCTTCTTTTTTTGGGCAGTGGTGGTGATATTCCACCTCTTTCAGGAAACTTACAAATGATTAGCCGGTGAGCCTTAATTGCTGAGTATTACTCACCTCTTTCATTCTGTCATTGCTGTTGCTGCTGCCATTGTTGTTGTTGTTGTTGTTGTTGTTGTTCTGGACTCCCCCCAAAATCCTTTGCCCTGCTGCATATAAAGTGTGTGCTCCAGCCAGCTAATGATCCTTGGTCAGCTTGGGTCAGGCACAGGCCTGCACCAGGATGCCTGTCTCTGATTTCTGTCTCTGCCAGCTTTTCATGATTACTGACATCAGCACAAGGTTGGTCAGGGAGAACCAGAACAGAGTGACAGAAGTACAGACCTCTTTGGAGAGCTGGCCCGTTTAGCAGGTGGCTACACAGCCCTTCAACCCACCACTCTCCTTTGGAGCTGCCAAAAGGTGCATGCTCAACAGTCTGTAGCCCAGCCCAAATCTGCCTTGGCATTCAGAGCAATGGGACTGACCTCCTTCATGTTCTTGGCACAACCAGTCTAGCCTTCCATTGATTTCAGCTCCTCTTGGGAGAACCTGCCTGCCATGGTTTGGGTCCAGCTGGCTCCAGCAAGATTCCTGCCACAGCAGTAGCTTTCCTGCTGAAGCAGCTTCTCTTAACATTCCTGTGTATTAACACTTGTCTTCTGAGCTGCATCTTCCTTCTCTGTGATTTCTTTGCAACATTCTTTTCCTGCTACTTTTGTCAACTCTATGGAGCTGTGACTACCTCACCACCACCAACCACTTCTTCTGGTCTCTGGTCCTAGTTGTCTTTATCTGAAGAAGGTCAGGCAGAGGCAGGCTGGAGCAGCACAGCCAGTGGGGGTTCAGAACCACCCTAAGTGGACCAGAGAGGAAGCTTCTCCTCCAACAGCTCTTCAGAGTCAGCTCCTGATTGGCCAGAGTGTGGGGAAGGTGACTCATATCTGTACCTGCCGTGGAGGCTCCTGGTACCCCTGCTGGTGTTCTCACACGACTCGCTGCAAACTGAGTGAGATTAATGCCCAGATGCCGGCATGTGTTTTGACCAATAAGTAATGTCATCAAGCTAAGCCCCACATGGCGCTATGAATATTATGCATTTAAGTTCACAGAATTCCCACTGAATTCAATGCCTCTTACTTCCAGATTCATAGGATTGCACCCTCCATTGTTCAGACCAAATAAATATGCCTTACCTTTAAATTCCTAAAGAGGAGTGGTAGGATACTGCTATTTCACTCAGTTAATTCTTTGGCTCTTGAATACCAGAGAATGGTGGTGGCCAATGGTTTCTACGTCAGTAGTGCAATTAATCCACTCCGGGTTTTCTTTGAACTGTAATAGAGCTGTCCAAGGTGCTGAACCTAATTAGAGGGTTGGGTTCAGTCTCTTGGGTGGCTCACATAAAGCTTGTACCAAAACCTGGAACAATTTCACTGCTCTGTTGACACTGGATCCATCATCTTCCACTGCCACAGAACATCTTCAACCATTCATTTGTCCAACTATCTAACTGGATATCATTATACCATGATAGTTTATTAGTTTGAAGTTTAACTATAATCTGATCATTCAGTCTCATTTTAATCATCCGATCCTTCAATCTGGCAACTTTTTTATCCTTAAACAAATCAGCTAAACCCTTCAGGTTTGCTGGGAAATTTTCTATTTCAGTCACTAATTTTAGTGGTGAAGTAAAGGGACATAACTTATTTTTATAACTGTTCCAGACATTTAACATGTTTCTTAAAAAGGGGTTGTTCACCTGATTTATTGTATTTCTTTTTACTACATTAAACAAATATTTTTCAATATTCCCATTTATTTCTGAGGATTCCATATCCCACCAAATTAAACTTCCTTTGTTATATATAATATCTCCAATAAATCTTAGTTGATTCACTATATAATAATTTTTATATTAGGAATACCTAAACCTCAATTTTTTGAGCCTTATACCATTACATTTTATTTATTCTTGATTTTTTTACTTGATTACAAAATCCATTAATTAATCCCTGCCAATACTTAAAATCTTCTTTTAATTGTATTGGGAACATTCTGAATAAAAGGGTAATTTTTGGTAATATTTTCATTTTGATCATAGCAATTCTCCCAAACCACAATAGTTTCAATTTAGAATACCCCTGCAATTTATCTTTAATATCACTTTTTAATTTGTTCAAATTTTGCTCCTTTAATTTTTGTGTCACTTTAACTATATTTATACCTAAATATTTAATATAACTACACATTTTAAAACCATATTTATTTACAAACATTTATTTTCATAATTAAACATCATTATTTATGTTTTAGTTAATCCTGTTATTTCCCCAAATTTTTCTAAATGATTTTTAATTTTATCCATGCTTTCTAATGGGTTTTTTATAGTTAATAATGAATCATCAGCAAATGAATTAATCTTACTTTGTATCATTTTTACCTAATCCTTTAATTAATTCATCATTTCTTATTGCATTAGCTAACAGTTCTATAATCATACAAAACATTATTGATAAAATTGGACAGCTCTGTCTTGTACCTCGGCCTCGAAAAATCCACTCTGTTAAACCATCATTAACTATTACTTCTGAAGTCTTATCTGAATATAATTGATCTATAACCCCAATAAATCTTCTACCAAATCCCCAACCCTTTATAAGCAGCTTTAATGTTGGCCATTCCACACAATCAAAGGCCTTAAATATGTCTGGTGATAAAACAGTTGCCTTTGCTTTTTCCTTTTCTACCTCATATATAATGTTCAAAACTTGCCTGGTTAAATTATCCATTTGTCTTCCCTTTATAAAGCCACATTGATCCTCTTTTATATAATTTGCTATAAATCTATTTAATCTATTTGCTAATATAGCAATAAAAATCTTAGCATCTTGATTTATTAGAGATATAGGTCTATAAGATCCCAGATCTGTTAGATCCTTGTTGGGGTTTGGAATAAGTATCGTTAATGAGTGTTTCCAAGAAAGTGGCGTTGTCTCTCCTTCCAATATTTTATTATAAATGATTTTTAGCTTAGGTATCAAAATGGAACTAAGATCAATAGTGAAAAGAAGAAGAATAAAAGCATTATTGAAGAAAAATAAGGTGGATATTGCCTTTTTTCAAGAGATTCATCAGTCAGAAGATGGAGTCAATGAACTTAAGATGAATAATATAGACATTTATGAAAAAACTTTGGAACGTCTAAATCTAGAGGTGTGGCAATCATGATTTTTAAAAATTGTGAATTTACAGTGAAACAGGTAGCAAAAGATTGTAATGGTAGATTTATAATAATACAGAGTAAAATGAACTTGGGAGAGTATACTTTGGTTAATGTTTATGCACCTAATATTAAACAAGGAGATTTTTATGACACGGTTATTAAAGAAATGGAGAAGGTAAAGAAGGGTTATGCAATTATGGCAGATTTCAATATAGTGATGGATAAGATAAAGGATAAAACTTTTTATGATCACCATGATGTTCTCCAAAGAAACACAGTATTGAGAAAGAAGGTAAAAAATAACCACTTGGAGGGTAATGAACAGTGATGAAAGAAGATATACTGATTTTTCAGCAGTATATAGTAGTTAATCCAGAATAGATTTCATATTCACATCTCAAGATTTAATTCCTAAAATAGTTATACTGAGATTAATTCTATAAAATAACAGATTATGCTTTGATGTCAATGGAGATTGAGATTTTAAAAGATTATAAAGACTCTAAAAGATGGAGAATGGATATTAACATTTTCCAGTACCCAGAGGTAATAGAAAAGATAAAGAAAGAATGGTTAGAATTACGGGCAATAAATGAAGCAGGAGGTATGAAATTAGGCCTGTTGTGGGACACGATGAAAGCAATTTTAAGAGGAATAACAATAAGGAAATCCTGTAAATTAAAAAAATTAAGGAGCTAAACGTGAAAAAACTGGAAGAGGAATTGAGAAATTTGGAAAGCAAGTTTTTTTTAGAAAGAGATAGAAGGATACTGGCAGAAATTCAGGCAAAGAGAAAGGAACTAGAAAATTTAGAGACAGAGAAAGTTCAGAGGGATTTGATGTATATAAAGAGGATTTTTTTGAATTTAGCAATAAAAACTCAAAATTATTAGCTAGAATGTGCTAAATAGAAGATTAAAAACACAATTGGGGTAATTAAAGATAGAACAGGCAAGAAGTGTAATACAATGAAAGATAAATTGAAGATTTTTCAAGAATTTTTATTGGAAATTATATAAGGGAAACAATGTATTGAAAGAGGATATAGAAAATTATATAAATGAGAATTTAAAAACTAAATTATTGGAATGTGATAAAATAATATTAGAAGAAGAGATTAAAGAAGAAGAAATTGCTGAAGTCATTAATAAACTGAGAAATGTTAAAACACCGACAGATTGCATCCAGAATATTATAAACATATTTTCAAAGAATTCTAAAAGGTTTATGAGGCAAGACTTACCCTTACAGAAGCCATGCTGATTTTCCCTCAGCAAGGCTTGTTCTTCTATATGTTTTAAGATTTTATCTTAGATGAGGCTTTCCACCATCTTCCCTGGAACAGACATTAGGCTAACTGGCCTGTAGTTTCCCGGGTCCGCCTCCTATCCTTTTTAAAGCATGGTGTGACATGTGCTATCCTCCAGTCCTCTGGCACTGTGGCCATTTTAAGGGACAAGTTGTATATTTTAGTTAAGAAAGCCCTCTTAAGGTTGCTATAAATCCATTCTGACTTGACAGCACAGAACACAAAGAGCCATTTTTATATGTATGTGTCATGAGTGCAGCCGAAGACCAGAAACCAGAAGGGTTAACTGAGGCTGAAGAGAATGCTGAGAGATCAGAAACACCTGAATCGCCTCCAGATTCTCCTTCCCCAGCAGACAAGCTTCGGTTCAGGCTTCGGGAAAGAGGACAAAAAGGTCAGAGGATCACTCAAAGGCTGTCCACAGAAATATCAGTTCAACTAGCCCTGAGTATTAACAGGATGGAAAGGTTTCCAGCAGCTCAAGGAGCTGCTTTACTATAAAACAGCTCCTAGCCCAGGGGTGTCAAACTCAAATTCATCGGGGGCCGCATCAGCAGTTTGGTCCCCATCAAAGGGCCGGTTGTATCTGTACTGATGGCCTTGCAAGGACCCCATCCGACTTGGTGGGAAAAGGAAGGAAGAGAAAGTGTGTGTGTGTGTGTGTGTGTGTGTGTGTGAAGGAAGAGAAAGTGCCTGTGTGTGTGTGTGTGTGTGTGTGTGTGTGTGAGAAAGAGAGATACAGGAAGAGAATGTGTGTGTGTGTGTGTGTGTGTGTGTGAAGGAAGAGAAAGTGCCGGGGTCTCTGTGTGTGTGTGTGTGTTTCTGTGTGTGAGAGAGATACAGGAAGGAAGAGAGCGTGTGTGTGTGTGTGTTTGTGTGTGTGTGTGTGTGAAGGAAGAGAAAGTGCCGGGTTCTGTGTGTGAGAGAGAGAAAGAGAGAGAGAGAGAGACAGAGAGAGTTACAGGAAGGAAGAGAATGCGTATGTGTGTGTGAAGGAAGGGAAAGTGCCGGGGTCTGTGTGTGTGTGTGTGTGTGTGTGTGTGTGAGAGAGAGAGAGAGAGAGAGAGAGAGAGTGTTATTTAGTATATGCAACTCTGCTTGGATCTCGCAAAAAAAAACGCATTCTTCGGTCCTTTCAAATCCTCAGGCATTCCAATCGAGCAAGAGAGAACGGAACGTCAGGGAAGGGAAGGGAAGCGAGCAACCAGCCAGCCCTCCCTCCCTTCTCTCCGCGGCTGGGTCGAACGGCCGCCTCCGACGTTACCCAACCGGGCCGGCGCATCGCTCCGCGTTCCCTCTTCTCTCCCTCTCCTCAGGGCCGCGCTGGCCGCTGCCTCCCGCGTCCCCCCAGCATCTCCTCCCTCCGCCTCGGAGCCCGGCCAGGAACTCCCACTGCTCCCCTTCCCTTCCCTTCCCCTTGGGGCGACAGAGGCGGCGCGGAGCCCCCTCCTCGCGCGGCCTTGGGAACGGCTCTCGCCTCAGGCCGAGAGTGAGCGAGGAACAGGCACGGGAGGGGGAGCGGGGGGCGGAGGGAGAGGAAAGGAGTGACAGCACCACAGCCAATCGGAAGGAGGATGTAGCCTTGTTAACTTGAGCCATTTTTTCAATGAATTTACTCCGTGCAGGCACGGAGTAAATTCATTGAAAAAAAAGGGGGGGGAGGCTGCAAGGCTGGCGGCGGCTCCGCGGGCCATCAGTCGAGGTCTGGGGGGCCGGATTTGGCCCGCGGGCCTTGCTTTTGACACCTGTGTCCTAGCCAGTCAGAATTTCTGTGGAAGCAACGAGTCAAAACCCCTGGCTTGCATCCACGCTTCCTGAACTGTGTTCCTGACTCTGACCCTGGACTACGCTGTGTATTGGACTCTGGACTCTGACCTTGGACTGCATTCTGTGAGTTGGTTTATGGACTTTGGCTTTGCATTCTTGGTATTCCTGACCTTGGACTGGTTTATCGGACTTTGGCTGTTGTAACCCCTGTGAACGTGACAGTATGTTAGAATTGGGTGAAATCTATATAGCAATCCTTTGGGGTTGGGACATGCTCAAGGTTCCCTCTAAGATGCACATGTGCACAACTCCACCTCCCTCTGTGCAGTGTTTTTCCTTCTCTGTGCAGTGATCATTTTCAACTCCTTTTCTTGTTGCAATGGAAGCCTGCACGCGGGGTGGGGTGGGAGCCCTGGGTGCATGCAGGGCCAAAGTTGCACAAGAGAGAGGCAGAGCCCCACCCAGCAGGGCTGAAAATTAGAGGGTACGTAGAGCATGCCGATCAAATAGCATGCAAATGGCTATGGGTGGGGTTGTCCTGCCTGTTCTTACGTTTTGATTGTTTTTAAAGGAAACCACTGATAGGATCTTCATTTCTCGGGGGAGGGGGGAGAGGATGATAGCCTGAGTCAATTTTTTTCCAAATCCAAAGCACAGTCCTGCTGTTGGTATGCTGTAACCATTTTGATTTGGGGAAATAAGACATATTAACCCCAAATGAGGCTCGGACTCTGGAGTTAATCAGCGAAACAGGGTTGCATCTGATTCAGTGACATTTCTATGTGGTATGTTAGCTTTTTCTAACAAAGAAGTGTTGGAGAGCTTAGCTTCAAATAATAAGACATGAACAAGACTTTCCACTGCTCAAACACAACCAGATGGCTCCGTATCCTACATTA
Source organism: Pogona vitticeps (assembly GCF_051106095.1). Taxonomy (NCBI): domain Eukaryota; kingdom Metazoa; phylum Chordata; class Lepidosauria; order Squamata; family Agamidae; genus Pogona; species Pogona vitticeps. The sequence continues at coordinate 200,957,284 of NC_135783.1, forward strand.
GCTTCATCTTACGTTCTTTCCTCCTGCATTGAGCATCTTGCTCCCACCCCACCCTCCACTTTTTCTTTGCAGATCAGAATACTTGGATATTTAATGGCTGGCAAGCAGAGCCACAGTATTCCACGCAGTGTTGTGCTGGCGATTCCAGATATCCTAATGTTAATTCACTTGAAATAGGAGGCAACCATCTGGCCTTCTTTCAGTTAATCTTGGCCCGTCATCTTTGTGGACTTATTCCTACATGCTGATTGAAACTCCAGCCTTCCTTACTGTCATAGTGCAAGTTAAATCAGGCACTTCAGAAAACTAATGAGAATATTTTACATTTATATAAACAGTCGGAAGGGCTTTAAAAGCCCCCTCTCTGGTATGCCCAGTTTGCAGGAAAGAGGGTGAGGCTGTGAATGAGGGGCTTGCTTAAGGCCAACCAGTGGTAGAAGTGGTTTGGAGAACTCCCTGACCCTGGCGTTAGTTTTCGTTGGTATGCTAAAATGGAATGAAAGTTAAGTCCAGAGCAGCCCAGGCACACCTTGATAGAAGGGACTGGCTTATTGTCCTTGGCTTTACCCCTCCTCACCTTCAATGTGATACAGAGTCTTGCTTGTTTTTAATCTTCATTGTTTTTAAACCAAGTACTGTATATAGGAATTCCTTTCCTGTCACTGGCAGCAGTAAACTCTAACTACTCATGTACACAAGAAAGTTCCAGAATGTTTTGCTTTCTGCCCTGCTCTGCTACTTTGTTGGCTTTTTTGATATTTTTTTTTTCTCTTCACAAGTCCGTTAGAGGTGAATTATAAATTTAGGCCTTGCCTTCCATGGGTTGAAGGACTCAGCTTGTGGAAAGAGGACTCTGACCACTTCTCTAGGATCCCACCCCCAAACTAGGGTTGCTCCATTTGCACTTGAAAATTCTGCCCGGCCTTTTTAGGGGGCTAGAAGGGCTGCCAGAATAGCTAGATAGCTGAGTGACTTGAGTATCTGACTGCAGAGACAGAGTTTGGGAGTCTGATTCCCCATTGGGCACACCGGGATAACAGCCACTCTGGGTGGCTCTGGGCAAACTGCAGTCCAAAGCTGCCCTCAGAAGAAGGGAATGAGAAGCCATTATTGAGTGCTTTATACCTGAAAAAAAAACTTGGAAAGGGCTGCCATAAGTCCAAATGGATTTAAAGGCAGTCACTTATTATTAGAAGAGTTGCTAAGAACAATGAAGATGGCTTCCACTTGTCTAGTTGTAGGCATCTAAATTGGAATCCAACCTGGTAGGTGGGCTATCCTACCTGGAGATGTACCCTGTTTCCCCAAAAATAAGACCTAACCCTGAAAATAACCTGATTTTTTCAGAATGCTCGTAATATAAGTCCTATTCCAAAAATAAGCCGTAGTTAAGTGAAACCCCGCCCTCCACCATCGTGCAGCAACCAGAAGAAGATGACATGACTGTATTTCAATAAATGTAGATTGTTGTACATGAAAAAAATAAAACATCCCTTGAAAATAAGCCCTAATGTGGTTTTTGGAGCAAAAATCAATATAAGACCCTGTCTTATTTTCAGGGAAACACAATAGAAGGGACCTTCTCTTGTACTCCCAACGCTTTATTCATTGTCACCTTCAGTGGGATATGAGATCTTTTTTGCTTTGCTGTTTTCAAGCCAAGTACAGTGGTGCCCCGCATAGCAACGTTAATCCGTTCCGGATTAATTGTCACTATCTGGAAACATCTCTAAACGGAACTAAAAACCCCATAGGAACGCATTAAACTTCGTTTAATGTGTTCCTATGGGGCCCAAATTCACCGTTCAGTGAAGATCCTCCATAGTGCCGCCATTTTCGCCGCCTCAGTAAGCAAGGGCAGCGTGCGAAAATGCTTGCGGTGGCCATTTTGGGTACCCGGTGGCCATTTTGGAACCGCCGATCAGCTGTTCTAAAAACATCGCAATGCGAAGATCGGTAAGCGAAACGCTTACCAATCATCACAATGCAATGTTTGCCCATCCAGAACATTGCAATGCAATTGCATTAGCGATCCCAAAAAATAGATCGCTATGCGGATCCGTCGTTAAACGGTGCGCTCGTTATGCAAGGCACCACTGTATGTATTAGTATTAAAAGATAGGAATGAGCTAGCTGCTCCCATCCCTGACATGTGACAACTAGTCTCTAAATTTGCTTGTAGTGTTGTATCATCTTCATTTCTGTATATCTGAGGAAGCAATAAAGCTGAAATCAAAGTCAGCTGCATCAGTCCAGAACAGCCTAGGCACACCTTACTCTGCATTTCAAATGCTTGAGAAAAGAACTTTGTTGAAGAACTTTGTAACTTTGTTAACATGGCTGCTTTTTTCAGAGTAGCCTAGAGGAGGTTTTTGTGTTGTGAAATCAGGCTTTCTGGTCACTAGTGACACAAGCTTATTTGAAACTTTGCAAAACAGTTCCTTTAGGTATGCATTAAATACGCGTGCCAACGGGAGACCTGACCTATATCACACATGCTCTAGTTCGCCTCTGATAAGTAGCACCCACTGTTTAGTAATTTGCAGCAACCTAAGGCGCTGATAATTAACAAAAGGCAATCGAAAGAGCCACAGGGGTCATGGGGATGGCAACAGCAACCCAGGTCTTGCGATACAGCACATCATGTCTGTACTTCAACATGTGCCTTGGTTGGAAATGTTATTCCTTCCGTGAATTTACCTAGCAGAGGGCATTTTTAAAACTTACACTAAGTATATACAGTATGTCCTAATAACTTGCTTTTCTTTGTAGTGGAAACTTCTTTGTTATTTCTGAATTATGATATCTCTTCTATTCTAGAGGCCAAAATACATAGGTTGTTGTCATTAATCTTCCTTTTAAACACTTTTATTAAAAGAGCAGATACATTTTAAAGAGAAAATAAGTTTTCAACATTGAATTTCAGGAGGGTTATTGTTGTTGTTGTTATTGTTATTGCTACTGTTGTTGTTGTTGTTGTTGTTGTTGCCTAAAGGCCAGATTGCCACATAGGAAATTTCCAGGGGGGGGCATATCAGCTCTCTGCCCTGATGCGGAGCACTATACTGCTGGTCAAACGAGAGAGAGCTTGTCTAACATCTAATTTGATATGTACAGATCAGCTTCCTGTGTGGGCCGCCTGGGGGGGATACCAGATCTGAATAGGACTTCTAGAATGCATCACTCTTTCCACCAATCCTCAGTGTTTAAGGCTCTGTAGAATTACTAATGCCATCCAGTGGACACCATATGGGGAACGACCCTTGGCAGAGCCCTTTGCTGTGTTACTGAGTCATATTTCTCTGAGTAGGGGCACATACCAGTCCTCCTCCCTAAGTGTGTCCGCCCACTCCTCCCATTGCATGATATGCTCAACTCGTATGGACTTGACAATTATGGCCTGTTTGGGTTTGAATACCCCTACTATCCTTGTCCTGCCACTGAAAGAGAGCCGTTTTCTCAGAGAGGCCTTTGCTGGATCTATGGGGTGTTGTAGTTTAGGTTTCTCTCTCCTGAGTAACTCATGTGAGGGCTGTGATGTGGGGGAAGCTATAGGACTTCCAGGAACACCCAGCAATGAACAGTTTCTGAGTATTAAAGCAGGGGTTCTCCGGGTTGAACAGCACATGTGGCAATGAAACTAACTCGCTTTGCCCCAGAAGGCTATATAGTGCAGTGAGGAAACGCCTTCAAATCCTATGTTGCCTAGAACAGAGATTCCCCACGATAAGACTGGGGGGGGCGGGATTTTCTGCCTTCCAGTTGTTGGGCTGTAACACCTATCATCCCTCTTCACTGCAATCTGGAAGACAAGGACATCCACCAGGCCAGGAGATCCACATCAGTTCAGCAGCCTTCAGCCCCTGTTGCTTCCCAGCTGCTTTTTTAGCCTAAGAGTTACAAGTAGCCACGTACGTTAGCACCTGCCCTCCATAAATTTATCCTAACCCCTCTTTCAAGCTGCGTGTCCTGTGTTAATAACTACAGAGAAGTTTGGACATTACAGAGCACATGGGGATAAAGGAAGCACACGGGCTTTGGCGCTTCCTGTTCTCGGCACTTCTGGTTCCCATTCAGAATGGCACTCTCACAGCTCCCCGACACTCTCGTCCCCAACAGTAGGGAGATGACATTTTATGAAGGAGGTGCAAAGGCCTTATTTAGGGCGTGGGGTGGAGCTGCATGAGCCAGGTGTGGTTGCTGCTCCTGCGCCCCCCCCCCACGCTTTGCTCCTGTACTCCTAAGGGGCTGAAGCTACCACACTCATGCTTATTGTGAACAGGCCTGTTGACTTCTCCTCAGAGGAGGTCTGCCTCTGCCTTTTCCTCTACGGTCTTTTAAAGTTAGATCAGTTCTGAGCTGAATGCGGAGACAATGGGGGCAGTGTCTCCTGAGCAAACATCAAGTAATTTCCTGAACTCTTCAACTTCCCCTCTTTTCTTTTCTTTTTTTGCAGTGGGGTCTACCACATAAAGTTTTTTCCTGCTAACTGAAAAAGATCAGTTGTGTGTGTGTGTGTGTGTGTGTGTGTGTGTGTGTATCAATAAAAATAACTGGTACAGTGGACCCTTGACTTAACAGACGGCTTGACTTACAGACTTTTTGAGTTACAGACTTCTCTGGCCACAAAATTTAGGTTTGACTTGCAGCCTGAGAATTGACTTACAGACCAGAAAAAAACCAAAATGGAACAAAAACGGCCTGTTACGGGATTAATCGGTTTTCAATGCACTGTAGGTCAATGGAGACTTGACCTACAGACTTTTTGATTTGAGAACCGCCTTCCAATACTGATTAAGTTCTCAAGTCAAGACCCCACTGTATTTGCATTCTCATATATATTTCAATAAAAATAACTGGTATTTGCATTCTCAGCTTTTGGCACAACTTTCTCATGAGGTTGTGTGTCCTCAGACATGAGTGCACCCTACACAACCGTGGCTGCTTTGGGGTTTTTTTTGGTCTGCTTGAGTGGGGTCCTGGTACAAATAGGAAGGGGTATAGGAAGAAGTAGTCATTTGAAGCAGTGTTACCGGAGGAGGAAGCCCCACCTGGTACTGAATGCAAATCATGACTATGGCTGGCATAACCACTTGGGGAGAATGGTACCAGAAATGGTGCTTTTAAAGAGCAGGGACTCTTTATTTTTCTGATTACTGTATTTCCCTCCCCCAGTGACGGAAAGATATGCTGATGAGATTTTCTACCACATAGACCACAACACCTTGGCTGGCTTTGGCTTCTGTGCTCTTTGAACAGGCGAGTAGGGGAGCCACGGACCAATCTGCCTCAGGCATCAGGGCACCTTGAGCTGGCCCTGGGTGATGATACCTCCAGCTCAACAGCAGATGGCTCCGCCTGTGTTGCAGGTGGCAGTGACCCTAAATTTCTTTGAAGACGTTTTTGTGAGGCTGTCTGTCTTTCTCTCACTGTCCCGGTCAAAGAGAGCCACTTGGCAAACTTGTCTGCAAACACTGCCCACATTTTATGTGTGGTGCTGCTTGGGGAAGCCGCCGCCGCCGCTGCCACAGTTCTCTTGCCCCGTGCATATACGTGGGATGACCTTTAACACGGTACAATTGTGAATAACCCAAAATTATGGCAAGATAGCCAAAACAGTGGTTGTCACTACCTTAGGAAAAAGAAAGATGCTACACTACTGCCAGCTGCTAATGAGATTCCTGGAGACCTTCTTCTGTCCCCTGAATAAATTTGGTTCAATGGTCATCCTAATGTCTCTACTCTCAAGTAGGGTTAAGAAGGTAGAGAGGCCCTTTGCTCCTGCTTCTAGTGGTACTTTTGGGAAAGGTCCTTTTCCTGGATAACTGCTCCCATCAGAGTTGATAATCCTGTACCTAAAGGGGCTGTGATATAGGATAAGCTTAGTGCTAGTTTTGGAAACATGCCAGGAAATGGTCCTCCTCCCTGTATATCTAAGGAAAATAGATTCGTGAAGGCTTTCACGGCCAGGATCTGATGGTTGTTGTGGGTTTTTCGGGCTCTTTGGCCGTGTTCTGAAGGTTGTTCTTCCTGACGTTTCGCCAGCCTCTGTGGCCGGCATCTTCAGAGGACAGCACTCTGTGCTCTGGTGTAGTTGGCTTGGGAATGATAACAGATTCAGATTAAGATGTGTCTGCTTTGGGGGCCAGTTGCAGTAACATGCTACAATAAAAAGTGAGATCTCTTTTCAGGACAGGTTTAAACATGAAGAGGAACCCTGATTTGCCGTATGTTGTGTGTTAGGCGAAGCTGGTGCCGTGGCAAAGCCTCCCACTTTGAATCAAAGTTCTCAGAGCACGAGTTGAGAAGCATGTGGGGGTCTCCTTTTAATTAGCACTTGTTTGGTTGCCTTGTGAATCCAGCATAGCTGAGCAGAGAAAGGTGGTTGGCATTCACGGAGAGAGAGGCACTTGTATTCAATGACGAGGATGAGTTTTGATTGTGAAACTTACATTTGTTGTAGCTGCTACATCTTTGTCATCATCACAGACAGCCTGCTTTTCCATCCAGGAGTGTACAAAACCGCAGATGGTTCTTCGTCCCCAAAATGACCAAAATGAACCTTGGGAATTAGTTCAGACTGAGAATAAGAGGCTGGGCCAAGGTGACCCGGTGACTTTTGTAGCTGAATGGGGATTTGTGTTTCTAATGCAATGTTCTATGCACCGCACACAGAATCTCTAAGTCTCCTCCAGGCCTCGGAAACTGAGAAATGTAAACTAACGGCAAGTCATCTTGAAACTCATATTAAAGCACAGCCCCCCCCCCATCTCTTCTGTTGCAGATGTTCTCATTTGACATTGGCTCCATCCCCTCTGTTTGTCAAAACTGGACTTTGTCTCCATTTCTCCTCTCCCTTGTAAGGTCTGGAACTGTCTCTCTCTCTCTTCTGGAAGAAGTGAGCCTGTTTATGAACATTTTGCTGGTTCTTCCTACTGCACCGGCCCCTTTCAAAACTTCCTGTGGTTTTCAGACTTTCCTGTGGTACCAGAGTTGCTGCCAGATCCATAATACGGTGGTATGGTAGTTGTATTCCTGCGTGTAGAAACCTAGGAGCCAAGCTAATGTGAGTGGGGGGAAAAAAGAAATAAACTCTGTACGTGGTAAAGTTTTGGAGAGAGGATGGAGTTAATAGCGGGAAGGAATGTGTTTTGTGTTCATGCTTATTCACTTTGGTGTAGTTCTGTCCCTGTGGCCCAGGGCTGGCTGAAGCGACAGCACGCTTCATATGAGTCAGCAGTGTAGCATCAATAGGTTTCAACACATGCACAAAAACTCACAGACTAAGCTTTATGGTGGACCTGAACTGGCCTAAGAGACATTCCTATACACTTCTAGTTGCCTCCTTGTATTTACTCTTCAGCTTTTGTGAAACCCAACAAAGCTAAACGAAGTGCAGCGGGTGGCCGTTTGCAAAAAGTGAAATACAGAGATGTATACGTGTCTAAAGCATTAGTATTCTCAGTTAGAAGCAAAATAGATGGAGGAAGATTTTTGAGTTTGATTTCTTTTTTTTTTTAAAGGTGCTGTGCGGAAGTGTGGTGTCGCAGGGTGCTTTCACAGGAAACGAGCAGAAAGCTGAAGTGAACTTCAGAAGGGAGAGACCGCCTGCTGCTGAAGACATCACAGGTCTGTGTTCTTGCTGTAACTCTTTGTATCATTTCCAGACAGGAACATTATGCATGTTTTAGGGTTGACATGGCTGGGCAAGGTTAAGATGGGTGGCATAAGACTTTTGAAAGAGCTGCATAAACCTTCTGAGCTCACGTCCATCCAAATGGAACGTCTGTAGCTACACAGATACATATTATTTTTAGATGTTTCCGGTGAATATGGGAGGAACTGGCATTCAGATTGATTCATTCTACTGTGTTTATGTACGTGTGTTGTGCTGTATCCCGCTCACATGTTTAAAAAAGGTATATGTTATTGTTGAGGTAGAGATACAATAAATAGGCACCTGAACTTTATAATAAATGCCCAATGTACCGTAAATGTTGCACCTTGAACCTAGTCGTTTCTGGAGTAAAGCCCCTTCAGAAACAAAACAGGGCTTCTGAGTGGACATACGTTTGTGCTCGTATAGGGCAGTAAACTTATGCCCTCTTACTGCGAGGAAGCCTCCTTAAATTGAGTGGGATTTATCTCTGGGTAAACATAAAACATCTTCAGCTGCGTGGCTGCAACGTCAAACCATGTCGAATGGTAGGAAATAACCATTGCTGAATATTGTCCGTGGGGTTGGGTAGCCCGATGGGGTACTGCTCGGTCCTTGTTCTGAAATGTAAGACTGCGTAATTTCCCTTTCTTCTTCTTTGTCTCCTCTACTGTCCCCTTCTGAGCCTTCTTTGGCTCAAGGTGTGGTTGCTTTGTTGAGGATGGCAAGAGCTGCTTAGTGTAACATAAGGGAAATCTAACTCTTCCCCCCACCCACCCCCTCACTCACAGCCCTCAGTTTTGAACAGATAGGTCTGACACCTCCCTTCCCCCCCCCCCAGCCACCCGAACACAACCTGTTTGCTAAACTCCGAGCAGCTTGCGTTTCCATTTGCCATGCTGTCATTGGGTAGCCAGGGGTGTCTTGTTTGAGGGAAAACCTGTTTAGAAGACACTGGGGGAGCCACAGAACCAGTTCAAGGGCTATTTGGACTTTTGTGAAGAAACTGCATGTTTGCAAGGTCCAGCTGCAGGTGACATTTTCTACTCTAGAGTAAGCATGGGCAGCCCAGCTTCAGGCTGGAAGCAGCACAAGTGGGAGAGGTTTAAACAGCACACCTCCCACCTGTGACCAGCTTGCAGAAACGTGGGGCCTAAATGTGAACACCCATAAACCAAGACTAGGGACCATCTGAGGGGCACTGAATGCTTTCAGAACTGAATCTGAGCCATGCTCTGCACCATATTCAGCGCCCAGTGTGCTGCTGCCTCTGATATTTTCTACTCTAGAATAAGTCTGTGCAGCCATGATCTGGTCTGGAGCCTGCCACAAATGGGAGAAGTCTAAATTGGTCCACCACCACCACCACCACCACCATCACAAGGCATTTTATTTTGAAAATGTAACCCAAGAGATTTAAAAGAGAGAGGGCTTCATTTGCATTGATGAAGTCCTTTTTTTAACCCCTGCATGGAGGAGGGTTAAATTAAAAAACAGATGGGAATTTTTAAATCCCCAACAAAAGATAGGGTAAATTTAAATCCCCAATACTTAATCCAGATTGGGGTTGTGCACGCTTAGTCTAAAACAGGAAAAGGTCACGGAGAGCTGCATGAACCATACTGAGTGTATCACCAGTTTTGATCCACAGTGTCTCTGCTGCAGATGTACTGAAATCTGTCCCAAATACACAGACATTTGGGTTTGGAATGTTTATTTTGTAATATGCTGACTTTTGTCATTAAAGTTTGGAGAGTGTTTTTTCTCTTGCCTCATCCCAAAACCTCTTATTTCCATAGGACCACCAAAAAAGAGAAAAACACAAATTGTCTTTGAGTTTTGCTCCATGTGACCCAATGAATAACCAGTATTTCCTGCTGTAATACAAAACTGCAATGTCCTCCGGAAAATTATATGAGTAATATGAATAGATGGATGGAAATGCTCTTAGTTATATACAGTGCTCACTTTGTGATGAAAGGAGATAAAATGTCTCTTTTGCATGTTGTATGTAATGAAATTTGTGAGGTTGGATGGAAGAGTTGATGTGATAGCACAGAATGTTCACAAACACTCCTAAGTTCATTGAGAACGAAATAGTCGTGCCCCGCTTAATGATTACCCCGTGTGACAACCCCAGACCTACTGGAGTATACCACCCTTTAACTAAGCTGCCACCAACCATTCCCTATAAGGAGTCACACAGACCAGGAATGGATTTTACTAAACAAAAGAACAAGGTTTATTTAAATAACAAACAGGGTAAATAAAAAGATCAAGTAAATAAGATACTGTAACGTGGCAAAGTCCCAAACATATACATATAACAGTTTGGTTCCCACAGAACCCTTTAAAGTAAAGCACAGACCCTGAACCTATCAGTTCTGGCTACCTATATAGAAACCTGAACCTATCAGGTATGTACTAACTGACACACAGTTGTACCCAGTCTGACACACAGACTCCAACTCCTCACTCTCCACACAAGCTCCAAATATATACACAGTACAGCTCCTCCCCCTGATGTCCCGCCTTCCACTCCCCATAGGATGGAACTTTCCCTCCAAACCCATGACAGACAGGTACCATCAGTGCTGTATGTGACACCTCCCCTCTTTGTAAGTTGTTTTGCAGGGGAAAAGCTAAAGTGCTTTTCTCCAAAAAAACAACCAGGATCAAAACACACAACAACAGTTATACAATAACATACAATCCCATACTTACACTCTAGGTTAAACATATCAATTAGGCATTTAAACATTAACATTTACAATACATTAAGTCACCTTTATTAATACAAACCAAGCATGTTTAATAAACAGGTACATTTAACTTTTGGTCACTAAAATATATACATAGTCCATGGTTTCTTCGCCGTCTTCACTCTTCGGGTCTTCTTGACAAGGCGTCAGCAACACAGTTCATTGACCCTCTGACCACCCTCACTTCAAAGTCATAATCTTGCAGGTTTAAAGCCCACCTCATAAGTTTACTATTGTGGGTTTTCATTGTCTTTAACCACTGCAGTGGTGAGTGGTCAGTGCACAGAACAAAATGTCTTCCCCAGATGTAAGGCTTGGCCTTCTGAATCGCGTATACTATGGCCAGGCACTCCTTTTCCACGGTTGCCAGATGTCTCTCACCTTTCTGGAGTTTCCTACTCAGGTAGGACACTGGATGCTGGTCACCATTTTCATCCTCCTGGCAAAGAACTGCTCCTACCCCGCTGTTAGACGCATCGGTGTAGATGATGAACTCCCAGTCGAAGTCGGGAGCACGCAGCACTGGATAATTGATGAGCGCCTCCTTCAACCTCCGGAACGCCTCCTCACAGTCGCTGGTCCACGGGATGCGGTCATCAGTCTTCTTCCGCGTCAGATCGGTCAGCGGAGTCGCCATCTCGCTAAACCTCGGGATGAACTTTCTGTAGTAGCCCACCAACCCAAGAAATGATTTGACTTTTTTCTTGGTGTTGGGTCTGGGCCAATCACGAACGGCTTCTATCTTGGCCTCTAGGGGTTTGATCACTCCTCCCCCTACTATGTGACCCAAGTATTTTATTTCTGGGCTACCCAGCTGACACTTGCTGGCCTTTACTGTTAGCCCTGCTGCACTTAACCTCTGCAGCACTAACTCCAGGTGTTTCAGGTGATCTTCCCAGGTATTGCTGAAGATCCCTATATCGTCAATGTAGGCCACAGTAAAGTCACTGAGCCCTGCTAAGGTCTGGTCCATCAGCCTTTGGAATGTGGCTGGTGCATTTCTGAGACCAAAACTCAGGACTCTAAACTCATAGAGACCGTAAGGGCTGCAAAATGCGGTCTTTTCTTGATCCCTGGGATCAATCCTTAATTGCCAGTATCCCTTTACTAGGTCAAACGATGAAATGAACCGACAACCCCCTATGGTTTCAATCAGGTTGTCTAGCCTGGGCATTGGGTAGGCATCAGGAGTGGTTACGCGGTTTAATTTCTGGTAATCTACACAAAACCTAATGCTCCCATCAGGCTTGTCCACCAGGACTATCGGAGAGGACCAAGGACTAGAAGAGGGGACGATTATATTCTCCCTAAGCATCTCGTCCAGCTCCTTCCGCACCTTGTCCCTATAGGGTCCCGTTACTCGGTATGGGGATACTGCTTGCGGGGTTGCATCCCCTGTGTGGATCCGATGCATCACTCCCTTCACTATCCCCGGCTTATTTGAAAACACCTTTTGATATTTGGTGAGCAGCACTTTTAGTTCTTGCTGCTGGTCTTGGGTGAGTGCAGGACTGATATTTACCTCATCTGGGTTGTATTTTACTTCCCCTCTACCCTCCCAGAAGGGTAATTCAGCTTCCTCACTCTCAGCTGCTTTTATTGCAAATAAAACCCTCTGTTCCCCTCTGTAGTAGGGTTTCAGGGCATTCACATGTACCACCCTCCGTGCTTGGTGTTCCTCCTGCTCTATAAGGTAGTTCAGGTCCGACATCTTGGAAATGACCCTATATGGTCCTGCCCATTTGAGCTGCAGTTTGTTCTCTTTGCAGGGCCTAAGCCAAAGCACTTCCTCCCCTGGGTTAAAGTGCCGCTCCCTGGCTTTCTGGTCATACCAGGTTTTCTGTCTAACCTTCTGAGCTTGCAGGTTCTCTGCTGCTAGCTCTAAGTTTCTCTTTAAGTCATTCATTAAAGAGTCTATATATGTCACAACATCTTGTGGGTCATCCTGGGTGATCTGTTCCCAATTTTGTTTGATTAAATCAAGTGGCCCTTTCACCCTTCTCCCAAACAAAAGTTCAAACGGACTGAACCCGGTACTGGCTTGTGGCACTGATCGATAAGCAAACAAAAGGGATTGCAGCTTCTGGTCCCAATTGTTTGGATTCTCTGCCAAGTAAGCCCTAGTCATGCGCATCAGAGTCCCATTGAACTTCTCCGTTAACCCATTACTTTCGGGGTGATAGGCAGTGGTTTCCTTGTGTTTAATTCCACAGATTTGCCATAACCGTTTCATGAGCTTTGATGTAAACGATGTGCCCAAATCTGTGATTATTTCTGAGGCAAATCCCATCCTGGACATATACCCCACCAAGGCATCTGCCACTGTGTTAGTTTCGATGTTAGTCAAGGGAATGGCTTCGGGGTACCTCGTGGCATGGTCCACAATGGTGAGAATGAACCTGTTCCCCCTCTTTGTGGCCTTGGGCAAAGGTCCCACAATATCCACTCCTATACATTTGAACGGGGTGTCAATCACAGGCAAAGGGCACAACTTCGCTTTGGTCCTGTCACGGTTATTCCCCTGCCTCTGACACACATCACATTGTTTACAGAACTCCTTGATCTGCTTCCCTATTTCAGGCCAGTAAAAATTTTGTGTGATTCTCTGCTGTGTTTTGTTCACCCCTAAGTGCGCAGCAAACATGTCAGAGTGCCCCCTTTGTAAGATCATGGGGCGATACTTTTCAGGTACCACTAGCTGACTTCTGATCCCATCTCCCCCTTTTGAGATATTCATCAGGGTCTCTCTATATAAAATTCCCTTTTTCTCACGAAATCTCGCTGGGGTTTCAGGTGTTAGCGGGGTGTCTGTCACCTTTTCAAAACACTTTCGGAGAGTGGCGTCCGCCTTTTGCTCTTGGCCAAATTTGCTGTCTGTGGTTAAGGTTTCCACCACAGCTTCGGAACTACCCTCATCTGCTTCCGCCTCGGGCCCTTCAGTACCCCCCTGAACTGTCCCCGTGGTAGCTTGTGAGCGTGTAATCACTAGCACCCATTTCACATGTTCAGCCAGGTCATTTCCCACGAGCACGGCTGCTGGCAGAGTCGATGAAATCGCTAGCCGCCAAACTCCCCTCCAGCCTTGAAAGCTCACAGGTACCTCAGCTACTGGCAGTGAGATCACCTGCCCCTCAATCCCTGCCACCTTCAGGCTCTTATTTGGGATTATATACTTCCTAGGAATAATGTCTGGATGGCACAGGGTCACCTGGGAACACGTATCCCTTAGCCCCCTATACTGATGGTCAAGTATTCCTACGTCCACCCCTGCGGTCTCAACCAATTGTGAATCTGTTCTCACTAGTAAGCAGCGCTTGACCTCCACAAGAGGACCATTTTCCCCAGCCTGATCAGCAGATGTATCTGTTCCAGATTGAGTAGCCATGGCAACAGGCTCCCTCAGTGGCAAGGAGCTTTGCTCTTTCTGGACACATAACACAGCTTTTGGCTTGGTTCCACTCAAATCATGAGGCAAATTTCCCTTTAGCTGCTTCCATTTCTCACACCCTGAGATTAGATGGCCCTTTCCCTGACAGAAATAACATTTTCTGCTGTACTTGGAGTCTTTCTCCTCTGGTTTTGGTTTTCCCTCCAAAATCTGAGGTCTTTGTGGTTTCATGTCTGAGGGCTTCCCTTCACCATTATTGTTATTCCTATTTCTACTCATTATTTCCATCTTCTTCAGCTCAAACACCATTTTGTCTACTTCCAACAGTCTCTGTTTCACTTCCCTTTCAAACGCCAGTTCCCTCACCCTCAGTTCATGCAGTTGGGCTCGGAGCATTTTTCTGAGTTCTGGGGTCAGTTCTCCCGTGCTCTCATCCCCCATTTCTGCCATTTGGCTTCGAGTCAAGGGCATAATCTCCCCAGAACAGGCTGCCTTCAAAAGTCAAGCCTCAAAATAAAGCAACGACTTTTTTTCTTTTGCCTCAGAAACAGCCTTCTATAGATTGCTGCTGTTCCTTCAGCACCAACTTGCAACTGTTGCCAGGCAGAATCCACCCCCTCTGCTAGGCCTCTCAGCAGACAGGCTAGATCACTGTTACTTCACACAGCTTTGCCTCAGCCCTTTCCTGCCAAAACTGGTTGCCTCAGAGCTCCCTAATCTAGTCCCCAATCTGAGTGTGCACGTTCTTCCACTAGCCTACCTCCCCGTGAGGTAAGCCTAGAAGATTACCTACGCGCTCTCAGATTTTCCCTGACTAGACCCCCCTTGCTCTGGGCACACTTGCCAAGGCTTTGCTGGACCAGTCGTATCCCACACGCTGGACACCAATCAATGTGACAACCCCAGACCTACTGGAGTATACCACCCTTTAATTAAGCTGCCACCAACCATTCCCTATAAGGAGTCACACAGACCAGGAATGGATTTTACTAAACAAAAGAACAAGGTTTATTTAAATAACAAACAGGGTAAATAAAAAGATCAAGTAAATAAGATACTGTAACGTGGCAAAGTCCCAAACATATACATATAACAGTTTGGTTCCCACAGAACCCTTTAAAGTAAAGCACAGACCCTGAACCTATCAGTTCTGGCTACCTATATAGAAACCTGAACCTATCAGGTATGTACTAACTGACACACAGTTGTACCCAGTCTGACACACAGACTCCAACTCCTCACTCTCCACACAAGCTCCAAATATATACACAGTACAGCTCCTCCCCCTGATGTCCCGCCTTCCACTCCCCATAGGATGGAACTTTCCCTCCAAACCCATGACAGACAGGTACCATCAGTGCTGTATGTGACACCCCGCATTACAACAAATCCGCTTCACAACGATGTTTTTGCGATTGCAATTGGTCTAAATGGGTTTTTTTCGCTTTGCAAAGATCGGTTCCCTGCTTCGGGAACTGATTCTTCGCATTACAACGATCAAAACAGCTGATCGTCAGGTTTTCAAAATGGCCACCGGGTGCTCAAACTGGTTCCCCGCTGTGCTTAGGGACGGATTCCTCACTATACAGGCACTGAAAATGGCCGCCATATGGAGGATCTTCGCTGGACAGTGAGTTTTTAGCCCATTGGAATGCTTTAACCGGGTTTTAATACGTTTCAATGGGTTTTTAAATTTTGCTTTACGACGTTTTTGCTCTACAGCGATTTCGCTGGAACGAATTAACGTCGTTAAGCGAGGCACTACTGTAGTTAAAACACAGTGTAGCTCCTATGAGGAGAGTGAAAAATGTCAACTGGGATGCAATTTAAGCCTCTCCCAGACTTAAATAACAACAGCAGCTTTGTCACATTTTTCTTCAAGAGTGGAAGGGTGTTTGACCTCAGAGACAATGTAGCTGAATCAAGGATGCAGAGTAGACAGGATGAAAGTTAGGTGAAGGAGCAAGAGGCAAAGGAGAAAAAGAGTTGAGGCAAAATCTGTCTGTCTATCTATCCATCCATTTAGCCTTTCTCCCAACAGAGAGGCTCAACGTGGCTTAAAAAGAGTTTTCCAAAAAAGTATTAAAACAATTTAAAATGTAACAAATTATAAAATTAAAAAGCAATTAATCATATACAGTATACCATTAACAAGTACGTACAGGGGAAAAACTCATTTAAAACAATCTAAAACCATATTTAAAAGATAAAGAATACATTTCCCCTACTAAAATCCTTTCTTTAGCAGCAATTGACTTACTTAAAGCTGACCTGAAAAGACACATCTTTGCCTACCAGCGGAAAGACAGCAGGAAAAGGGCCAACCTGGTTATCTGTGGAAGGGAGCCATCAAACCGACCTCTCTCATATCTGCATCAACGGTGCCTGTGAGGGTTGTGGAACCAAGATCTTAAAATGTGGGGCAGCTTAGAGGTGGCAATATGGTTCCTTCAATAGCTTGGGCCCAAGTTTTTTAGGGATTTATAGGGGAGCCATTAGAGACAGAACTCTGAATAAACCCCACAGCAGGTATAGCTACACTGCACATTTAGCAATTTGATCCCACTTTAATTGTTATAACTCCATCCTATAGACATCTGGGATGTATAGCTTGATGAGGGACTTAGAAACCTCTGCAGTAGTTCAGGTGGGCTGCAAAGAAGTCTGAGTCCCTCATGAAAGTACATATCCCAGCACTCCATAGGATGGAGCCATGGACTGAAGCTGCTACAACTGTGTGTAGCACCCTTAGACTGAAGGGCTGTGTGCAGTGAGGGGGAGAATCGGGGTGGGCTTATGCAGGTGGTCCAAAAGGCAAGATAGCAAAAGGGAATTGAGCCCAAATAAGCCACTCAGGCATCCATGGACTGCAAGAAGAATAAACGAAGCAGCAAGAGAGATTGTGGCCTAATTTCACAAAGGAGCAGCCGGCCCTGTTGTTTGGCAGAGTGACACAAGCAGTGCAAGGGAGACAGCTGTCATAATCCTTAATCCTCTGAGATCCTGGGCCATTCATTTCCTTCTCTTAAAGGAAAGGGCTGTGTGGCACTGTGAACATATGAGAAGAGTCAGAATCCCAGGCCACTCTGGGCGGCTAACAATGATATCAGCAACAATATTAAAACACAATAAAAAATTAATACATAACCAAATAGGGTAAATTAAAAGAGATGGCAATAAAGACGGTAAAAAGGGGTGATGGAGAGGATGTCAAAAAGGATGGTAAAAGGGAGGCCAAGATCTTAATGCTCTGGGAAAGCCTGGCAGAAGAGCCAGGTCTTCAATGCTCTTTTGAACCCATCCAGTCGAGGGTGCCAGGCGGATCTCAATAGGCAGGTTGTTCCATAGGTGGGGGGGCAACTGCTGAGAAGGCCCTGTTTCTTGTTCTTTCCCTCCAGGCCTCCTTTGGGGTCAAGACCCTCAACTGCCCTGCCTGTGAAGAACAGGTGTTATGGACAGACCTGGCTGGGAGCAGGCATTCTGATAGGTACCGATGTCCTAAACCATTAAAGGCTTTGAATGTTATCATCATAACCTTGAAGTCGATGCAGAAACCAACCGGTAGCCAATAAAGGGCAGACAGAGTGGGGGAAATCTGCTGGAAATTTCTTCACCCCAGTTATTAATCTGGCCACCAGATTCTGGACCAATTGAAGTGTCCTCATCAGCCTCAAGGGTAGCTCCACGTAGAGAGCACTGCAGTAGTCTGTTCTTGAGATTATGAGGGCATGAATCAGCATCATGAGTGCCCACACGTCTAGTTAGGGACGCAGCTGGGCAATCCTCTGAAGATGGAAATGGGCTGCCCGGACCACAGATGCCACCTGGGTTTCCATGGTGAGATCCGGGTCCAGGCAGATGCCCAAGCTGCGAACCTCACTCTTCGTGGGAAGAGTCACTCCTCCAAGGGAGAGGGTTTCCCAACTCACTGATGCCAGGGTCACCCATGTGCAAGATTTCTGTCTTGTCCGGATTCAACCTCAGTCCATTTGCCCTCATCCACTCCAGAATGGTCCCCAAGCAGCGTTCAAGGGTAGGAACAGCATCCACTGCAGTAGGATGACCTCAACCAGCAGCCTCATATAGATATTAAATGTCATTGGAAAGATGGAACCCCACAACTGAGGATCTACAGGGTGGAAGTCATCTCGCCAAGCTGTACTGTCTGGGGACGGTCCCCCAAGAAGGAACAGAGACATGCCAAAGTGAGGCAACCAATCCCCAGCTCGGAGAGCCTCCCCAGGAGGATACTGTGGTCAATGGTATCAAAGGCCAATGAGATATCGAGGAGGATCAACAAGGACATATTGCCCCTGGCGGCCTCACTCAGGAGGTCATCCTGCGGGGTGACTAATGCTGTTTTTCTACCATGCCATGGCCTGAAGCCCGACGGGAACAGACCAAGGGCGTCAGTTTCCTCCAGGAGCTGATCAGCCACCACCCTCTTGACCGCTTTACTCAAGAAAGAAACATTGGCGATGGGCCTATAGTTCCCAATTTCATCTGCTGCCAAATTAGGTTTCTTTCTAATGGGTCTAATGAGTGTCTCCTTGAGGGCAGGGGGAACCATGCCCTCCTAGAGAGACCCGCTAATTATTGTGGTGGCCCATTCTGTTGTTACTGGCTTGGCTGCTTTGATGAGCCAGGCCAGGCAAGAGTTTATAGGTGAGGTGGTGGTGGCAGAACAGCACGCAAGAACCCTGTCCACCTCATTAGACGTCACAGGTTGAAAGCAAGTTAACCTCGCCGGGCAAGACGATGCACTGGACATCTCAGCTCGATCTGCTGTCTGTAAAAAAGGATCAAGGCCCCGGCGGAAGGTCTCCACTTTAGATTTTAATAATGCCACACACTGGTCACAGGAAATAGAAG
This sequence comes from Pogona vitticeps, assembly GCF_051106095.1. NCBI lineage: Eukaryota > Metazoa > Chordata > Lepidosauria > Squamata > Agamidae > Pogona > Pogona vitticeps. The sequence goes on from NC_135783.1 coordinate 200,975,963, forward strand.
AGGGAGGCCTCTCACTGTGGCCAACTCCGGATAGATCGCGTACTATACGGAAAAATTCCGCCTGCTGGTTGGGAGTTTCGCTTATCTGGTCAGCGAAGATTGTTCTTCTAGCAAACTTTACTCTAGCTAGGTAAAACTTAGACACGATCCTGGTGGTTGATTTGACGTGACTAACCAGCTGACTCCTTGGCTGCCAACTTTCTCACATTGTTAACAGGCTGCTAATTTGGGGGCAGAGCTGGAATGGGGTCCTGTATGAAGCATAGAAATGAACAGGAAAATTAATTTTTTTTAATGACTTCATTTGAGCATTCAGAACTCATTCAAAGGCAAAACCAGTGCATGAGCAGCTTATTTTGAAACCGAACAATGTTGCCTGATGAGAAAAACGGAGAAGTTAGCTAATAAGAGGAAGTGGGGTGGTCAGGGTATTGTGGCAGAGGCGAAAAGGAAGAAGCAAGAAGAGGATTATGCAGAAATGTTTTTAAAAAACAAAAAGTTATTGGGGGAAAAAGAAGGGGGAATTTATTTCCCAGCTGAAAATGAAGGGAGTCTAGGAAAAGAGCAAAAAATTACATATACTGAGTTCTCTGGACATGGAAGAACAGAGAAATCATTCAGGCTAAGTAGAAGGGAAAGAGAAACTAACATAGGTGGGGATTTTTTTTTAAATTGAATTAGTCATTTTAAAAAAATATCTATGGTTCAGAGATTGTTGCTTCCAAGAATTATGTGACTGACTTGTTCCACGTGAAGCTGCTGCTAGGAGGTAGAGGAACCCCCTTGCCTCCATGCCATCCCCACACAGCTAAAATGCCCTTCTATACCATGTGAGTCCCGAGGATTCCCTGGGATTCACAAAAGCGCAGGGGGGAACATGTTCCGTACAGTGGCTGGCTCTGTCGGTACTCATTCCCCCAGGCACCTTAGTTGCAGGGAATCCTCAGACTTCCACTGTGTGGAGGGGTACTCTTGCAAGGGCATGTGCAAGCATCATGGGAGGTGATGGGAACTCCTCTACCTTGTGGATGCCTGCCCAGCGATAGGACCGGGAGTCCTTTAATTCTGAAAACCCCATCCCTACTGCCTTCTCCCTGAAGGACCAGGTACTTAGCTTGCAGGTAGTTTCCTGGATCCATCTCTGTCACTGCAGGCCTAAGTGAATTTGGTGGCCGGAATACCTGAGGCCAACTTTAGCTGAGTCACCAGCTAACAGCATAACGGATGATATAGTGAAATCTGTTATGCAGTAATAAACAGGTGATTGCCTGCATAGATTACTTAAATGTGCTTTTTGTAGGACTGCTCTAGAAGATGACGTGGAGGCTGGAGCTAGAGAGATACAGAGCAGCTAAGCTTCTGTGAGGAGGTGATGATTTTCAAAGGCCCAGATATCTTGAGACCTAGATTTATTTATATACTTGCCTGGTCACTACGATCTGTTGGGAGGTGGAAGGGTCCTCTGTATCCCCTTCTTTGGACCAGTTAGACTGAGGAGAGGTTTTTCACAGCTATCGGCATTTTAGTTCTGGTGTGGCTAGAGTGCACATTGTCGTGCTTATGGCGCCAACTTAAAACCAGGCTGTTTGTGTGATTTTAAAAGTTTGCAGTGTTTTACATTGTTTTAAGATGATTATTGCATGCCACCTGATAGCTGATGATTTAGGACAAATTAGAAATATTTGCATACATATTTTTTTCAAAAAAAAAAAGTTGTACCAGTGTTTGATACAAGCATCCGATTCCTGATCATCACAGGAACCGTTATTTAACAACAGAGTATCCTGTAGCACCGTATAAATCGACAGGAATATTATAGCCTGAATTTTCATGATCTGTAAAACCTGTTTCATCAGAGTTATGTAATACATGTGGTCATGGCGTGCAGCTGCAGGCAGCAGAAGTGCAGAGAAACTGCACTCAGAAAATACTGGCAGTGGCAACTACATTGTTAAGAACTGCAGGACAGGCTGAGTGGTTTAGGTATCTAGGCTGAGAGTTCAATTCCTCACTCTGCCTCCCTGGACAGAGGATGGACTCAATGATCCACAGGGTCCCTTCCAGCTCTGCAGGTCTAAGATAATGGTGATGATGAGAGAACATTGTCCTTTCCTGTTACTGATCATACAAAAATCCTGAAACTACAGCAGATCAGTTCACACATACTGTGTGATAACAAACCACTACAGAGGTAATTCAATCTCTTTTTTGTTTCAGTAGGTCTCCTGTCCTAAAGTCCCATACAAACATTACTAACATTCATTGTGGATAATACGATGCTTCTCCCAATTGCCTCTTCTAAAAAGTTTTTGCTCTCTAGCATTTGCTCCTAGTTTGGCCATGAGTATGTTTTTCCTGTTGCTGTGCCTACTCTTCCTGGCTGCCTTGCCTCAACAACCACTCTTGGGTTTAAATTTTTCAATCTGCCTTTGAAGGTCGGCAGCTGAATAGGGAAGCAGACGGCACAGAATTATGTGTGAAACAGCGGTGTAAGAGATTCCAGATGGAAACTCATTGGTCGATCCCTGGTTTAAGGCCATGATCCACTTATCCACAGGATTTTAGCCAGGGTTCCTAGAGCTTCTGATTGCTGGGTAAGGCGTCCTCAGCCTTTCTACAGGCGTGGCTGAACAAAAGCTACTTTGAGGACCAAGAACCAAGGAACATTTTCCATCGAGGCATTAAGTGTACACTGTTTTTGTTGACTTTTAAAAGCTTTGGGTTGTGGTTTCTGTTATTTTGGAGTGTCCCCATGAGCACATACCCATTGGTGCTTACCCCCCAAGTGGAGAGTGGCTCTTGGGGCACTCCCCTTTCCTGTCATAGTTTTCACTTTAATAATTTTGTTTACTCCAGAGGGTTTTAATTGTTGTTAAGCAAGAGAGGCTCTTATTCTTGCAACAGGAGCATTCCAGGGGGCTGATCTTCACCATCCCATCCCCAGCTCTTGCCCAGGCTGCCAGAGTACGAGCAAAGGCTTTCAGCCAGTTCAGGGCACATATTAGATTTCTCATCAAAGATAACTGCACTTAAGAGTGTAAAGTAGTACAATGGACCCTCTACTTACGGAAGTAATCAGTATTGGAATGGTGGCTGCAGGTCAAAAAGTCTGTAGGTCGAGTCTGCATTGACCTACAATGCATTGAAAACCGATTAATCCCGTAACCGGCCATTTTTGTTCCATTTTGGTTTTCTTCTGGTCTGTAGGTCGATTCTCTGGCTGCAAGTTGAACCTAAATTTTGTGGCCAGAGTAGTCTGTAACTTGAAAAGTCTGTGAGTCGAGCCGTCTGTAAGTCGAGGGTCCACTGTATCTGACACCAAGAGAGTTTGGTTGTGTTTGGTCAGATACTGTTGATGTATTTTGCATTTCTACATGATTATATCTCTTTTATTATGCACTCTGCAACTCTGTGGGATAGTTTCAGTTGCTAGTAGGCAGGCTCCAAAATCCTTTGGTTTTTTTCTTTCACATAGAAACTTATGTATGGTCTTAGACAACGGGGAAAAAAACCATTTTAAATACTTGGCTAACATTTTAGCTTTTTTGTGCCTGCATGTTACTTACTTGTTTTTTTTCTGCTGACTACTAACTTGGGAAAGTATATTTCCTTTGCTGTATTAATGAAGTAAAAGTTTCATAGGGTATCCCCTCCCACATTACAAAGTCTTTAAAAAATCACAGTTGAGTAATTCTTGACTTTCCACTGAATGAGATGTGTAGAGAATAGCAATTGTGGAAAGGGCTTTATTATCATCTAAACCAGGCTTGTCCAACCTGAGGCCTGAGGGCCGCATGCGGCCCAGATCGGCTCATAATGCGGCCCAGTGCAATTTTTTAAAAAGAAATTCCAAAGTTTCAAGTTACACTGCCGGCGTGCGGCTGGGGCACGTCACGACGATGGGAGGGGAGGAAGGAGTGGGAGGGGAGGGGAGAGGGGGGCTGTGTGACTGCATTGCGCCGTCCCCATCAATAGGTGGACCCCCTCCCAGCCCCATAAAGCCACCGGAGTTGAAGCTGGCAGCCTCTGCTGTCTGAGATTGCAGCTGCCGGTAAGCGCGTTTGGAGCGGGGCTGCAGAGGACGGCTAGGGCTGCCCCCCCCATGCGGCCCAAACCAAATTTTCATCTTCTAATGTAGCTCAGGGAAGGTGAAAGGTTGGACACCCCTGATCTAAACTAAGAATCTGAGAAACAATGGCTGAAATCCTGTTGCTTCTCATAATAAGTTGTTGTAGAGTCAATTCCTCCAGAAATTCCATTGATTCCAATGGGGCCTACTCTAGTTGCTACAGTAAGTTGCAGCTAGAGTAGGCTGATTTGAATCAATGCCACTTCTGGAGGAGTTGACTCACCATTGATCCAGTGGACCTATTCTAGTACGACTTGCTAGGCTAAGCAACAGGATTTCAGCAAAGGTATAAACTGGCACAGATGCATGAGCACAAATCTTGTGAAAGAATCAGGATTCCAGGTTTATTACAGTGAGAAGGAGGCGTTTCCTTCCCCCACCCCCACCCCATGACGTTTGGAATTGCAGTTTTCCAATGTATTAGGGACTGAAATTCAATAAACAGAAAGTTAAGTCAAGTCATGGACAAGCTTCAAACAAATTTGTCCTTTCTTCCTACAGGCAAAATATCCCAACTGGCAGCATTACACATCCACATTATAAGACTTGGCAGTTTAGCTGACATTTGGAATAAAATGTAAAGTTTCGAGAGGAGGGGCTTTTTCATTCTGTGCTTGTGGTTTTTAGCAGGTGCTGAAGCTATACAGGAAACAAGTAATTTTTTTTGCTTGTATTAAACTATTTCTATGCCTATGTTTTCCCAGACTTGTGACTTCTGATGCTCATCTTTTCTCCCCCCCCAAAAAACTCTATTTGAATTAAAATTAGATTCACATGCCTAGGGAACAGAAAAACAGTCTGACAGAGCTTGGAAATGACATGTTATAATTAATGCATTAGCATTAATTGTATTATTTTTGGAGCCAACACCACAAAAAGGCCTCTAAAAATCATGTTTTTTTTAAAAAAAGAAAGACATAATACCCTCCGCAGAGAGCACATGTCAGTCCATACTCCCCAAAGGAAAAATTACATCTACACTGTATTTCTATTTTGAAATTAGAATTATACTAGGTCACTCAACCTCAACCCAATACAGTAAATGTACATGCACTGCAATATTCAGGAGCCAAGAAGTTGTGTGTTTCTCAGGATTTTGGGATTTACAATCCAACACCATCAAGAGGCCCAGGGTGGGAGAAGCACTGCTGTATAAAGAGGTGACTGACCATAACGGTTCTTCTTCTTCAACCTGTTCATTGAAAGTATAGTCTTGATTTCAGTTTTGACTAGAGCCCCTTGATTTCTAACCCCCAGTCAGCTACTGAGATTGTAGTGACTAATTCTTGCTGGAATGAATATTCCAGTTTGGTCATAGAGGCTCTAATCAAAGTTCATGCCAAGGCCTATACTTTTAATCAAGGCATCTTGTAGTGTTTTGCTAAGGAAGTATAACTGGAAGTAGCTCATCGGTTCTTTTTAGAATAATGGTTCCTCATTTTGGGCTTCTTGTTGTGGTCTTTAACTCCCAGAAACCCTGAGAAATTCTACAGACTCTTAGTTGCATGAGGTAAGACTTCTGGGAGTTGTGGTCTAAATATAGTCATGGGACTAAAGTTATACTATCTAGTAACAATCTAGTTTTCAAAGGGAAATATAGCTACTTTCCCCTTTGGAGAGTAGGAGTATGAGCCGACTGAATTCAGTGGGACTGCCTGAGCAAAAGGTTTTAACCTATTCATAATCTGGCAAACTATCCAAACGTATTGTGTGGGATGTCATTTGTCGACCCAGGCCTTGCTATGAGGCAAACAAAAGCTACAGTGGTGCCTCGCTAGATGATGATAATCCGTTCCACTGAAATTGCTGTTTAGCGAAATCATTGTCTAGCAAAAAACATTTCCCTATTGGAATGCATTGAAACCTGTTTAACGCGTTCCAATGGGGAAGAATCGTCGTTGCCTAGCGAAGATCGGCCACAGGAAAGCCGCTTTGTGAACCGCCAATCAGCTGTTTAAATACGTAGCTGTCTTGCGAAGCTTAGGTCCCAAAAACACCCGTTTTGCGAGCATGGAGGGAGCTGTCAAAATCGTTGTCTAGCGAAAATTGGTTTGCGAAGCAGGAACCAAACATTGTCCAGCGAAATTCCCCCATAGGAATCACTGTTTTGTGAATCGCTATAGTGATCGCAAAAAGTCAATGTCTAGTGAAAAAACTGTCATGCGGGGTAACTGTCTAGCGAGGCACCACTGTACTGTGAATTATTTAAATACAGTATTTGAGTTTTTGCTGCCATTGAAGAGTTATTTGTGAACATATCTGCCTTGGGTGCCAAGATAACATGACTGCCATCTGGCACTTGGTCCCAGCCATAGCCCTGTTCTGGCATGCTGTGTGGGAGTAGTCATAGGCCAATATCCTACTGCTCATCCCAACTAAGGCAGACCCATTAAATCAAATGCTGAAAAGTAAGTAAACACTTGTATAAATCCCACTGAGTCAATGGGTCTTGAGACTACCAATAAGCTACTGGCTAGTAGGGTTGTTTTTGTGTGTGTGTGAAAATGTTGGACATGAAATTGGAACTATATTTCAAACAAGTGGAACTTGTTTCTCTGCTGCTGCCTTTTGGGGGTGGAACAGTTCAGAGATGGTGCTCACATTATACAGTGGTACCTCGCAAGACGACGACCCCGCTAAATAACGAATCTGCATAACAATGACTTTTTGCGATTGCTATAGTGATTCGCAAAACAGTCATTCCAATGGGCAATTTTCGCTGAACGATGATTTGGTCTGTGCTTCGCAGACCGTTTCTTCACAAGCCGACAATTTTTACAGCTGATTGGTGGCTTCGCAAAATGGCTTCCCTATGTTTTTGGGACCTGTGCTTCACAAGCCGATGATTTTTACAGCTGATCGGCGCTCGCGAAATGGCTACCCTATGGGCGATCTTCGCAAACCGACAAGGTATTTTTCCCATTGGAATGCATTAAATGGGTTTCAATGCATTCCAATGGGGAAATGGTTTTCGCATGACAATGATTTTGCTAAACAGCGATTTTCATGGAACGGATTATCATAGTCATGCGGGGCACCACTATATATTAAAATCTTGGGTTTTTGAATGGTTTCTGAGGTCACATCTTACTTATGTTCCTGAGGCTGTGTATAATTTCTGGGTGGTTGATATTCTGTTGCTTAGAGAGGTCAGTTGCACCAGACTAAGCCTGTTGACTCCATGGGGTAGGCCAGGCTGACCCCATTTCAGCTGTCCTTCTGCTACCAGGTGATGACATTTCCCTTCAAGCAGGCTTTTCCTTAGTGACTGACTCTCTAAAGCTGACAATAAACAGAACAGTTTATATTTTGTTGCTTCCAAATCTGTTTTCATAATGCCTTTACCTAGCATTTTAATACAATGTTATTAATTCTTCTTTAATATTTGAACAACGCACTGTTTTTAGATTTTAATATTGTGCTTTTAATGATGCAAAGCACCTTGAGTCCTTTTTAAGGAGAAATGTGGAGTAAAAATATTTTTAATAAAATAAGTAAACTCCTCCATAGGTTCCATTGATCCCAGAGTTGTTACTCTACTTGCAACTTGCTACACCACTGATTCCCAACCTTGAATCTCGAGATGTTGTTAGACTGCAACTCCGAGAAGCCTTCACCACTAGCTGTGCTACATAGGGCTTCTGGGAGTTGCAGTCTAAGAACATCTGGGGACCCAAGGTTGGGGACCACTGTGCTATACTAAAACAGTGGTCTCAAACTTGGGTCCCCAGATGTTCTTGGACTGCAACTCCCAGAAATCCTGGCCAGCACAGCTAGTGGTGAAGGCTTCCAAGAACATAAGGGGACTCCAGTTTGAGAACCACTGTGCTATACTAAACAACAGGATTTCAACCACCATGAACTGATAACTCCATAAGTCCCCCTTGTATTCGTGTCTCATCTTTTTCAACCCCTCCATTCCATCACTCCCTCGAGTGCATCTGTTTCCCACCAGTCTCCTTTCTGTAAGTACCGTGCATGCTCAGCCTTCACTGGCATGTTCTTTTTTTTTTTAAGGCTGTCACCCTATTCCTGAAAAGGGCCTCCTCCTAAAAGGCTTTTGCATTTCTACAGGCAGTGGATTTCCCCCCAGACTGCAGTCTGAGAACTGAATCGGAATCAGAGTGGAAAATGACTGGGAGTAAAACCTACAAACAAGGAGATTTGACTTTTTTAAAAAAGTGAAATGTTTTGGAAAAATGACTTAAAATGTGGTTTCAGTTATCCCTAATATTTGGCAAACATTGTGGAATGGGGGGGAGATCTGAAGCTTGCATGATCTTCCTGTGGTCAATAGTCCATAATTGCTGTGAGGGTCAGCTGAGGACATGGCTTCACTCTGAAGTTGGTAAAGGCAGTTTCATTCCTCAGTTGATAGGTACAGTCAAGTTGTTCTAGCACTGCGGCCATAATATCCCACAAGTTCCATTTCCCTGGCAGCAAAGTTCAACAACACAAAAAATGAAGTAATTAACAGCAGAGGCTGTGGCTTCTATGGTGATTTTTCCCTGCATATTACTTTCTTGTTTTTCTGATGTCCACTAGCTAAGGAAAGTATATTTTCCTTGCTGTATTGCTGAATAAAAAGTTTCATAGGGTTCCCCCCCTCCCACATTACAAAGTCATTAAAAAATCACAGTTGAGTAATTCTTGACTGAACAAGATGTATGCAGAAGAGAAATTGTTGAAAGGGCTTCATTATCAAATTTTTTTATCCAAACTAAGAACCTGGAACACAATGTCTGAAATGCTGTTGCTTGTTGTAGTGAGTTGTACTAGAGTAGTGGAGATTTCATGAGACAACTCAATAGGTTTCATTGATTCCAATGGACTTACTCTAGTTGTGCCTTACTGTGCTAAAGTAAGATGCAACTGGAGTTGGGACTTGATATCAAAGACTTGCCAGCATCCCTGCTATCTATCATCTGCTTGCACACTTGCTTTGTATGGGTCCCCATATGTGTACACACACATCTCTGCACACATCAAAACAAAGGGCAAAATCAGAGATTTTTCTTCTGGGCATATGGATTTACATTCAGTCCTGCTGTGTATGAGCAAGACAAGGCAGGCACACAGGAGGGGATAGGCATTCCCAAGCATATTGTCAGATGCAATCTGAGCAGCCCAGGAGTGGGGAGTCTTTGGCCCTTTATCTGTTTGCCTACAGTTCCCATCAAATTGACTCAGCATGGCCAACGACAATGGACCGTGGGACTGGCAGCCCAAAACATCTGGACAGCTTAAGGGTTCCCATCCCGGGTGTGAATAGTTGGCTTACAATGGGTCCATGCCTTTGTTCTGAGCCCTTCTTGATTTTATTTCTTGCTCTTTAGAAAGGTGATTTTTCTCTCTTAGAGCAGCACCCATAATCCCTTTATCATTGGTCATGTTGGACGAGGACAGTGGTTCCCAACCTTGGGTAACCCAGGTATTCTCAGACTGCAACTCTCAGAAGCCTTCACTGCAGGCTGTGCAGGCTGAGGTTTCTGGGAGTTGCAGTCCAAGAACACCTGGGTCATCCAAGGTTGGGAACCAATGGGAGGTGCAGGCTGAAACCTCTTGAGGAGCACAGATTCCCTATCTCTGATAGAGTGGCTGGAGAACGTGAATAGTTTGGCTGGAGTCCGCAACTTCCCATGTGTCGTCTGGGACTGCAGTGAGTGCTTCCTTCCTGCCTTGTGTTAAATTGGAACTGAGCTTGAAAAAAATACTTTTTTGGCCTGACATTCCCTGAATACTCCAACTAGCATACTGGCTGGAGGATTCTGATGTTGCAATAATAGAATAAGTCATTTCCCCACCCTGCAAACTCAGGATTAGGGCCAGTAAGCACACAGCCTGGGCTCTATGGGAACCAATTCTAGAATACCCAGAAGTGGCATTTTACATGCAATATAGGCTGCAGAGCTCCTATTTGTATGAACGTTGTCAAAAGAGCAAACTGAGACTAGATGTCACTGACGTGGGGGCCCAAGGCCATAGGTTCTCCCTTTAAATTTTAGCCCTATATTGCATGGGAAGTAGTAACTTGTGCTTCAATTTGAGCTCCCCAATACAAGGTCACAGCTGGAGCATATCTGGGGAGAAGGTTGGTCTGTTTTGCTTCGCCTGCTATAGCATTCTTGCAGGAGAGCAAAAGTGTGCTCTTGATACTAATAAAGAACAGGATCTGCTGTTTCTTATATTCCCTAGTCATCGTATCTGTTGGAGTTTTAATTGTGCATGTAAATAGGTAGTTATATCGTTTACTAGCATGCTGTGTGTGCCGCTGTGGGCTTTAACAACCCAACGAGTGCTAATTTTGCAGTGCATTAAACATCTATGGACTCGTTGAGCTTGCCATTTCATAGAACTATAGAGTTGAAGAAGGCCTGTTGGGCTGTCTGTCCAACCACCTGCTCAATGCAGGACATCCAGAGCTGGAGCATCCCTAATAGAGGGCTGTCCATCCTCTGTTTGGAGACCTCTGTGGAACAGGAAGCTGCCTCCGCTTGTAGATTATGTTCAGCCAACATCTCTTCTCCTGCAACATGAATGTGTGTTTTGGGGATCTCCTCTACACCATTGTGAAGGCATATGATAGACTTCCCACATGCGAAACATTGCCCCTTAATGGAAACTTGAGGCTATTTATTGGTGGTGGTGAATGTGTGGCCAACCAGATGTTGTTGGTGTGACAACCCCAGACCTACTGGGATATGCCACAGTTTCACTAAGCTGCCACCAACCATTCCCTGTAAGGAGTCACACAGACCAGGAATGGATTTTTAACAAATAAAGGAATAAGGTTTATTTAAATAACACACAGGGAAAATAAAATGATCAAGTGAATAAGATACAGTAACGTGGCTTAGTCTCAATCATACATACACCAGTTTGGTTCACACAGAACACCTTTCAAATAAAGCCCAGACCCTGAACCTATCAGTTCTGGCTCCCCATACAGACACCTGAACCTATCAGGTTGGTACTGACTGACACACAGTAGTACCCTGTCTGACACACAGACTCCCACTCAAGCTTCTTCTCTCAGCTCTTCTCCAGCTTCTAAACTCCTCCACACAGGATCCCCATATATATACAGTACAGCCCCTCCTCCTGATGTCCCGCCTTCCACTCCCCATAGGATGGAACTTTCCCTCCAAACCCATGACAGACAGGTAACATCAGTGCTGTATGTAACAGTTGGATGACAACGTACATGAGTCCTAGCCAACTTAGTCTGTGGTGAAAGATAATGGGAGGTGAGGTCAACCAACAGTTGAGAGCCAAAGGCTCATTGCCCTTGCTGTAGGGCAGTAGTTCCCAATCCTGAATAACCCAGGTGTTCTTGCGCTACAACTCCCAGAAACCCCAACCAGCAAAGCTAGTGGAGAAGGTTTCTGGGAACTGCAGTCGAAGAGCACTTGCGTTACCAAAGATTGGGAACCACTGCTCTAGGAGCATCAAATTAAAACAGATTTTGGGCTAAAGTCTATGTATATTTTAGCATTTTACGTGTGTTACCCACATATAGTATTTTGAAATAATAATGTTACCCGGCACAACAACAGTATTATATATTTGATGTTGTACATACAGTTTCTGTGGAATTTTATACTGATTCTCAGCCTGGATCTAAACATTATGTTGTGAAGTAGCCTTTATTTCATGTTTTCTGCTCCACCAAAATCAAAGTGCTTTTCCAATGGCCAAGGAGAAAATGATGAGTTGTGCTTAGAAATGGAAATGTAATGTTTCCATCTTTATATTTGTATTCTTTTTTTTCCCCTCTGCACCCTGGCTTCTCATTGGTCAGCACAGGATTTCTTCATTTACGCTGAGGAGGAGCGGCTCAACATTTACCTGTTTGATTAAGCTACTGACAGTGCTTTCTACAGTTCACTATTTTTTTAGCAGGCACATTCAATCTGCAAAGGCAAAATACTTTAAAAATGAGTACTTGTTGCAATACTGCCATATCTCAGGTGCATCACTTTGATCTGTGTGGAAATAATGCAGTCAGTATTAAGGTCTCTTCAGAACGCTTCTGGGAGAAGCCAGAGCTCGCTGGCTGCACAAATATAGGCTGGCATCTCCACTTATAAGGATCTTGGTGCAGAGTATTTGAAGAGCTGTTACCACTAGGAGCTTGATTAAAGAGCTGAACAAGATGTCACCCTGGGCACGAGACAGCTGTCCAAGTTTCCATGCCCACTTCACGAAGAGTCGGACATGACTAAACAACAAGTGTTTGCTAATGTATGTACAGTAGTTACAATAGCCAAGACAGTTTTATCTAAAATGAAGGCATGCTCAACTGCCTGTACCTTATTAAAATCCAAGCATTTCAGAACTTAATTTGCTACTTCAGGAGCTCCACGGTAGTGGAATAGGGCTGTGCATATGGATCTGAAGCAGGAATACTGGCAAGTCTTTGGATCCAGCTTTTTGGTATCAACTCCCAAGTCCCAAGTCCAAGCCCCTATTTTAAAACAGAAAAAAGGGAGGGGTGGATGGGTTCTGAGTCACAAGTTGAGTCCAAATCATTGAAAATGAAAACAAAATCCCCGAGTCAAGTCCTAGTCGAGTCACTAGTGCGACTTAAGTCCGACTTGACAGCAAGTCCCTCGACTCTATTCCCCATCCCTCATCTGAAGCCATTATACTATGTTCTGTGCCCCAAAGAAAATGGATTGCACGCTACAAAACCTCATGCTACAATGAATATATTAGTCTTGCAGGTGCCACAACAGGGTCTTTGTAGATTAGCCACTGCCTCCATTTACCAGTGCTGGTGAAAGAATATGTGGCTGCCATATCCTCTGTTCTGAGCTGGTCCACATTTTTCCAGAGTGTTTCTCTAGCTACCTGCCTTTACTGCACTGCTTTATATACAGCACTCTAGGCTAAAATAATGGAAAGATGGCTATGAAATGGCCCCATGAATTTCACATTAGGATACCTCAGTGACAGAAACAAAAGAGGATAAGGAATAGGTATTGTTAAGTAGCATGTTATCAAATAACAAGGTTACTTTATAGTACATTACCTTTTGTATAGTAAATGGGGGGAGGAATGGTATTCTCCCCAAAACACAAAAAAGTACTTTTTAGTCCTAAATCATGGCTTCCAGGGAATCCTTTTGAAGAATATTTGGTCATTTTTTAATGTTTGCCTGCATTTTTAAATATTAAAATAGCTAAGAAGTAACATATTAGTAGCATGTACTCTTTAAATGAAATTTAAAAACAGGGGCTAATAAATTAGTTCTTAAAAACAGCATTATATTCTCGAGCAATTGGTGTTCATGGATGATTAGGAAAATAGGAAGCTGACCAAGGGCATAGCTACACTAGGAAAATAAATTGGGAGATGGATTGAGTGTTCTGAAGTTGGTTTAAAGCCATGTGATAGTCACGTGGTTTTGGGATCAGTATGCATATATTCTTGGGAAAACATTTAATCTGTTGTTAAACTGTATTATATATTGTCAGAGGGTCCTACACAGATTTTAGAGTAATTTCATTTGAGCAGTGCCTGCTCTCGCACTGATTGCCTCCCACAGCCACTAAGCAGCTGCTGGTGTGATGTTTTAATTTTTTTTAAAAAGTTTATTTCTTGCAATCTGGCATATTGCTAGTTCAGTATAATAGATGGGGGTGGGAAAGTTAAAACAGAGTTTCCTTGCAACTTGACACACGTGCATGGAGACAAACAGGCACAGTCACCCACAGGGTTGGAGAAGGAGAGGTTGCAGACGGAACTCACAACTGGGCTGGGAAGGCACACGAGTGAGAGGCAAAGAGAAACTGACCAGTGAAATTAACACAATTGGCATTTTCTAGGCTTATGAAGGAGGGAGTGCTTCCCCCCACCCAACCTTTCTTTCTCTGCTGGCTCACTCTTTTTAAGATCGGACTGCAAGATTTTCCTGCAGCCTGAAACCCTGACACCCATTCCTTGACAAACCCCATAGGCACAATTTACACTGGCAGAGGAGTTCACGTATGCTAAAATGATTCAAAATAAATCAATTTCACAAGCAATTAAAAATAAATGACCCTCTCGTGGCTGAGTAAAATTAACTTGGTTTCCAACCATATAACGCACTTCCTGGGGTGGGGTGGGTGAGTCTGAATTCTAAAAATCAATTTCAAACATGCTAAACCTGATTCAGAAATAGTGTCCCTCCCCACACACATGTCACCGAGCCCTTAGAGAGCAAGGATCACTGTAGCCCATTAGCATCGGCACTGACTGGCAGCAGGTAGTGGTTCTTTGGGATGCGCACGCCCATGTTGTCTCTTGAATGGTCAAGTGTGTACTTTTGGAGCAAAGGAGGCAACAAAGGATTTCCTCTCTCTCCCCCACCCCTTGTAAAAGAGATAAACAACTTATCCTTTTCCCCCATTGGGCTTTTTCTTCTCAAACCCTTTAGTTATGTAGGTTTAAGGTCAACGTTCTTATTTTCCCCTTATTTCTGTTTCTTCTCCCTGTCACAGTTGCCTCTGCATTCCTTCTTATACCCGGAAGCAACAATAGTGGGTGGTAAAATGGCAACCCTGAAACTATTGACTTAATTTTATCCCCTGCTAGGTTGTATTAGCTTTATGGGGTTTGGTTAAACCTCCGCCTTCTTCCTCTTTCTCTGCTTAGAGATTAATCATGCAGGAAATTAGTAACCCTAGTGAGCTGTCTGTTTTTGACTTCCGTGCTCCATCTATAGATCAGGATCTCCAGAATGACTGCTTTAAAATGGCTGATTAGGTACATGCTGATCACTTTGTCTGCCATTCTTGAAGGATAAAAATTTGAGACACCTATTGAACACAAGGGGATTTATGTGTGTGTTAATAATGTAGGTATGGAAGTATTTCGGATGTTTGAAGTTTGAATTATTAAGTGTTGGGAAAGTATAAAGGAAACACTCTTGTCATCTTTGTGATCTCTCTCACACACACATCCCACCGTAATAGGCACCTGCAACTGTGCCGTTAATGTCAAGATACATTGATTTCCAGTGAGAAGCCAGACAGTCTGAACTTTTTTTTAATTGCATAGTGTGTATGCACACAGGCACGGCGCACATGTGCACTACTGTTGGCACCTAGATGAGAAGAGAGACATAGTTTATTGGAAATGGGCTTTTTCTGAATGTGTCCTTTTTGGGCCCAGGTTGTCATGCCTTGGCATTTTCTCGATTCTTGTCACTTTGCCAAGGCTTTTCTCTTCTGGTAGGCTTCCAAGCTTCCTGGCTGAAGAGTTTTCAGAGAACTGGTCTCTATTCCACACCTCTGGTTTGAGGTTTTATTTTTGTATTTAATTGTGTAAAGTGCCTTACATAATTTTTCCCCTAGAGTTTGTTTGTGTGTGTGTGTTTAATTGGGGATGAAGGTAATGTCTAATTCTTGTACCTTGCCCAGAGGTTTTTTTTTTTTGGTTTGGTTTTTTTTTTTTTTTTTTTTTTTTTTTTTGACTTGTATACCGCCCCATAGCGCTACAAGCACTCTCCGGGCGGTTTACAATTTAATTATACAGGCTACACATTGCCCCCCCCCGCGAGCTGGGTACTCATTTTACCGACCTCGGAAGGATAGAAGGCTGAGTCAACCTTGAGCCGGCTACCTGGGATTTGAACCCCAGGTCGTGAGCACAGCTTTAGCTGCAGTTACAGCGTATTAACCACTGCGCCACGAGGCTCTTTCATTTATGTGTAGACATGGTCTAGAGGGGCGAGGTAAAAATCAAATAATAAATAAATAAATAAATAAATAAATAAATAAATAAATAAATAAATAAATAAATAAATAAATAAATAAATAAATAAATAAATAATTAATGTGGCAACAGATCTGCTAAGTAGCTGGACATGAATGAATCATGCAATATGTGTGACATTTCTGTTGCAAGTGGGAGAAGTTACTTCCTTCAAATGTTGGATTACAAGAGATGGGCACAAATTGATTCATGCCACTTTGTAAGAAGTGGTCCACACAGCACCAGAGGTGCCACATGTTCTGTTCCCCTGACCAGCTGGCCCACTCACACTCCATCATGCTCTGCCAGGGTCCTTCTCCAGTGTTGGTCCAATCAAGGCTGTTCTTCCCTGCCTCCTCTGGCAGCTGACCACTCAGATGAGGAGGCAGGACAGGGATTCTTCCTGCACAACCATTGAGTGATTGGCTGCTAGAGGAGCAGGAAAAGGCAGCATGATCTCCTGCCTGGTCTGGTCCACCACCAGGGAGGAAGGACCCCAGCACAATTCAGTTTGTGGCCATCTCTAATTGCAACCTGTATTAATACTCTACTTGGCTGAGGCTGGTAGAAGTTTTTATCCAATCCATCTGGAGAGCAGCCACATTGTAATTGTGTCACATTTTGCCCTAGGTAGTACATGCATTGGCCTGAGTTAAGTTGCAGCCATTCCAATCGGTGACATGGTGATGTTTTAAAAAGGGGCTGGGTTCCCATCCCAAATAAGAAAGGTTGAACCAAATTCACTATTTGTTATCCTGCAGTACAGAATATTACACACTGTGCTATGCATGCAGGATAACAGTTGGCTGGATAGCTCAGTGAGTTAAGTATGTTAGATGTTGGGAGTTTGATTCTTCACTGTGCATCCCAGGATAAGAGCCAGCCCGTGCATCCTTGGGCAGTCTGCACAGCCCATGGTACTCCCAGGAGAAGGAACTGTACATCTAAGTACTCTGTACTGTACCTAGAATGCCCTGGAGAGGGTCATCATGTTGGATAGCTTTCTTCTTCTTCTTCTTCTTCTTCTTCTTCTTCTTCTTCTTCTTCTTCTTCTTCTTCTTGTTATATGACGGACAAACATACAAAAGATATCAAACATAAACAATACAGGGAGGTGTTTTCCATACTATCATATCTAATATATAGTCTTGACTAATAACCACATTATCCTACTAAAATCTTTAAATCGTATTATATTCTCCACTCTGTGTGTGTGTGTGTGTGTGTGTGTGTATGTGTGTGTATATATATACACATACACATATACATATACATATACACATATACATATACATATACATATATATGTATATATATATATAGTTCAGATAAAAACTTATAATGTTAAATTCAGCAAAAGCATTTCTAGTTTGACGTGATTACCATAATACACTAATATATAATCTAACTACATAACTACATTATAATACACTGCTACATATCTATATTATAATAATCATATGTTTACTCTATGTATATATGTATCTTTCAATCAACAATTTGAAGAACTGTCCAGTCTCAGTATTATTTAAGATAAACAATTGGACATTTCTAGTTTAAAAGTTATCTATACTTTTCTACCACCTATACCAATAGAGCATCCAAAGTTACTAACAAATTTTGACCTAAATTAATCTCTAACACCCTTTTACCATAATAGACTATCTAATACATAATCTTAACTACATGCTATATTACAGTGCACATATATTTGCTTTGTATATATGTGTATCCTTCAATCAACAATTTCTGTTGTTATATTCGACATAAGCATTTATGTATTTATTTATTTATTTATTTATTTATTTATTTGTACCCCGGCCATCTAGACCGAAGTCTACTCTGGGGGGCTAACAATAACAGATAAAATAAAAACATATAATAGAATAAAAAAAGTAGTAGTAAGGTTCAAGATGGTGAAAAAATTCAAGTGATGATAGGAGGGAAAGCCTGCCTAAAGAGCCAGGTCTTAAGTTTGCTATTAAAAACACCCAGCAAGGGAGCCAGGCAGATCTCTGGGGGTAGACTGTTCCAAAGGCGAGGGGTCACTGCCGAGAAGACCCGGTTTCTTGTTCTTTCTCTCCAGGCCTCCCTCGGCGTCAGGCCCCTCAGCCGCCCTTCTTGGCTAGAATGAGTGATTCAGGTAGATCTAGGTGGGAGGAGGCGTTCCGCTAGATATTGAGGTCCTAAACCATTTGGGGATTTTTGGATTTCTAGTTTAAAAGTTATATATACTTATCTACCACTCATACACAAGAGAGTCCAAAGCTGCTGACAATATTTTAACCAGAATTAATCTCTAACACCCTTTTTGCCAGTTTTAAGGTGCCATCTATAGAACATCTTTAAAACGTTTTGTCTCACATTTACTGATTTAACCCACCTGTAATTATCATTCCACCTTCTAATCCAGTCATATATGTCTGACATCGCTGACATTTTGTACCCCTTCCATCCTCACTGCCTTCACATTTTCCTTCTTTAAATTCTCTTCTATCAAGCAAATATACATAAAATTGGATAGCTTACTTGTTGAGGTATCTGGCTGTGGAGCTAAAGGTTGGGATTCCCCACTGTGCCTCTTTACAGGGGCTGGACTTAATGATCCAGAGGGTCCCTTCCAGCTCTGCAGTTCTAAGATTATCATCATCACCAGCATAAGTTAGAATCAACTTGGAGGCATGCAGTTATTATTATATATGCCCTATATCAGTGGTTCTCAACATTAGCTTCTCTCTCAGTGTTTTGGATTTAGTTCACAGAAACCAACTAGCACAGCCAGTGGTCAAGAATGCTGGGGTTTGGCATCCAAAAAGTAAAAAATTGAAACAAAACACCAGCCAGTTCAGTGCAGTTAGCAGGGTTTTTTTCATGGATCTTTAGGGGGACAGAAATGTACATCCTGGATTGTATCATCCATGCAAATCCAGTATCTCCTCCCCTGTCTTTAAATCCCTGACATATTAAACAAAACACCAGATACCAAACTCAAGAGGAAAAACTTGAAGTGATAAGTTAGCGGTCTGCAGAAGTCTGTGCATAAAATTATGAAAATTTCAAGCTGTATCCATCTAAGGTTTAGGAATTTCAGGGAACATTTGGAGATTCCTGTTACCACCACCATACAGTGGTGCCTCGCAAGACGAGAGCTTTGTTTAACGAAGAAATCACATAATGAAGAACAATGTTTCCTATGGGTTTTTTTTGCTTTGCGATGATCGGTTACCTGCTTTGCTAACCAATTATCACAAAACGAAGATTTTCGCACAGCTGATCGGCGGTTTCAAAATGGCCGGGCAAAAAAAATGGCCGCCCGCTGTTTTCTGGGACGGATTCCTCACTGCACGGGCAGCGAAAATGGCCGCGCTATGGAGGATCTTCGCTGGACTGTGAGTTTGGACCCCATAGGAACGCATTAATCGGGTTTTAATGCATTCCTATGGGCTTTTTAAAATTGCTTTACGATGTTTTTGTTCTACAGCGATTTCGCTAGAACGAATTAACATCGTAATGCAAGGCACCACTGTACTATGTACCCTCACCAATCACTGCATGACTCCACTGGTAATCCTCCCGTGTATAATGAATGCAGTGGTGGAAGACCTCTGGGAGACCCGGCTTCAAAATGTAATATAACATTATCTCACTTTGACCTACCTCACAGACTTGTTGTGAGGGAAAAGAGGAGGAAGAGAGCAATGTTTACTGCCTTGAGCTCATGTCACAGGAGGAAAAGGTGGGACATCGATCTAATTTGTCATGATCATCATCGAAGAAACCCAAAAAATTACATGCCTCATCCTCAGCTTTAAATTTCTTCTTTCCAAAGTGGATCTTCAGAAAACAAAATCTAATTACTCTCTAATGCTCGTTCTGGTTCAAGTTTAGTCTTTGTGTGAATTCATATAGCCATCATCGATGTAATCACTCGGCTATGTTTCTGCTTATTGCATTTCAATAAGAAGCCTTTTATTGGTGTAACTGGAGCAATTAAGCGTGGGTAAAAGAGCTAATCAAAATGGAGAGGAATTCTTTGGTCTACAAGAAGAGGTTCCGTATTGACACAAAACTCCACAAGCCGTTGAAGTCGTGGAAAAAGACACATTTTTAAACAGGATGGTTGTGGTTTGTTCTGAGAGCTAATTTTCCTGTTGACCATTTTGAACAGGAAGCTGAACAAATTCTGCTTAATGTGCAGCAGATTTGTTTTTTAGGTGTAAAATGGTTGCTGGATGGGTCATGCCTTTTCTGGTTTGGTGAAGATAGTGCTGGGGACAGGCACAACTCCAGAATATTCAAAACCTCAGCAGCTATTATGATCTAAGTATCTACATAGTTTTCTCTGTCATTGTTGTTATTCATTTTTGAAGTCTTCGTTGTAAGATGGAGGGGAGGAATAGTACTGAGGAAACTGATTAAACTTTCACCAGCACTGAAGCTGCCTTTGTCTTAGCTTCTCTTAAGGACATTCTGTGGACATGTTATTTCTTTATCCTGTGGATGCTGTCCTATTGTGGGGTGGGGGGGGGGCTGCCCTTGCTGGTAATTGTAGGCATGGTGCAGCTATTCAAAACTCTTCCTCTTAACACAGTAAGGAAACAGACAGAGGAAGCAGTGCAAAAACATGAGAGGATTACCAGCGAAGGGTTTCTTCTGAAGAAACGAGTGAGACTGCTAAAAGTCTTGTGTGATACCTCTCTCTCTCTCTCTCTCTCTCTCTCTCTCTCTCTCTCTCTCTCTCTCTCTCTCTCTGTGTGTGTGTGTGTGTGTGTGTGTGAGAGAGAGAGAGAGAGAGAGAGAGATCTGTGTTTATATGGGAGACAGAGACCGATCAACAAAGCTGTAGTCACTAGGTATCACCTATATTTATTACAACATTACAAGGTATTGTTGAGCATAGATAGTTAGGGGGAAATGTCTGAAACCATATGTTTGTCTCCCCTACCCTCCATGTTTTCTAGCAGTTGCATTCCCCTGCCCTCCTCCAGAAAACGGATTGCCATCTGACAGTTACAAGAGCCGAGGGAGGGGGGAATGTAATAGAACAAGCAGACCTAAGTTGGAACGGGAGGAAGTGATTCATTCATTTCCAGTACCACCCTTCCAAAGAATGGAATACAAAACATAGTTGTATTTTGTTGATTATTTTCCCCTGCTCTTTCCTGTCCACCATTCCCCGAAGTAATGAGTGGGCATGGATATCATCTTTGCCCTATTTTATTTCTATCAGTTTTATTGATATCCCCACCTCCATTCCCCTCCCAGCCGTCTGTGTCTCAAGCTGCAATTCCCAAGCCCTAGTTTAAAGATTTGGCATAAAAGCAGAGCTCGCTATAGATTTAGTGTTGCTGAAATCAGGACAGCATATGCCTCTCTCTCTGCCATCGAGCACCATAACCAAGAGACATAGTACTAGAACATAGTCAAGATACATAGTGTTCAAGGGTTCCTAATTCGGTTTGGGACCTGATTTGGTGATCTGGATCTGATTCATTTTGAACCAATTTGGACCCAAATAAATATTCAGAAATTTGAATACCCACCCTTCCTATTGATTTGCAATTTTAACATGTTTTTAGTTAATATTCATTAAGTTTGGAGACACCGTAGAAACCTCAGAGAAGATTATTCTTGCCACATTTATAATATGTCAAAGAAGGGGCTTTGTGCTAGACACTTCACTGTGTGCCTGCTTCATTAATTCTATATTAGGAGAGGAGACAGGAAGGGTTGGGGCAGGGAAGCTGGCTGAAATAAATGGGAAGCATTTTCTTACCTGGGAGTAAGCCTCTTTTAACTCTGGGAGATTGATATAGTGGATGTGTTATAGGTGTACTGAGCTGCACTTGTTATTGTTATTGTCTGAAGACAAAGGGGCAGGGCAGGGCGGGAATTTGCTGACCTGCATGCATTCTTTTGCTCCAAAATCCTGAGTGGACAGGGAGGTGTAACTAGGATTCCCATTAAGTTAAATGTGCCATGCTTCAAGGTAAGTGGGCATAAGATTGCTGCATATATTTCTGATACGTCTGTTTCCAAATGACCCAGGAAATGTATATTGATTCACATCGTTTTCATTCTGAATAGAATAAAGCACATTAAGAAAGTGTGGTTGATTTCTCTTCACCAAGTACTGTATTTCAGCTCAAATCCTTGTAACTTCTACAAAAACATCATACATGTACACACCAGGTAAAGTTAACACAGTAGCCTCTCCCAATCTGGATTTTCTTGTCAAATGTCAGCCGAATGTGCTAAATCAAATGGCAATCAATTTAGGGCTTCAGATTCCCCCTCCCACCCAGAAGTCTCAGATCCCTGCCTGGTTCATGGCAAAACTGGTGGCATGTGTAACCACATACTGTATATATAAACACACGAGAGAGTAGAAAGTCTGCTATCAGAATTTGCACTGCAAAAAAAAAAAAAAAACCACCAAAAACCGCAGAAACAGTCGCAGCAGTACGTGTTCATGTTGGGGGATGGGGAAGAGCTAGAATCTGATCCAGACTGCCGGTGGTAGTGCTAAGAATATTCCCCCCCCCCAACGTGCTGTGCCATTTCCCCAGAACAAAATATCCTCTGACCAGTAAGTGCTCGTTTGTTCCAAATGATGAAAAAATACTCACCAAGGAAAGCAGGGGATTTTGACTGAGAAAGGAGTGGACTTAAAATCATCCTTCCCTGGAGCTGCCTGTTTCTTTGGAAAACTGCAGAAGCTCCAGTCACATCTCTCTGTGTAAGTCTTAGGCAGCAACGTGTTTTACCAATTTTAAGCCCTCTGTGTGCTGCCTTTAGTTGATTTAACAGCAAGTCAGACAGCTAAGAACCCACCGGAGGCAAATGAAAGATCCTTTTCAGGCCAGACGTGTCCTCCGTCCCACCACTTAAAACCACACAGCTGCTTTGTATAGTAAATTTGTTTGGCTAAAGATTGCACAGAGGCTGGGCAGAATTTTCAATAGTGGCCAAAATGGAAAACGGACACAAAAGGCGAGAGTTTAGTTTCCTGTGTTTGTTGGTCGAACGGTAGTCCTGCCTGCAGAGCTCCTCCTTGTGTGAACAATTATTTGTGTTTTCTAGTTCATTAAATATTAATGAAATATTTAATATTTCATTTTGTGTTTGTTTTATTCAAATGGGCAGTTTTGCAATCACCCATGGATGAACTGAGCCTTCAACAATCAGCTGAGCTTTCTGTATAGAGAGGCCTTTTGGAGAGGGGCCATACAAATCACCTAGCTTCACCTTGCTCAGAAAATGCTGAGTTTGTGGCTTGCTCCAAAAACATGATCAAAGAACTGAAAAATAGGGGATGATGCCCTTTGAAATTCAGGCCTGTTAGTTTGTGTCTGCTTTTAGTTTGTGCCCAGGAAGAGCAAGCCAGGAGGGGTGGGGATTAAAATGTCCATTAATTGTTAGGTCATATCTTCTATGCCTTATCTCTGTGAGAAAGGAATTTTCAAGATCATAACTCACTGCTTGGTACTGAGTTAATTAGCAAAACTTTTTTCAGGAGAAGAGAACAGAAGTGAAAGAGAGAGGTTACTTTAGAGAAGTTACTTTGTTCTTTGAGAAGGTTCAAGGTAATTTGATGCCTGTTCTGTGCACCCCTTTAAAGGGTCTAGAAGGTGGAATGATGGTTATGAAAAGGGAAAACAAAGTTTGCTTGGTTTAGCCTAGTCTCTCTAAGGAGAATGCTGTGCCTTGCTACCTGATTTGTTCTCTTCACTTGCTCTAGAACCATGCTGAAGTTCTACTTGCATGCATTAGCTTAGGATAGCTAGCTTTCTTGTTTTCTTGTGGGAGCTGTTCCAGAAGTGTTTTTGCCTCAAAATCTTTTTAAATGTTTATTTACTCCTCAGATTTTTGACCGCTTTCTCAAGTTTGGAAATGATTTTTTGTATGTGTGAAATTGTCTGGAACTGTACTCCTTTTGACTGTTTTCATATTTAATAAAATATAAAATTTTACAGCTGTTTGGTTATTATAGAAATAAGAGGATTGTTGGTACTAAAGACAGGTCTTGCCTTTATCACCTATTGGATACCTGTGCATTTGTGGATATTTTGGAATTCATACCTTGCATGGTGAGTGTGGCAGTCAAAAGCATTCAACCTTGAGTATTTTGGCAACTCCCTGGAACCCTGGGCAGTCACTGAACATGTTAGGGAAGGTATCAGGTGGGAAGATTTCCTCTAGTCTTCAGGACAGCTGGCCCACGTGGAATTTATCCACATCAGGAAAGCTTTGGCAATGTGGCTGAGTGGTTCATGTGGGCCTCTCTGGCTGGCATAATCTTGACAATTATTTAGTCCAAAATCCTCTCAGGTAGCTACACAAATGGTACAACTTCTAGAGGCCTATTACCCCAAGTTAAGAAATCACTACAAATATCACTTGCATTCTGAGACACTCATCTCGTTTATGAAACAGATTAATATCTAAAGTGATTTCTTAATTCACCTCCGAAAGTTAGGCTGTTTGTGTTATGCCAGAATATTTAGTCAAGAGGATTTGGGCCTTAGTGTCCCATGATCTGTGAGACACTGAAACCAAGTGTTTATTGGACCTTTGTGTTGAACTTGGCTACAAGAGGAATTGGTTGCCATGACCTCAGTAACTGCTTGGGATGATTGCATGGGAAAGCTGCATATTATATTCTTAATGAGTATATACTTCTAGGCAAAACTTTTTATAGCACTGTAATGGGGAAATATACCTGAGTATGGTTAATTGGCTGTTTGTAGAGTAATGATTTCAAATGTTGGGTTCCTGTAGATTTTATGCTCCTTCTTTCACAAGCTTTAAAAAGTGTTATGCGCTCTCATCTTTCTAAATAGAGGCTTAGTTCTGTTATATTTTAAATGCATTTCTAAGATCAAACTTAAACTGTTATTTCCTTGGTTTGGAAAAGAGATATAACCTGCTTCAAGGAATGGGAGCGTCAAATGGTACGAGCAGGACTGTTAACGATAAGCCCTTTCGGAAGTCACTAATCTGTCCTGTCTCTTTAAATTGGGAGCATCTTGAGGGCACACAAGTGCCCTCTGGAGAGGGAACACCCAAACCAATGGGTCTGCTTGTTGTTTCTGGTCGGAACTTGCTTCGTGAATCTTGACCTGCCTATGTCTTCATTGAGAAATTCGATGGCATGCATCTAGATGTTTTGAATTTGGGCATCTGCTTTTGTATCAGCTCTGAGCAACAGACTGTCAAACTATTACAAGCATTGATATAGTAGGTACCCTAGAACAGTGCTTCCCGACCTTGGATCCCCAGATGTTCTTGGACTACAACTCCCAGAAATCATGGCCAGCATAGGTAGCAGTGAAGGCTTCTGGGAGTTGTCGTCCAAGAACATCTGGGGACCCAAGGTTGGGAACCATTGCTGTAAAACAAAGTCTGTAGTTATTGTTACATATCTCCCTCTTTGTAAAATAACTCATTTAGCCCATTTCATTCATGTTTTTATCTGACCCTTCTTCCAAGGAGTTTGTTGGGGGGGGGGAGGCAGTTTTACTCCCAAAAGAGCCCTGTCCCTGCTTATCACTATATTTGACTTGCCTAACTGGATATCAGATAACAGGTGTTTCAGCAGTTCTCCCTAGGCCCAAGGTTATAAGAGAAGTGTAATATTAATTGTTTTGAAAACTCCTCCCCCACCCTCTTAGTGGTGTTTTACCACTCAAAGGGATGATGCATCTGCTTCTTATAACTTTCCTGTGTGCTTGTTCTAACTTTAATTATAATTCCATTTAATTTCTTCTTAGTAGTGGAGGTACTAGCAGTCGAAAAGGTATTTCGTTACCTGTAGTTGAATAGTATGAGTCTGGAGCAAGTAAACCCTTCCTCTTTGTGCACAGTACTGGCTTGAATTTTTGAAAATTTACATTTCATATTTTTTGACAGGTTTCACAGCGACAGAAGAGAGATTTGGGTGTAGACCATGCCTGTCCCACCTCCTCCAGCTCCTCCACCGCCACCAACGTTACCTGTGGTAAAGTTCACCTTTTGATTTTTATGTGCTCCTGACAATTGTACAGGTAGTCCGTGATTTGACATAAGGACATGAAGCATGTTGTCGATTCCTTGTGCTTGGACCTCAGTGGTTCAAGAGTTTAGTAGTTTTGTTCGGAGGCATAGAACCTGGTTGGCAGGCAGAAGGTCCTGGAGTCCATCACCGGCATTTCTAGAAGGAGCTGGGAAGGATTCCTGCGCAGAACCTTGGGAGCGGTGGGATGGGGTGGCAGTCAGTGTTGACAGTAATGAGCTAGCTCCATGGCTCCCCACCTTGGGTAGACCTTGTGTCCTTGGACTGCAGTTCCCAGAAGCCTTCACCACTAACTGTGCTGGCTGTGGTTTCTGGGAGTTGCAGTCCAAGAACACCTGGATCACCCAAGGTTGGGAACCACAGAGCTAGATAGACCAGTGGCCTGGCTCAGGAGAAGGCAGCTTCTTAAGTTCCTCTCGTCTCCAGAAATTGGCTGGGGAAGATGAGATACTCCACATTATGGGGTTCAGCACAACTTTCCTACTCTGAAATCATATTCCTTCCTTTTGCTTGCATCAAAACATGCACAGAGAGGCAAGATATGTCAAGGAAAGTGATTAGTATTTCCTCACAGCTGGTAGATGGGCTGCTTCTATGCCATTATATACCTCTTCCCTCTGAACTATGAGGAATACTAAGGAAAATGGTATATACTAGTGCAAAGATGGATGACTGTGATCTTCCAGATGTTTTTGAAATCCAATCCGTGATTTCCCCCCAGTGACTATGCCGGTTAGGGGTGATGAAAGTTGCTAGGGAAAAATACTTGCCTGTGTCTGCTATAATGTATTCTTTACCTAGAACTACTTTGAGGTGTCATCATGGTAGAGATGCCAGTATGATCACACTAGCAGCAAACCTAGAGTGCTGAGTGTTGAGAGAGCTGAGGAGCAACTGAGGAGTGTGAAAAAGCAGGAGTATCACCATTCTCTGAGGTCTGCAGAGGTACCCAAACAACACTCTGGAAAGAACAGAGTGGAACTAAAGCAGCTCAGCGTTTGAGACCTGAATTCCAATCAAGAGACAGATAAGAGAATGGGAAGGATTAGCTGGAACTCAGATCTGGGGGACTTATTTTTAGAGGAGAGAGGATAAATGAGTTTGTCACCCTTTTCACTTGCACTTGGTTTTCAGGTCTGTCCTGTCCTGTTCTCTTTTATTTCTTCAGCAAAGAAATAAAAAAAAATACATAACATCTAGAGATCCTGTTCATCTTTTTTACATACATCGTGGCCCTTGTCTTTGTCTAGGACATCTAGTTTCCACAAGATTCACATGCATATGGGAACTACTTTGCAGATCTCTGATCACCTGTGCTCCATTTCCTTGTCAGAAAACCTAAGGATGCATCTAAGCATCATTACATTAACATGGGGACTGTGGCCTCAAACACTGAATTCTTGTGTTTTGATATTCCATAAATGCTGGAATTTTCCTGCTTGCGACAGCAATGATGTACGAAGTGAAGTGGAAGAATTCATCATACTGAGCCGTCATGTCAAATAATGTACCAAAAATGTTACAAAAGGACAGGTGGAACTGAATTTGTTGTCGTCCCCCCCTCCAGCTGCTGGGGGCTCCCAAATGCTGCTCTGTGTTCCTGCTGTGTAAGTTAATATAGAAGAGATCTCAGAACTGAAACTAGGAACAGGACCTGGTGTTCTACTTGCCATTAGGACTTAAGTTCCATCTCTGTTACAGCTGTCCCTACCCGTCAAAGGACTCTGTTCGCCAAAGGACTCTTATCTTTAATCCAGTTGAAACAAAGGATTGCACAATGTGTTCTCGGAGGCTTTCATGGCTGGGATCCGATGGCTGTTGTGGGTTTTCAGGGCTATTTGGCCATGTTCTCAAGGTTTTTCTTCCTAACATTTCACCAGTCTCTGTGGCCGGCATCTTCAGAGGACAGAAGCTAGAACTCTGTGTTCTGGTATTCACAGCCAAACAGCCTGAAAAAACCTACAACAACCAAAGGATTGCACACTTTGTCATCTGCCTCAGTTTGCTGAGCAGTACTAAACATGGTTTTCCAAGGTGTTTAAACTGGCCATCAGCTGTTAGCATTTGAATTCCAAACCAGAATCTAAGACACTACTTCAAATTATGGTTTATGGCAGTGGTGGACAAAATGTGGCCTGTATGCTGCATGCAACCCCCATGGGCCCATGTGTGGATCCCAACTCCTTCAAAACATTTCCATTTTTTTTAATTTTAAAAATAAATTATGGCTCTGAAAAGTCCCTGGTATCTTCTAGAGGTCATGGTGGCACTTTTGCAATCTTTTGAGGGGCCCTCACCACTCTAGGACACCCCTCCCAACACCTCTAAACATATAAGTTAAGCTCTTTTGGCCCCCAGAAACTGCAAGAAGACATTCTCTTGGAGGTGCCCTACTCCGGCTTTATAATTTTAATATGAACAGCCAGGATTAACAATAATCAGCCAATTTGGATATGCCAGTGAATGATGGCTAGCCCTGCCCTGAGGCAGAGTGGAGCAGCCATGTCAGAGAATAAATAGATCCTATAAGGCAGAAAATGGCAGTGTGGTGCCAGAACTATGTGGGTATTGCATGACCTACACCGTACCCCTAAACTAAGCTAAGAAGTCAGCATTAAAGGAAGATTAATCTCTCAGCCCAATCAGTTTTGGTACAAGAAATGGCAAAAGAGTTGTAGCTCTTCACCTCAGACTGCAAAACATCAGCCTTAGGTGAGAAATTAAATTTGTGTATTCTTTCCTATTTATTTGTTCCTTATGTAGTAGTAGTAGTAGTAGTAGTAGTAGTAGTAGTAGTAGTAGTAGTAGTAGTAGTAGTAGTAATAACAACAATAACAATAACAATAACAATAACAATAACAACAACAACAACAACAACAACAACAACAACAACAACAACAACAATAATAATAATAATAATAATAATAATAATAATAATAATAATAATAATAATAATAATAATAATAATAATAATAATAATAATAATAATAATAATAATAATAATAATAATAATAATAATAATAATGTGCCGTCAAGTCAGTTCTGACTTAAGATAGCCCTTTCCAGCTAGAGACTACTTGGAAGTGGTTTACCCTTTCCTTCTTCTGGAGGGTGCCCTGGGATTGTGCAGCTAACCGAAAACTACAAAAGCTCCCTCTCCTCACAGGTGGCAGAGTGGGGAATTGAACTCTCAACCTCTGACTCCACAGCCAGATACCTTAACCACTGAGCTAATCACCCAGCTCCTTATTTATTTACTATTGCATTATGCCTTTTTTGAACAAAATGAAATAACTAGGGGGATCTGGACATCACAAGGACTAATTTTTCCCCCTCCAATCCTTTCCCCTTGAGCTCCAACACTAATGGAAGATCCCTCCTGCTCCTATTTCTCCAGCAGCAAGACTCATGATGATGACTGTATTTGGAGCCCCTAACTCCACAATAATGGCTCTGTTTGAAGCAGGCTATGATCTCTTATCACTTGCTCTTGCTCACTGGGCTTCATATACATTGTAAGCCAAAAACTGGGGTGGCACAATTGTCCATCCTGATTTTTTTTAAAGGGATGCCATTAAAGGGATTTAATGTACCACCTAACTTAGAGGGAAACCCTACCTGAATATGTGGTGAGTAATCATACCAAACATAGTTTGATGGATCTCCTCAGTTTCTCCTTGTCATGTGATCCTAAATCAAGCCAAATCATACATTTACTTATAAAATAATCTTAAATATCAAAAATTGGATTGTTTATATAGCATCTACCTAACTAGCAGTGCTCTCAGATTTGTTGTTGTTACAGGCCATCAAGTCACCTCTGTCCTATGGTGACCCTTTGAATGAATGATGTCCAAAATGTCCTGTCCTCAACAGTCCTGCTCAGGTCTTGTAAACTCAAGACTGTGTATTGCTTGACGGACTCAGTTCATCTCGTATTTGGTCTTCCTCTTTTCCTTCTGTCTTCATGTTTTCCTAGCATTATTGTCTTTTCCAGAGAATCTTGCCTTCTCATGATGTGCCCGAAGTACGAGCACCTTCAGTTTTATCATTTTTTCCTCCAGAGAAAGTTCAGGCTTGTTTTGAAATAGGAACCACTTGTTTATCTTTCTGGCAGTGCAAGGTATCCAAAAAGCTCTCCTCCAGCACCATATTTCAAATGAATCAATTTTTCCTGTCAGCTTTTTTTACTGTCCAACGTTCACACCTGTGCATAGTAATCAGGAATACAATACTGTAGTGTGGATTGTCTTGGCCTCGGTCTCCAGTAATACATCTTTACACTTGATGATCTTTTCTGATTCCTTCATTGCTGCCCTTCTGATTCTTAATCTTTTTCTGATTTCTTGGCTGCATTCTCCATTTGGATTGATGACTGAACCAAGATGTACAAAATCTTTAACAATTTCAGTGTCTTCATTGACAACGTTAAAGTTGTGTACTTCTTCTTTAGTGATTTTTGTCTTCTTAATTTTCACACAGTGAAATTTCATGCCGTCCTGCTTTGGCACTTTCTTCATCTTAGGATTCCTCCTCAAAGTGGTCTACAATCCTTTTATCTCTTCTGTATAGGTCTTCCGTATATTGTTTCCACCTTCTCGTTATTTGAATCTGGTCAGATAGTGTGCTTCTCTGCTGGCCATTCAACATTCCTAATCTAAGCTTTAATTTCCCTTTGATTTCTTGGATCTTCTGGAAGAGATCTCTTGTTTTTTCCTCTTTTGTTGTTCTCCTCTATTTCTTTGCACTGGCTATTGTAATAATTCTCTTTGTCTCTATATAATAGTTGCTGAAACACTGCATTCAGGATTCTGACCCTTTTTCTGTCACCTTTTACTTTTACTTCTCATCTGTCCTTTAAAATTGTGTTTCTTCTGTCATCCATCTAGATTTTTTGTTTTTGTTTTTCACTATAGGAATTGGGTTTTTTGCATTTTTCCCTAGTAATACGAGTAACTCTGGTTTCATTCCATAGTTCTTCTGGTTCATGGTCAACTGAGTTTAGTAATACAAAACTGTTCCTTATGTGGGCTATAAATTCATCAGGAATCTTATTTAAATTATATTTTAGCACTACAATTCTTTTAATGTTCTTCTTCAGCTTTATTCTGATGTTAATAACAGTTCATGAACAGTACCTCAATCTGCTCCTGGTCTTGTTTTGGCAGAGAGGATACAGCTTCTTCATCGCCTGTTTCCAGTTACATAGACTATTTAATTTCTATATTAGCCATCTGATTGTCCACATGTACAGTAATCTGTTTGGTTGCTTGAAGCGTGTATTTGCAATAAACAGATTTCTGTGAGTTGTTCTCCTTCGTTTCTGACCCCCTAAACCAATTTTTTCCAGCAACATCTGGCTCTTCTCTGTTTTCCACTTTTGCATTCCAGTCACCCATGATTATGAGCATGTCTTGTTTTGGAGTGTGATTAGTTTCCTCTAGATACTTGCAAAAATGCTTTCAAATTCATCTTCTTCACCATCTGAAGTTGGCACATAGACTTGAATAATTGTTATGTTGATAGCTTGGTTGATGTAAAGAGTCCTCAGCAATGCTTGGGGGCAGCTTTTCATGGTGTCTCCAAAGTTAAAAACAAAACACCAAAGGAAGCTGTTGTAAGCATTACGTAACAAATTCTGGTGAGCTTAACAGAAAATAAATTCAGTGTTTGAAATGGTTCATTCTCCCTAATCATAATCTGAATGATGATACCTGCAAAATTTAGAAAAGTTGTAAATATCTAGCACAGGAACCACACTGTGAGAACATACTTATTTAGTGGAATCTTGAACAAGCGTGAGCCAGCATTCAGAACATCTGGGAAAATTTAAGCTGTTTCATGTTTCTCATTTTATGTGTGTGTGTTAAACGTGTTGTTTCTGTTGAAGGTCTGTGGGTTGCTAGCGTTTATAAAGCTGGAAGCGGCTCTTCTCTGTTTGAAATGGTAGATTAAATTCCTTCCCAAGTGGTTTTAATAAAAGGTGCTGTAATCAAGTATTTTGTTCCCTTGCAAATAAAACTAGGAGAACTTGTGTTTGGACAGTGCATGTCTTCGTATCTACAAAATGAAACTCCCTGAGCAAATTGTGTGTCTAATTTCAAAATAGCAAATTAGAAGAAGTATCTGTTTCTTCTGTTTCCTGTAAACAAACTTTTAGAAAAATGAAGCGGGCGTCCAAATATTTAAGAGTCTGGAAGTGACCTGTCTGGATGTCCTGATTTACTTTCCCTTTTGGAACATGCTTATTCAGGTTGCCATATTCCAGTTCTCCAAATCTAGGTAGTCACATTTGCAATATATGCAAATTAAATATATTAATTGTTATCGTGTTTTTCTACCAATGTGTTTTAGCTTCCACGTCATTTATATAGTAATTACTGAGTACACTGTACTATTCTTGTGCAGTGCAATGGTTTGCATGCTGGAGTTGGACAGAGAAGCCAGATTTCAAATTATACAGATCCATAAGAACCCCACAGGAACCCACACACACACACATGACACAGTGCCGCTAGCTTGCTGAGGAGCTCTGCTGGTGCAACAGATGTCCTCAGCTATGACTAGTTGTTACTAATTAAAGAGTTCCTTTTTCAGTTTCAAGCTGCAGACAACTTTGTATCAGCATACAACCCAAAACTGGAACAAGGAACTCTTCAATTAGTGGCAATCTGTGGCAGCCAGTGATGTCACTCCCATTGCAGAGGCAGAGTTGTGCAATAGGATACTGGCCAGTGTCTTCTTATTTCAGGAAAAAATGAAGGGGAAAGTGAGAGCAAACTGCAGCTATGAAGGTACCATTTCCTTCAGCAATACAGAGTGAATATGTAAAAGCAAGTGATTTCCTGTTAAAGCAATTAACTTTGTTAATCTCCGTTTCCTAATAAACAGAAGCATACAATTTCTTCTGCACATTTATAGAGATGTAAGATCCATTTAATTTAATAGGTTACATACCTGAGTCAATAATTCAACAAGCTATATGAAAACAAATACATGTCGAATGATTTATTCAGAAAGGACTGTATAATTTTCATATCATTGTTTGACTTCTCTTTGAAAAAAAATTTGATTCACAGCAACTGTTAGATCAGTAACAAGATTACCAACCATCATAAGTTTTTAACATTTATACTGTACTCGTCCTCTTCCCTGGCTCCTCCATTGTTTATGCCAACTCTTCCTTTCCTTGGTGCAGCACTTAGAAACCCATGGAAGATAAAATGGAACTTAATTCTGTATTTCTGGAAGACCATAGAATCATAGATTTATATAATTATAGAAGTGGAAGGGACTCCAAGGCTTATCAAGTCAGCCCTTGCCAAAGCAGGAAATGCAATATAGCACATAACGTCAGAGCTTGGAGAAATTCCATTTTTGGACTACAGCTCTCATAATTGGGATAGCTCAGTGGTTTAGGTATATGGCTGTGGAGCCAGAGGTTGGGAGTTTGATTCCTCCACTGTGCCTCCTTGATAGGAGCTGGACTCAATGATCCATAAAGTCCTATCCAACTCTGTAGTTCTCAGATTAATAATAATAATATCCTCAACTGACAATCATTGCTGTGGCTTCATTGCTTTTTATCTCGCATTCAGAGACAGCTCTGCGGACAGATTTCACTGTTTGCAGGCCAGCTGTGGACAGATGTTCCTACAATTATAATATTTACCCGGAGTCTTCAGTCTCAGCGAAATCCTGTCAAAGTATGGGTGGTTAATCACATGGAAAGGCTTGCTTTTCACCAAACAATTGGTCAAAACTGTGATGGAATGTTTTGCCTTTTATCTTCAGTTTTGTATGGATTAGAGCAATGGTCCCCAACCTTGGGCCTCCTGATGTTTTTGGACTACAACTCCCAGAAGCCTTCACCACCACGTCTGCTGGCCAGGATTTCTGGGAGTTGAAATCTAAGAACATCTGGAGGCCCAAGGTTGGGGACCACTGGATTAGAGAGCAACCTTTAAAAAAAAAAAAAAGGAAGGCTTGGAATTAGGACCAGGTGATAGGCACTGGGTGACATGCCTAAAACCTGGGTTAAACCCAGTCAGTCCAGTAGCAATGGCAACCCTAATGCTAACCACATGTTTAGGTTGCACATCTGCCTTCCAAACCTCAAGGCTTTTGCTGCATGAAACTTATTTGAACTTCTAACTGCAGCAAACATAGCTCCTATGTAAGTACACAGATTTGTCAGGGATGTGTAAGAAGGGTGATGTGCAACAAGGATGACGGCACACGGCTGATCCTTGGTTTTAGGAAGGATTTGTCTCTCCAAGGCATTTGTTTAGGACACTGCCAGAGCCCAGGTAGCCATGCCAGGGCCATTCCTACCCTTTGGCACAGCAAATGGTAATGAGAAGCAGTGGGAGTGGCCATCTCTTTTTCTTTGCTGTTTCCTGGGCTGCAGAACATTCTAGGCCAGTGGTGGCGAACCTACGGCACACGTGCCACAGCTGGTACGCAGAGCCCGCTCTGTGAGCACGCAATCCATAAGTTGCCAGATCACTACTCCCCTCCTCCCTGCAGCCAAACCTGAGGAGGCAGCTGCAGCTGTGGTGCTGGTGCTTTGACAGGCGGCGAGCCAGGACCCGGAGCAGCTGGCGCTGGCAGCGGATCTGCAGTGGAGTCTTGAGGCGCCTCCGTGCCCAGAATTCCCCCTTCTACTGCCACTTCCAGTTCTGCCACCGCCACTTCTGGTTCCACCGTCCGCTGGGTTTTGTTTTGTTTTTGTTTTTTCAGTTTGGGCACTGTTCTAGGTCAACATAGATGGCAGGCAACCTCACCAGACATTTTCTTCTCAATATAAAAGTGAATGCCAACCCCTTTGTTGTCCTATAAATATGTCTGGGGCAGAGAGAGATGCTGAGAACCACAATCAACTCTGTGGGTTACAGAGTTTGCTCCGGCATGCTGTCAGCCTACTACTGGTCCACGTATACTCCTTACTCGTCTAGGTGCAAGTGGGGACTCTGAGCTGAATGGACCGGCGGCAGCAGCGACACAGAACAGTGTTGATATCAACATCCATATCTGAGAATACTTGGAAACGTTTAATTTTTCTTATGTTAAAACCAACAAAAATGTGTTCATCTCCCACTTTTTTGAAACCAATTTGGCTTACAAAATTTCTCTATAAAGCTCTGAAGTCTTATTGCCAGTATCCTCGAGCTGAGCAAGAGAAAAGATCCATGCTGTGTTTATGAGTCTTTCCATTATGTATCATTAACGTGTTGCATTGGAATTAGTGTGTGTGGAAGTATGTGAAAGCATTCTCCAGTTCCCTTGAATAGCCATTTCTGATATTAAATGCTGAAAATACTTTGAAAATTAGGAAAAGACTAAACAATACTCGCTTTGCACTTAGGACTGATCAGAGAACAGCATAGTGCTTGAAAATCCTCAACAAATTTCTGCAAAAATGGCTTTAAAAATGTCCTTTAAAAGTAATTTTTGAAAGTCAATAGAAAAATGTGTCTTGTCGCACCAAAAATCAACTTTGTAATTACTTGTTGCATTTCTTTTTAACTGTAGCTTACTTGCATTCTTGTTATCCAAAAGCTTCCAGACTCTGACCCAGAGGACCAAAGTTTTCCTACTTCTGCCATGGGTGGTTTTCAGAGAGTAGTTGGTGTTAGTCTGTTTCAGCATGGAAAGCAGAAAAGCAGGGGGGAAACCAAAAGAAAAAAGAAAAAACCCCACAAAGTAAATAAGTAAACAGGAGGGCACCATTAGGACTAACAGATTTATTTGTTGAAAGCTCATGCTGAAATAAAACTGTTAGGTGCGACCATGCTTTTGGTTTTGTTATACGTGCTTGAAATAGATTGTCTGCCTTGCCAGAAGACGGAGTTCATCAGAACACATAGAGCCAAGGATGTACTTAATCCTGATGTTGGATTAAGGGTCTCAGGATTCCTGTAATTCCTCTCAACACCCTATTTGAAGGAAACAGGGGAAAAGACATTGGGGAAAGTCATGTGACTCTGGGGTGAAATGGAAAGTCAATTCCCATATCATGCTTTAGAGAGAAACTGTCATTTAAGTGCATTGATGCTTGTACTACATAACATCTAATTTCTTGCAGGCAAATACAGAAAAGCCTTCCTTAAGCAGATCGGAGCAGGCAGGACGAAATGCTCTTTTGTCAGATATTACCAAAGGGAAAAAACTCAAGAAGACTGTTACCAATGACAGGAGTGGTCCAATCCTTGATAGTGAGTATATATAATTTATATGGTCAATGGTATATATCATTTATATCGTCACCACAACATTTAAGTGGAAGAATTCTGGTACAACTAACTAGAATTCTTGAAATTGTGAAATATGTTGTACTGCGAAGTTTAGAAATGAGCTCATGTAAATGTATTTATTTATTTGTTATATTACTATACCACTCCATCTAGTGGCCTGACCTCTACTCTGGGTGTAAAGACCTCCCAATAGTCATGACTTATTTTAGACCAGAAATGGGGAACCTGCAACTTTGCAGACATAAACGGAATGTTGCTCCCAGTGTTCCTCACCGTTTGTTAGTTTTCCTGGGGCTCACGGAAATCGAATTCCAACCATATTAACAAAGCCAAGATTCCTCTGGTCCTTTTCTAAATCGAACTGTTGTTTGGGGGCCAGAATAGTGATGGTTCCATTTCAGACAGGTAAAAATAGACTGCAAGCTCTGTTGTGGTTTAAGAATGATGAAGGTCTTAACCTTCTTCCTTCTTGTTTCTACAGAACCCAAAGGATCTGGTGGTGGCGGTGGTGGCGGTGGTGGTGGCGGTGGCTTCACCAGTGGTGGCGGCAGCGGTGGTGGCGGTAATAACTATGGTGGTGGTGGAGGACCTCCTGGTTTAGGGGGTTTGTTCCAGGCAGGGATGCCAAAGCTTAGATCTACAAACAGGGAAAATGGTAAGGAAGGTATCTTTTTTTTTTTTAAATCAAGAGCGGTTCTGTTCAGTGAAGTAGAGTACATTGCATTTTGGCATTTCACATTTCCACCAACTAACAAATAATGAAGTGAACCCTGGAGACACTACGGGCTGCCTCTCTTTCAAAGGAACATTTGCCTTAGGCTGCTCTCTGGGCTCTTTTTGTCCGCATGAGGGCTACCGGGTGTTCCATTAGAGTGAAGCCAGACCAGAGGCTTCATTGTAATGCCTATCCCAGAATACACATACAGTGGGGTCTCTACTTAAGAACGTCTCTATTTAAGAACAATCCAACTTAAGAACAGCTCCATTTGCTAAATTTTGCTTCTACTTGAGAACAGAAATCCAAGATAAGAACAGGAAAAAAAAACCTTTCCTGCTCATTTTTTAACCTTAGGTCATCTTAGGTTAAAAAAAATTCTCCCCCTAGTGGTAGAGTACGTATTAACCAGCTTTGCATTAGTTCCTATGGGAACTAATGCTTCAATGTACGAACACACCTCTACGTAACAAAAAAACAGCCAGAACGGATTAATTGGTTTTCAGTCCATTCCTATGGGAAATTTTGCTTCAACTTAAGAACGTTTCAACTTAAGAACACCATTCCAAAATGGATTAAGTTCTTAAGTAGAGGTTCCACTGTAGTTTCTATGGACGGAAAAGAGCAGATACAGATTAAATGGTTTTCAATGCATTCCTATGGGAAATGCAGATTCAACATAAGAACTTTTCAACTTGAGAACCACCTTCCAATACGGATTAAGTTCTTAAGTAGAGACCCCACTGTATAATTTAGGAGTGAGCACCTTGCAGCCCTCCAGTCTGAGATGTTCTCAAACTGCAGCCCATGTCATTTCCTCGCCCTTAGTTGCACTAGGGACCATCAATGAGACGTGCATATCAGCCATATGAGAGGAGGCACAGCGGCCCACCGGTGACTTTGCATTTACTCAGAGATCATTTGTGTGTCCATCCCATATGCAAATCTCTTTCTTACCTCATCCTGTTTTAACACCATCACCACACTTCCTTGCCGTTAGCGGCATGCACGTCAAAGGAATGGGTGATATCCTGCCTCAGCTGAGCACATTGATCAAGTCCTTCCAGGCATCCACGGTTAAGGCCAACCTATGTAGCATGTCTTCTTCTGCCTCCAAAGTTCTCCAAGTGTTTTTCTGCTTCCCAGACCCCCAAACATTATATCCTGGTTTCATGTCTGTTTGGCTGTGTTTCCTTCAGCTTGTTGTAGGCATCCTTCAGTCTCGAGACACTATGGTATCGTGCTCTGTATGGAGGTCTTGGAACAGCATCTAGTGTGGCTGAGAAGGGCAATTCGAGAGTGACAATAATCCCTTCCACAATGAAGGCAAATCCAATCTGTCCCCTGTCCAGCTCCCTGGTTTTGCTCGTTTCGGGACTGCCTCTTTGCCTCGGCCTGCTGGACAAGGGTCTCTTCCTCCAGCAGCTCTAATCTATTTATTTTATTTAGTCATCAAATTTGTATCCTAGCCTTTATTCATAGGGCTGAGTATGCCAGGCATACTCAAAATTCCCTTTTTGTTATGGAATTACACTGTGAGATACAGAAGGTTGACATGCCCAAGGCCAGCCAGTGAGCTGAGCAGAAATTCAAATGCAGCTTCCCACAGTCTCAAGTTCAGCACTTCCAGCCATTACACTCTGTTGATTCTCTGAACTACGGTGTTTTGTGTAGAGCTTAAAGAATTTTTATGTATTTATCTAGTGAATAGTATGTGTGTTAGTGTTAGTACATACCATTGTAATCCACCTCTGTATTGTGTTTTCCCGTAACACCTTTTACTGTGTTGGAATCAAATATGTTCTTTTTGTAGAGGCGGCCCAGAATGGACACAGTTTTATTTTATTTATAATAATAACACACTTGCTTACCACCCATCATACATAAAAATAAAATCTTCGTTCATGTCATAATTTAAAATCTCAGTCACCAACAGCAAAAATATACAGAAATCATGGTGGAACATAATAAAGGGCACATTATGAGTATACTGTATATTCTTCCCATGAACTAAAAGGTTGGAAGTGCATTTATGGGCCAGAGAATAAGCTAGACCAGACTTTCCCAGTATTTCAGAGGAGCTGGATTACATGTTCCACCATCCCCATCCAGCAAAGTCCAGAAGGCATGCAGGTTGGAGATGATGGAGATAAGAGACTGTCACACCAGGAAGATCTCAGGTTGGAGAACATTGGGCTAGGCAGTTGGAGGCTGGCCAGCCATGTACATTCCCAGCTGCAAAGATCTACCATCATGCCTTGAATGTAATGGTGCTTTTAAAATACATGCAGTGATCTTTCAGCCTGTGTTGATGCAACACAGACCTTCAGAGCTGGTATTATCTGTTGTGTCACCGGCTATTTATGGATCTCCCTTTAATCTCCCTGCACTAGACATGCCAGAGTTTCTCTGTGAAGCTGCCTCTTCTAGGGAAATTCTGGTGCCAGCTTGCATATACATTCTTGCAGCTTCTCCAGGTACATTGTATTAACGCCTGAGCTTGCTTTCCCCCCACCCACCCAGCCACCACTGAGAATATTCAACAGAGAAGGCTGTGCTTTATCAAAATCTAACCCATGAGGGGAGGTGGCATGAAGGCAGACCTCACCAGCATGCTTAAAACTCTTGCAGATCATCCCTTGCAGATTTCCTAAAGAGGCCAGCAGTCTCTTTAGGCTTCCTGGAGTGAAGAGATTCACCCTGTCATAAATTTTCAGACATGCCGGTCACCATCCCTGTAGTTTACAAATAGGCTTTTCAGAACTCCCCAACCCCAACCCCACCACTGCACTATAACCAAACCATTTCTTTTCTTTCTCAGATTCTCCAGGAAGCAGAGCGCCAGTATTTCCACCCGGAGGACGAGCAACGTCTGCTAAGCCTTTCTCCCCCTCCGGCAGCCCAGGGCGGGTTCCGGGCCCTTCTCTCGGACAAAGAACACCAGCTCCAGAACTCCAGAGAAGTCGTATGCCTCCCCCAAGACCGGATGCTGGCTCCAGGCCGGACACTGGCGCGCCTCCTGTGCCGAATACTCCAAGACCTATCCCTTCCAGTCTGCACAATCGGGGAGCTCCCCCTATGCCAGGAGCAAGCAGACAAGCCAGCTTAGGGCTTACGCCTTCACCTTTCCCAGGAAGCAGAAATCCAGGGTTTGGAGGATCCGTTCGCCAGTCGTCCCCCAGCAATCCTGCCTCCACGTCCCCTTTCTCAAACAGGCCTCCTCTTCCTCCTGCACCAGGCAGGCTGACAGAAGAGAAGCCGCCTCCACCACCACCTCCAATGGGATACAGGCCCTCTCTCAACAGGGAGCCTTCTCTGCCACCTCCTCCGCCTCAGAACAGCAAACCTCCAGTTCCCTCAACACCTCGACCATCTTTTGGGGCTGCGGTTCCTCCTCCCCCTCCCCCGAGCAGGCCGGGGCCACCCCCGGTTCCTCCCACACCGGGTGGCAACGATGACATGCCGCGGCTGCCTCAGAGGAATATATCGCTTGCGCCTCCCGCTCCACCCGGTCTGTCCGGCGGTGGTCGCACAGGGCCTCTCCCTCCCCCGCCAGGCGAGAGGCCACC
The DNA here is from genome assembly GCF_051106095.1 of Pogona vitticeps. Classification (NCBI taxonomy): domain Eukaryota; kingdom Metazoa; phylum Chordata; class Lepidosauria; order Squamata; family Agamidae; genus Pogona; species Pogona vitticeps. The sequence continues at coordinate 201,016,428 of NC_135783.1, forward strand.
ACCACCTGTGAGAGACCCCCCCAGCCGGTCAGGTAAGGCTCTCCAGCAAAAAGAGACCCTGAGATCTTGTAAGGTGCCTAGAGCAAGGTTGCAAAGGTCCGGCCCCAGTTCATGGGCTGGAGCATCCCTCCAGCAAAATCACTTTGGTGCCATAGGCAAACAAGCAGAATTGTGTAGGCCACCATCATCACCTGAACACACCCTGTCTCACCTGAGCTTGGAGGTGAAGCAAGGTTGGGCTTGGTTAGTACTGAGATGGGAGACCCCTAGGGAATGCCAGGCTAGGAAAGAATCCCGTCTGAAACCCTAGAGAACTGTTGTCAATCACAGCTGACCATGCTGCGGTAGGTGAACCCAGGGTATGGATTCAGCATCGGGCACCTTCCTACATCCCTGTGAGCTGTGGTCTCCACTTTCATTCCTGGTTCCCCAAAATATCCTGTCCATTGTGATGCAGTTCAGCCCTCTCCATTTAGAGAGAGAAATCGTTGTCATCTTTGTGGTTTTGCCCCACTACATTGCATTATAAATATACGTAGCTGCCGTCAGAGGCTTCTGTCTTTTATGCCCCGTTTTGGATGCCAGGTAAGGAGGCTGTTCAGGAGAGTCTGAGTCTTGGTGCATCCTGGTGACAACTCCTTAAGGCCCTGTAGTGTGTCCCTGACATTACTGCTCCCCCTCCTGCTGTAAAAAAGTATGTACAACATGTATGTGTAAATATATAATTGGGTTTATATGCAATGGAACATCATGGTTTCCCTTAATGGAAATAAATAGAGTATGTTTGAGATCCAATTTGTAGGCAAAGCTGTTTGACAATTGCATTGGATCTAGATGTGGTACATTGCCATTTATACCAACAAACTGATGCTGGGAAATGGGATGCTCTCAGTCGGTACTTGTTTCCTGTTCATTCAGAAAAAATCCAGTAGAATGTGGCATGGGAAAATAATTTGTTAAGTAGGAAAACTCTCTCTGTGTGCATGAATAATATTAGCACTGGCTTAATTTTAGTAGTTTTCTACTAAGATAATATAATTGCAGGCCAGGTTTCCTATTGCGGGTAGAACTGCCGTACATTTGAAACCAATAGCTCTTGGTATGTTTTGTGCAAGATAATTCTGTCTAAATCAAGCATGGGCAACATGTGGCCTTTCAGATGTTTTTGGATTGCAACCCCGGCCACCATTGTTGATGGACTACAACTCTCATCTTCCAACATCTAGACAACCACTCAGTCCTGTCATTATTTGGTAAATTGTGCAGAGAAATAGTCGGGTCCGGAAAAGCTGGGTATCAGTGGCTTTCCCTGGCGTTGCTGCAGGAGAGGTCCACTCAGCATCTGGTTACTTCCCAAACAGAATAAGATAGCAAACTCTATTTGCTTTAAGATAATGAAGAGAGAAGTGAAAAAGTAACATACAGGGACAGGGAATGGTTACTACCTTTCTCCTTGCTTGCAAATGGATCTTGTGTTCCTTTCGTGCATGGCATTCTTTGGTCTGCCTGCCCAACGAGATGAGATAACTGCTTTCAGAATAAGAAAAAAATATACTGTATCCTGTGTTGGGAATGTAAATATGGAGGGTGCTGTGCTCAATATAAAATATAACCAACAGTTGTTCCTTTCCCCCCCCCCCCTTTCTTGCATTCAGGATCCCTTCCTCCACCCCCACCCCCAATAAGCAGAAATGGCAGCACTTCCCGGGCTTTGCCAGCCACCCCACAGCTTCCTTCCAGAGGAGGCTTTGATAAGCACAGAGGCGGACCTGTGCCGCCGCCGCCTCCTCCGCCTGACAGACCTGGCTCCGGAGCCCCACCACCACCTCCTCCACCCTCCTCTGCCATGAGAAACGGCTTCCAGGATTCGTCGTGCGATGGTACGTCAGGGCAGTTGTGTTTGGCCGCTATCTGGCACTTGCTGTGGAAGACATGGGGTTGTATGCTCCCAACCAACATGCCTTCAAGAGTCTTTGTGTGTCGGGCTTCCTCCCCCCCCCCCCCAGAAGGGGAAAACACCATCTCCGCTGCCAGAGCAGCAGCATGGATCTTTGGAGCCTCTTGGTGTTTTGGCCTACAAGTCCTATCAGCCCCATCCAGAATGACTAAAAGTGAGGGATTGTGGGCATTGTAATCCAGAAATACCCAAAGAGCCAGAGATTTCCCACCCTTGACAGAGGGAACTATTAATATAGGAAACTGTACAGTACGTGCAAGGGCTTACAGTCCCATTGTGGAACCACCAGTATCCCATACAGATCAGTTTCCAAACAGGATTGATTACTTTCAGATACAGAAAACAAGTGCAGTGGGTGGTAATAATTTTTTTTAATAGTAAGCTCATATAGTTTTAAAAAATTAGCAAAACAATCTTCTTAATGCTTAATGCCTCAGTACAAACACTTTAGAATTTGGTTACAAATGGAGCTGGTTCTTAAAAATATTTCAGTCCACAAACAGATAAGAATGAGCCAGCTCATTAGTGTGCCAGTTCAAAACCACAAACTGCTTGTATTATCATTCATGTTTTTCCAAGCAGTTGCCTGCAGTTCGCTAGGAACAGTGCACAGGTAACAATTGTAAGTAGAGGCCTTCCTACTTGGAATCAATGCAGGTCTGTACAAGGAAGCTGCAAGGGTATTACAACAACACTGTAAGCTGATACGCTAAGAGTAATGTGGTTGTTTGATTCTATGGAGAAAGCCGGATGATCTGCTTTGTGGTTGAGTGGATGGGATTAGAAAGAAAAGCAAGAGGAGGAGAAGGGGATTTGACAATGCTTGCAGCCAGACATGGGGCTGTAACAATATAAATGGTGCTGCTTAATGCAAACCAAGTGTCTTGTGTTTCCCCAGTGTTAAAAGCAATAGACTTCCTCTGCCTTGAAATGAGACCCCAAGCCGTATTTAAAAAATATAAGTAACATCACCATCTCATGTGTTGTTTGCTGAGAAGTAAGCACACTGAATTGAAGAGGGTGTACACCTCAGCTGATAATATCTGCTTATGGGAAATGTACTCCCATAGGAATAGGACTGCTGGGCAAAAGGCAGAGTACAGTGGACCCTTGACTTAAGGAATTAATCCGTATTGGAACGGTGGCTGCAGGTCAAAAAGTCTGTAGGTCAAGTCTCCATTGACCTACAGTGCATTGAAAACTGATTAATCCCGTAACAGGCCGTTTTTGTTCCATTTTGGTTTTTTTCTGGTCTGTAAGTCAATTCTCAGGCTGCAAGTCAAACCTACATTTTGCGGCCAGAGAAGTCTGTAACTCAAAAAGTCTGTAAGTCAAGCCGTCTGTAAGTCAAGGGTCCACTCTATGTTTGACTGTAAATAGCCTAGCATTGCTTAAATCCACTGACCAAACATAGAGGGGGATTCCATTCCTGGCATTCTCTCCCTACCTCTACAAGGAACAGGAAGAGCAAAGCTGTCTGCATGGTCATGTGTTTGCAAGTAGTGTGTGGAAAAATTCAACCCAGTCCGACCATGCCCTCTAACTCCATCCAATCTTTAGAAGACTTGTGGAGGGGAAGAGGATTCATCCCCTATAGCTATAGTTCCACACACCTTGTCTTATACTGTAGAGGTAGTTTTTAGATTAGCAGTACAAATTATAGCGAAATGGCCTTGAATGTATGGGTGGGATACCATATCAGAGTGGCACACACAGTCTGTCTATAATAGTGTTGGAGACAATTCTGCAAAAAAAAAAATGGTTGTTACTGTTGTGTGTTCCTTAGATGAGTGGGAAAGCCGATTCTCCTTCCATCCTCTGTCTGACTTACCACCTCCAGAGCCATATGTGCCCATGAACAAAAGCTACCCCAGTAAACTGGCAAGGAATGACAATAGAAGTAAGTATTTTCTCTTGAAGCCTGCTTGAAAACAGCACGTTTGGTTAATGATTGCTGAGATGTAAATAAATGAAGCACTTTGAACACTCAGGTAGTTTTTAAATAAATGCAGTAGGTGGTAATAATTTAAGTGGGAAGTCGAAGCGGTGGAACTGGAGAAAAGTATTTATGGGTTCTGCGCAAATAACGTTTGTCGAGATATGGCCACCTATCCTGGCAGGTCATCCCAGTGATCTCGTTGGTCATGGGTTATGAAAGAAGGAACCTACCACCACCTCCTTAGTCACAATATGGAAAAAATAATCCTGTGCAAGCCCAGTTCTTAGTGAATGAAGGATAAAGAAGTCCCCTGCTCTGTGATAGGCAGAGGGAACTGGGGGATCAAAGTCTCCGGGAATCGGGAGCAACTGGCTGGCTTTCTGCAGCAGCGTCAGACTGCGAATACCTACAAAAGGGTCTCTCGCTCATGTAGTTCAAGTATGCTTTGTGTCAAGGCAAATCAAGGAGACTTCTAGGTTGTGGCACCCCACCTGTGGAACACCCCACAGATATGCAACTGACACCACCACTTGCAAAGTTTTGACACCAGTTTAAAATCCTTTCTGGTTGCCAAGGCATTTTAATTGATAGATTTGGCCTACTTGTTTTGCTTTTGCTTCTTTTCTGTGTTTTGATTATTTCCTTTAGACTTTATTGTTTTAATTATGTTTTACTGTTTTGACTCTCTTTGTACATTACTCTGGTGTCTGTGTTAGAGAGTTCTTTAAATGCTTCTCAAAAGGAAACATGCAATAAAAATAAATGTGCAGCTTATCTCCACCTATTGCCTCCTTCCCTGTGGGCTAGGCTGCAGTGGAGAGATAAGCAGGAGGAAAGAATCAATAGACACGGAGAAATGCCAGTAACTTCTCCTTTTCTGCACTTCTGAGGCCGCAGTTCCCTCCAGCTTCACTGCTTGTTTTAGAGAGAAGCTCCTGAATTGTCATCAGCTGAAACCTGACTTACCCATAGCTAGCTTTATGTAATGTAGCCAGCAGGGATACACTGCTTGGATTTTTGGATTCTAACTTGCAGAATATTCCAAGAATTCCCTGAAGATACATAAAGACTTCTGACCCTTCCCTTCTCTAGTTGCCATCCAGTGGAAGAGCTACTTTAGCTGCCAAAAAAAATGCAGAGGCTTCTTTTTCATGATTCCCTTTTGTGTGGGGGGGGGGGGGGGGAAGACAGGGAAAACGTCTTATACATGTACATTTTGTTGCTTTGCTGTTTCTCTCTATTATTTTTGTTGTGTCTGTTTTGTTTAGATTGTGCTATTTTTATAGATCCCTTATGCATGTGCATTTTCTGTTTTCTAATTTCTCTTGAAATTAATGTGAATGAGAACTATTAAATAAATAAATAGTTTATTTATTTAATAAACTATTTATTTATTTAATAACTCCTGGGGCCAAGGTTTCATGATTAAGTCAAAGAGGAAGTTTAGGTGTGAAATAATAGCTAAATAATAATCATTTGGGAGGCAATTGTTCAAAATAAGAATGAAATTGAAAGGCAGACTTCTTGCTCACACAGGGCTTAAAATTTTAATTGAGACTTAAAAAGGGTAAAAGTTTGCTTTAAAAGTGACATAAATGACACAAAGGCAAAAGGCATATGGCATACTCTGGACTCAGGTCAAAGAACATCAGTGTTGCAGTATAAATTATATTTTCATTATAATTTGATTGAAAGAAAGCAGTAACTTCTCTAAGAATTAAAGCCAGCATGACAGTGTAATTCCTCATTAGTGCAAATGTCCTTCCACCTCTTTCTTTCTTGTCTACAATCTCTGCTCTGGTTAACATGGGTGGATGGGGATGTAATGCATTCAAAACCTGCACAACGCACTGTGATAGCGGTATGAAAAAATTCATGGCTGTATTGGTTGAGAAATAGTAATTATTTTCTCCTTTCAAGTCTCAAACAGAACAACTCTCACTAATATTAAGAACCTCACAGGCATGACAAATCATCATAGCTCTATATTTTTATGTCACATATAAGACATAAAATATTCCTGCATTTTTCATATCCACTCAATGAATAATAGACATGTGTTAAAACTGAGGACTCATCTGCACTGATCATTTTGGACCAGGCTGGTGTGAGCTAAAAAAAGGGTCACCTGGGTTCAGGTATAGATATAATATGCCATTTGGTGTGAATCCCACACTCAAATGGCACATTGGAGCTCAAGCAACTGTATTTGGTCAGGCTCCATCTGTTTTGAATTTCCAATATTGCAAAGTGGTTTAATAAGCAAGTCACCTCTGGATATTGGCAAATTGAACACTTCCTCTGCTCCTCAGCAGAGGGGTGGGGGGAGTGATTTTTTTTTTTAAAGACTCTGGTAGACCACTGCTGATGTGCCATATGTGATTTAAAAAAACAAAACAAAAACAAAACACCTTGTCTAAAGGGCCAGTTGAGAAACAGGGGCAGTTTCTCAACTCATATCAGGAGTTCAAAATGGAAGGGGTCTTGACAATTAGAAGGCTTGCTTTTGGTCCATTCCCAACACTCACATGTGCTGAAAATGGACCAAACCAGAACTATCCTACACAAAAAAGGATAGAAACCCCTGACAGGGGCTAGAATGGTGTTGGTAGGAACACTCTGGGGATTATTTGGTTTATTTCAGCAATTACATCATGTGATCACTGTCAAAAAGATTTAAGCTATCCATCCCTGCAGTAGTCGAAACAGTGGGCGAAACTCTCACCCATTAAGGCATTTTAGATGGATAGCTTGGGCATAAACATCTGAGAATAAAAATATATTAGAGGATTGATATGTCTCCTCTTTTTTTCTTTAGGTGGATCCAGTCGCAGAGAAAGAGGTGCTCCGCCACTGCCACCTATTCCAAGGTGAAACGTGATCCTAATATTTCTCAGGATGACAGCTTTTTAAAACGTCTCTTGAACCTCACCACACATTTGGTATCGTGAAAAGCCTCCTCCTTTCTGGCAGTTCTGAACACCATCTCAGCCCCGGCTGAATTTTCCGATCAGGCTGGTAGAATCCTGATCAAATAATTTCCTCTAAATTCCCATTTAATTCAATGAGGATTGAAGTGGTCCACATTAGAAATACACTTTAGTTTATAAACTATAGATATGTAGACTATCCTCTTACTCCCTGCTTTGTGGAATTAAGCTGCAGTGAAATCAGTGGAACCTGCTTCCAATAAGGTGCTTTGGACCCAGGTGGTATGTATTATTCTTACCTAGAAAGCTGTCTTGAAAAGCTGATTAGGGACCATATCAGTCACATTAGAAAGTCCAATCCTGTTCGTAGACTTGCCCTCACTATCAATGAGACCAAGCATACTAGCTGCTGCTGTATTGTGGGAGCAGGTAATATTTTATCAAGTTTCAGTCTGAAACATACATTTTCAAAGCATCTGTTCCATCCAGGTATACCCTTTAAACCGAAGTCTGAGACATTATAGATCAAATTGATCTGATCAGTTTTACTGCTGAAAAAAATGATGTGGCACAAGTGTCAATAACTTCCTTCTCCGGAAATAGGTGGAGGTAATTTAGTGACAATCTACATGATATTTGTAATTAATTTAATGCCATCATGTACAAAACAAAAAGGCCTCTTATTGTTTATAATGGAGTAGCAGTTTTCACAAAGCCACAGAAATACTCCATGCTACATTCTAGAGCAGCATGTGGACAGAAGCAGCCTTCCAAGCCAAACTGGATAGGGGAAATCACATATACAACTAGATACTGTTAGCAGTGTTTGGCAGTGTGTGCATTGTAGAACCACCACTAAAAAAATATTAATATCTCACTGACAGACATTTCAGGAGCAGAGGCTCAGATTCATTCCCCCCCTGCCCCCCTTTCCCCTTCTGCTAAACAGAATGGATTTCTTCCTTCCTCTCTGTTCTTTAAATAGGATGAGCAAAGTCCTGCGAGCTATGCACACATGCCATAGGACCGGGGTGCTAGAATACAACAGTATTAAAGTATCATGGTCTTCCGGGTGGCAAATGCTCATTTTGCTAACAGTTACATTTTTAGACTTTTCCTCTGAAACATTTATTATGCCATAATTCCCAATTCATTCAATAAATTAGATTACTGTGAACCACTCTACTTTGGATAACAAGCTATACACAAACACACATCCTGCAAGACCTAAGGTGGCTCACAATCCCCAAAAATGAGCTGCTGTGCTTAAGCAACAAGGGATGTTGTTAAGATTTTCTGCATCTTTTTGCTTATAACTTTGCCCACATTTCCTTTCCTTTTATGGTTCAGTTGAAACTGCTTTAACAATGGACTCCTTTTTATTTGGCTCTTGGTTGCTCAAGACACTTTCTTCCTCCACTTTTGTAGCAGTTATTTAATCAAGCATCCAGATACAAGCAGGAGATCTCTGACGGCAGGACACATTCCATTGCCCTGTTACAAGCTTTTACTGTACTTAGTTTTCCATTGGGATGCAAAATATCTGCCCAGCATTTGAGTTGATTTTGCTGCAACATTTAATTACTTGCAAAAGATTTTCACACATGAAAAGCTGTAAGAAAGATCTTCTAGGTTTTGCTGTGAGATGAGATAATATATTTTTGGAATCATGGCAGGTAGTAACTTCACTGTATCATTTTGCAACCAATTCACTTTTCTGACTATTGAGAAATATGGGGCCATCAGGAAAACAATGATGCTAGCCTGGAACACACATGATTAAAAGAACTAACTCTGAAGATGGATCTCCCCTGCATCACCTGCCATGTTAGTATGCATGACTGAGACAACAGAACAAGTTTTTGGTCAGGTCTTCAAGGCAGGAAGAAGGGAGGGGGCTGAAAACTCCAGATGTGTACTTTTATCCAAAGTTTTGGTTGTAGAGGGACAGTTGTTAGTGTTAGGCATCTTTAGAGATATAAATGAAGTTGGTTTCTGTTTTAGGGAAATTCTAAAAAGGAATGGAGAAATATTCACAATGGTGCTTTGTGTAAGTGGCCTTATTAGCCTAGATTGCATCTTGTTTTAAACTATGTGCAGTCAATCTCATTGATGATAATCCAAGCAGGATGGAGGTTAGAATGTAGAGAATGCAAGAAATAATTCCTCATTTTCCCTGTTTATGTAAAAAAATCATGTGTGACTTTTTTGTAGTGACTTTAGGGTTACCAAAAATATTGTATGACTTTGGTCTTAATGGTGAGGTGCATTCCATGAGCCCACTCTCATGATAAAATCCTCACAGGTAAATACTTTCAGGGATCCAAATATTCCATGTATGCAAATCTTGTTGCAAGATTGATTTGAAGAGCTTTCGGACACACATTGGTCAAGCAAGATGGTCAAGCAGTATGTTTCAGGTTCATGCCTAATAATCCGTTTTTCCATGACTATTGTTCTTTTCCTATGCACTTAGCAATCCTGACCTATATGCCAGTATTAAGAGTTCCAGTTTCAATCCATTCACCTTTTTGTGTACATGCGGAGGGTATTTTATAAAAACTTATCAGTATGTGAAAGGTGGTATTATGTTCATTTGCTGAAATTGGAACAGTTAAGGTTTCTAATGAACAAATGATGAAGTGTTACACAGTGCAGACCTTTTTAAAAAGTGCTCCAGAAGCTGGGCATTTTGCATTAAGTAGCTTAATGTCCAACGTCATTTTTCAGTATGTCAAGTGAAGTTAGCAAAGATAGCAAGACCAGGGTATTTTCTGACACTCCTGCTTTTATTTACTAGAGTAGGGGTGTGTAACTTCCAGAGGCTCAAGGATCAACACCTTCAGCTCCCAAGATCTTGGAGAGCTGTACATTCCCCTCCTGAGGCCCTCTGTGCCAGTGGAAGTAGCCAAAACATCACTTCTGGATTCCAAAAAGACCTCTTTGAGCCTAAATAAGTTTTGGGCCCTTTGATGTGTCCCCCCCCCAAAAAAAAGGCAAATCATATCCCAGAAAAGATGAAATCAATGATTTTGTAGAAATAAAATGGGTGGAGGTGGGGGGAACTAGGTGTTCAGAAGAACTGCACACCCAGGCAACATACCTTTTGCCCACTCCTTGACTGGAGCAAGTGTGGGTAAAGTTTGACCCTCAAAGATGTTACTGGATTTCAGTTCTATCAGCTTCTGAGAGCCTGGACAATAGACAGGAGTAATGGGGTGCAGTAAATATATGAAGAGCTGTATGTTTTTTTATCACTGGACCTGACTGACAAGGAACATCAATATGAAGTAGAGCCTCAGCAACATAAATACTAGATAGATCTGAACATATTTTATCAGCTAAAGCTGGCTCAAGCATTATTCTTTCAATGTTACTATGAAGAAATTAGTGAATAACATTACGAGGAGGCATTTTTAGCCACTTTGACATGAAAAAGTAGACTATGTGGAATGAAGCGATGTGAAAAATAAGGTGTATGGAAGATAAATAACAGAAAGAAAGTACATACACGGTTAAAACCTGATGATTTTTATAAACACTGCTCATTCCTATGGTATTCAGACATTCTGAGATTCAGGTTGTTTTACTCATCAGTTTACTGTGTATTGACAAATTAAGTCCAGTGCAATAAAATCTGAAATTTCAACCAAAGCCTTAGCATTTAGAATGTAATGTGGCCTTCAGGGAGTGAAGCAATGAAACCACAGCTTCTCCCTTCCTCAGAGCACAGCATTTCAGCACTTTCTCTTCTACAGGAATATTCCTCAGTGTATATGTTAAATATTGTCAAAATAAAATACTGTCCATGCAAAGTAATAATAGGAATTATTGGGGTGGTTTAAAAAATACCTCTTTGCATTTCACCAGATGTATTAAACAAAAGCACAGCTTTTTAAAGTTTTAGATATCCTTGTAGTCTAACTACTTGAGAGTACTTATTTATTTTATTATGCACACAGATAAAACAACAGAAAGAAAAATTGATTCATTCTAGTAGTGCCTTACTACATTTTAAAACCACTTCTAAAATAGCCAAGCATGTGTTGCTTTTAATAAAAAACAAAAAACATCTGCAATCATTTTTTCACTTCTTCCAAAAATTTCAAATATAAAATAGTGCTTGCTGCATGAACTGTGGTATTTGGGCCATGTTTCTCAGATAATTTACTTTCTAACTTCTGGTCCTAAATCCCTTTGTACAGAAATTATAGATTTCGATAAAGTGGGACTCCAGTTTTAATGTATTTATTGAGGCAGGTTCTGTGGCTCAGTTAATGAAATATGTGGATGAAGGAACTTAGGACCAAGGTCTTGGACAGAGCAAAACCTGAAAATGCTACAGAAAATGCTTCCTATGCACAACTAAATGAATCAGATGGATTGTGAACTTAGAGGGCAAGCGTTTCTAACATGTAATGCATATCTTCCACCTTTTAAAAAAAAAAGAATGTTGCACAGGTATATTAGAGTAAAACATACCAATATTGTAAATAAGAGTATTTCTTTATAATTTACAGTACTTTGCTTTTGGCTTATTAACGTGCATATCTTAAAAGTATCTTTGTGTTATCCTTGTGATTTGTTGGAGACTAGATGGCAAATGAATCTCATATTTGTCCAAAGCAACAATAAAAATTAAAATTGGATCAAACCTTTGTCAGAAGGAACTGTATTTGCATTTGTAATGTGTATAATGAATATACAATGTTGGCTTGATAACTCTTTTGTCTTGGATTTACTAACATTACTTATCTATTTACAGTCTTTGTTAACTGCTTTTCTGTTCACCAAGGCTCCCAAAGCAATATATCATGAAAGATTGTTTTAAAATAAGTTTTAAAAACCAAAGATTGCATTTTAAAAATTACAGTTCTGGCTGTTCCACAACAACTCAACAAGGATATAATGGACCTGACTTCTCCTGGGAAAGAAATCTACAAAAGGGATACTATTTTATCTTAACCTATAATAATGATTCATGTGCAGGAGCCTGTTCCCAGAGCTTCTAGGCGTGTTCATTCGTTCGTTATATGCTCTCTTTCTCCAAAAGCCTGAGCTGGCTTACAATTCAATTAAAAAAACAGTAAAATTAAAGTACAAAAAGTTAAAAATGTTAAAATAGAATTGTACGTAGACATCCTTCAGTCTCGAGAGATTATGGTAATGTGTTCTGTATGGAGGATGTGGAACAGCGTCTAGTATGGCTGAGAAAGCCAATTCAAGAGTGACAATCCCTTCCACACTGAAGACAAATACAGTGGTGCCTCGCATAACAATCACTCAGTTGAGCGACGAAATCGCTTAGCGACGGAGTTTTTGCGATTGCAAAAGCTATCACTTTGCGATGGTCCCTACGGGGTTTTTTCACTTTGCGATGATCGCAGGGAAGCGATCATGGCAAAGCGACCCTTTTTTAACAGCTGATCGGCAGTTTCAAAATGGCCGCTGGGAAAACAAAATGGCCACCCGCTGTTTTTCCTCACTTAAGAGGCAGCAAAAATGGTGGCGCTATGGAGGATTTTCGCTTAAAGGTGAGGTTTTAAGCCCATAGGAATGCGTTAATCGCATTTTAATGCGTTTCTATGGGCTTTTAAATTTCGCTTAGCGATGTTTTCGCTTAGCAACGTTTTTTCCGGAACGGATTAATGTCGCTAAGCGAGGCACCACTGTACAATCTGTCCACCATCCAGCTCCCTGATTTTGCTCCGTTTGGGACTGCCTCTTTGCCTCAGCCTGCTGGACAAATGTCTCTTCAAATTGGGAGAGGCCATGCTGTACTGCCTACTTCCAGAATTAAGAGTTTAATTAGAATTAAACTCATGTTATTAAAATACAATTAAAATTAAAACTCTCTGAAACCAAAAAGGGAAGAATTAGCACACCAGCTAAAATCCAGTGGTTTGAGGCTATTAATGGCTGAAGTCCCACCTAAAGAAAAAAAGCCTTTGCCTGCCAGCAGAAGAACAGCAAGGAATGGGCAAACAATAGTGTCTCTTTGCAAAGAGTTCTAAAGCCTGAGAATGGCCATAAGGAAGGTCCTCTGATACCAGAAGGTTAGTATATGGGCCCACGTATTTGCCTTGCAGTTAATAAAGTTACTTGTAACATATTTTATTTGGAGGGATAATTAAGAGAAACAAAAAATTTTTTTCTCAAAAAATAACAGCCACTGGTAGTGTCACGTTTCCATAGAGTTTCAACAGGCAAAAGTCCAATAAGCCAGTCCAATATCAGAAGTCCAGAAGATGCAAAGCAGATACCAAAATGCCAAAGCCAAAACACAAACCATAGTCAGAAGTCAGAGTCCAAACCCAACGATCCAGAGACCAAGGTCCGAGATAAGCAGGAGCATGGATGCAAGCCAGAGTGTTGACTTGTTGATTCCACAAATTTCCAAGTCTCTGGGTGCAGATTTTATAGCAGCAGCAGTCATCTAAACCACTGGTTCTTAACCTATGGTTACTCAGGAGTTTTGGACTGCAACTCCCAGAAGCCTTCACCACCAGCTGTCCTGACTGGGGTTTCTGGGAGTTGCAGTTCAAAAGCATCCGAGTAACAAAGGTTAAGAACCACTGATCTAAACACTTCATCCTGCTAAAATTCAGGGCTGGTTGACCTGATGTTCCTCTGGGAAGCATTCATGCGAGCCTCTGATCTTCACATCATGAATCCTTGCCGAAGCTTATTCCTCACTCTGGCTACTGGGGGAGGAGAATGTGGTGGTGATTCAGCTGTCTGCGATTCTGATTGCCCAGCATTTTCCTTAGCTGTAGTTAACCCTTCAGATTCCAGATCTTCTTTGGCTGAACTCACAACAGGTAGTTCTATTCCCCTCCCCCGCATAAAGAGTAAAACTTATCGCATTTGCCGGCGTACAAGACAGGGCATTTAAGACGACCCCACAACTTTTCCACTCAAAATATAGAGTGGATGGCTCTGCTGAGAGAAGCAGCTCTCTGGTGGTGCACCGGTGAGCAGACGGCTGGCTCGGCTACAAGGAAGGTGAGGAGGGAAAGCGGCCGGGCAGGCGGCGGAGTAGGGGAAGCAGCTCTCCGGCGGTGCGTGTTCGAGCGGGCGGCTGGCTCAGCTGCGAGGAGGGCGAGAAGGAGGGAAAGCGGGCGGGCAGGCGGCGGCAGAGGAGGAGGAAGAGGGGAAGCGGCTATCCAGCGGTGGGCAGGCGAGCCGGCAGCTGGCTCAGTGGCATGGGACAGCAGGCAGCCCGGTGGCGGGCTCTGGCCGCTCAGGCATGGCTGGCTCTGCTTCCCTCCGTCCGGACCAACCACCTGTCTGCCCACCCGCCTTTCTCCCCTGCCGGTGCGGCCCCGCGTCACTCAACAGCAGCGGCTCCTTACTGGTCCAACTGAAGTGCACCCGGTGTATAAGACGACCTCCCCACTTGGAGGCATGTTTTTGGGGCCAAAAAAGTCATCTTGTATGCCGGCAAATATGGTACCTTTTCTTGTTTTGGGGAGCAAAGATAGCATGGAGGCACTTACAACATGGAATTTAACAAGAGCTATGGTCTGATTCCCACTTAATGGGTGCCTCTATACTATAATTTAAATAAATGATCTCTTAAATTTAGATGGTTAGAAAAGAATTTTAGATACTGTATTCCTACCAGCTCCTACTTAGGGGTTTCTTCTGTAATCAGTAGATTAAATGTTGAAATACAATTGAGGAGACATTAATTTAAATATGAATATGAGGGTTCCTGTATACTCAAGAATACTCTAGAGTTGGGAGGTCCATTTAAACCTTTATTGAGAAATTAAGAATGGTGTTTGCTAGCTGAACACTAGATGGCATTTCTTACTTAAAACTACACCGGAATTACCAATACTGTACATATGTCTTGAATCACAGGTAGCCCCAATATGGCTCGTGATGAACTCAGAAGATAAAATAGCTGTCCATTTGCTGGAACTCAACATCTGCTCAATGACAAGGTCATCTCTTTCTAATACTATAGAAAGCCTTGGATAGGGGGACTGTGATATTGGGAAATAACTAATATAATAGTGCAAATATAAAGTACTTTACATGTGAATGCTAAATGGCAGACACAAAAGACAATGCTGTATTCATTTTCTCACATTTGTGGTAACTTAGGCTGGGGTGCTACCTCTGAGTGGGCATCCACCAAACCATTGAACAGCTGTGTGGCCATCAGCCAAACTGGTAGTTCATGCCCATCTCTAATTGTAAGCTTTTTGATTTGGGAGAATAGGGTATAGTAACTCAAAATGAGGCATGGTCTCTGGAGTTAGTCAAAGAAATAAGGGTTCTATCTGATTCAACAGTCGTCGTTGTTTAGTCGTTTCCGACTCTTCGTGACCCCATAGACCAGAGCACGCCAAACCCTCCTATCTTCCACTGCCTCCCGGAGTTGCGTCAAATTCATTCTAGTAGCTTCGATGACAATGTCCAACCATCTCATCCTCTGTCGTCCCCTTCTCCTCTTGCCTTCACACTTTCCCAACATCAAGGTATTTTCCAGGGAGGCTTCTCTTCTCATCAGATGGCCAAAGTATTGGAGCCTCAGCTTCAGGATCTGTCCTTCCAGTGAACACTCAGGGTTGATTTCCTTTAGAATTGATAGGTTTGATCTCCTTGCAGTCCAGGGGACTCTCAAGAGCCTCCTCCAGCACCACAATTCAAAAGCATCAATTCTTCGGCGGTCAGCTTTCTTTATGGTCCAGCTCTCACTTCGGTATATCACTACAGGGAAAACCATAGCTTTGACTATTCGGACTTTTGTTGATAAGGTGATGTCTCTGCTTTTTAGGATGCTGTCAAGGTTTGTCATCACTTTCCTCCCAAGAAGCAGGTGTCTTTTAATTTCGTGGCTGCTGTCTTCATCTGCAGTGATCATGGAGCCCAAGAAAGTAAAATCTGTCACTGCCTCCATATCTTCCCCTTCTGTTTGCCAGGAGGTGAAGGGACCAGTGGCCATGAGCCTAGTTTTTTTATGTTGAGCTTCAGACCGTCTTTCACCCTCATTACAAGGTTCCTTAATTCCTCCTCACTTTCTGCCATCAGAGTGGTATCATCTGCATATCGAAGGTTGTTGATATTTCTTCTGGCAATCTTAATTCTGTTATGGGATTCCTCCAGTCTGGCCTTTCCCATGATGTATTTTGCATATAAGTTAAATAAGCCGGGGGACAATATACAGCCTTGTCGTATTCCTTTCCCAATTTTGGACCAATCAGTTGTTCCATATCCAGTTCTAACTGTTGCTTCCTGTCCCATGTATAGGTTTCTCAGTAGATAGATAAGGTGGCCAGGCACTCCTATTTCTTTAAGGACTTGTCATAGTTTGCTGTGGTCCACACAGTCAAAAGCTTTAGCATAGTCAATGAAGCAGATGTTTTTCTGGAACTCTCTGGCTTTCTCCATAATCCAGCGCATGTTAGCAATTTGGTCTCGAGTTCCTCTGCCCCTTCAAAATCTAGCATGTACTTGGGAGTTCTCGGTCCACATACTGCTGAAGCCTACCTTGGAGGATGTTGAGCATAACCAGCAAAATTAGGGAGTGATTTAACTGGCCTAGTTATTAGACAATACATTGACCTCTAGCCCAGGGGTCAGGGAACTTTTTTACCTTTTACACTGCCAGAGTGGTGCTAGCAATGACATGCTTTCTAGAGACAGCCAATGCAGAATTGGGGTGTGTGTGTTTCCCTACCACTTTAATCATTCTATGTGTGGTGTGCAAAAAGGAACAAACCAGGCTAAAGGTCATGTCACCCACCCTGGTGCCACAGCCCAATATCAAAGGACCAGTGTGCTTTTTTTATCATCATCAATGGAAAACTCAGCAGTGGTCAGAAGATTGGAAAAGATCAGTCTACATCCCAATCCCAAAGAAGGGCAGTGCCAAAGAATGCTCTAACTACTGTACAATTGCACTCATTTCACACACTAGCAAGGTTATGCTCAAAATCCTCCAAGGCAGGCTTCAGCAGTACATGGACCGAGAACTCCCACAAGTACAAGGTGGATTTTGAAGGGGCAGAGGAACTAGAGACCAAATTGCTAACATGCGCTGTATTATGGAGAAAGCCAGAGAGTTCCAGAAAAACATCTACTTCTGCTTCATTGACTATGCAAAAGCATGGCAGAAAGTGAGGAGGAATTAAAGAACCTCTTAATGAGGAAGAAAGAGGAGAGTGCAAAAAATGGTCTGAAACTCAACATCAAAAAAAGGAAGAGCATGGCCACTGGTCCCATCACCTCCTGGCAAATAGAAGGGGAAGAGATGGAGGCAGTGACAGATTTCACTTTCTTGGGCTCCATGATCACTGCAGATGGAGACAGCAGCCACAAAATTCAAAGACGCCTGCCTCTTGGGAGGAAAGCGATGATAAACCTAGACAGCACCTTAAAAAGCCACCCTCCCCCTTAATTCAGTTTCACTTTTGTTTGCCTGACACACACACACACACACACACACACACACACACACACACACACACACACACACCTCCCTCCATTTTGTACATTTAAACAAGCTTGATGAAGTCCTAGGTCTCTCACACCTTTCTTTCTTCCCTCCTTCCCTTGCTTGCTCCTTTCCCTCCTGCTGCTTGTTTGCAGTCATTTCTGGAGGAAGCAGTCATTCAGAAGCCCCGGATTGGCTGATTGCCCGGGGCTAATCCCCAGCTGCATCCAATTAGGCTTATCTCTCCGATCTCTCTAACAGAACGGAGGATTTAGGATCCACCAGATTTAAGGAACTAAATTTGGTGGACCGAGTGCCTGAAGAACTATGGATGGAGGCTCGTAACATTGTACAGGAGGCAGCAACAAAAACATGCCAAAGAAAAGGAAATGCAAGAAAGCAAAGTGACTGTCCAACAAGGCCTTACAAATAGCAGAGAAGAGAAGGGAAACAAAATGCAAGGGAGACAGGGAAAGTTACAGAAAATTGAAGGCAGATTTCCAAAGAACAGCAAGGAGAGACAAGATGGTCTTCTTAAATGAACAGTGCAAAGAAATAGCGGAAAATAATAGAAAGGGAAAAACCAGAGATCTGTTCAAGAAAATTGGAGATATTAAAGGAACATTTTGTGCAAAGATGGACATGATAAAGGACAAAAGTGGTAGGGACCTCACAGAAGCAGAAGATATAAAGAAGAGGTGGCAAGAAAACACAGAGGAATTATACCAGAAAGATCTGGATGTCCCAGACAAGCCAGATAGTGTTGTTGCTGACCTGGAGCCAGACACCCTGGAGAGTGAAGTCAAGTGAGCCTTAGAAAGCTTGGCTAACAACAAGGCCAGTGGAGGTGATGGCATTCCAGTCGAACTATTTAAAATCTTAAAAGATGACACTGTTAAGGTGCTACACTCAATATGCCAGCAAGTTTGGAAAACTCAGCAGTGGCTAGAGGACTGGAAAAGATCAGTCTATATCCCAGTCCCAAAGAAAAGCAGTGCCAAAAAATGCTCCAACTACCGTACAATTGCACTTATTTCACACACTAGCAAGGTTATGCTCAAAATCCTCCAAGGTAGGCTTCAGCAGTATGTGGACCGAGAACTCCTAGAAGTAAAAGCTGGATTTTGAAGAGGCAGAGGAACTAGAGACCAAATTGCTAACGTGCTGGATTTTGGAGAAAGACAGAGTTCCAGAAAAACATCTACTTCTACTTCATTGACTATGCAAAAGCCTTTGCCTGTGTGGACCACAACAAACTATGGCAAGTTCTTAAAGAAATGGGAGTGCCTGACCACCTTATCTATCTCCTGAGAAATCTATCACATAAAACCTCATCCTCAAGCTTTCTGAAATATTTTTGAACCATAATTTCAAAAGAAATTGGCCAAAATTATGTTGGTTAGCACAGTAAATAGCACGAGAACAGGCTCATTGAATCAGTGGGGGAATTGGGGGGACAAGCTATCCTTGAGTTCTGCTGATTCAAATGGGCTTACCTGAAATTGCACCAAAAAACAGGATTTCAACCATTGTGCTCTTAAAGAGACAAGATCCTGGTGAGATTTCCACTCAGCCAGCACCAAAAAAGCACAAAGGGAACAAATACTTTCTCTGCATAAGGCCTGAGGAAGAAGAGCAGGGAGACTACAGGAAAGTGGGGGTGGAGGGAAATGGCTACAAGAGAGAGGCAAAGGGCTAATAAAAAGCCTAGGTACCACAAATTTGTCAAATACCCTGCTCACTGGACAGGAAATGTCTAATATTGATTCATGCATTGGTAATCTCAAAAAAAGACTACTGCAACACTCTCTATGAAGGGCTGTCTTTGAAAACAGTACAGAAACTCCAGCAGGACCAAAACACAGCAGCTAGACTAATTTGGGAGATTAATAAATTTGATCACAGAGCCCCTATCTTGACTTGCCTGCATTGGCTCCCTCTTAGTTTCTGTGACCCCTTCAAGGTACACATGCTGACCTATAAAGCCCTTAATGATTTAGGACCTCAATATTTGGTCCTGCTTAGAACATACTCCTCAGAAAACAGCTGCCCTTTTGACAAGCTATTCCCAAACCAAGTGTTAAGAGTGGCATGCCCCAAAGGGCCAAAAAGACAACAATGAGAAATCAGGTCGCCTCAGTGGTGGGCCCTACTCTGTGAAATAAACTTCCATCTGAGGTGCACTGGGCTCCTTCCCTCCTGACTTTCCAGAAATTATTAAAGACAAAACTTCATAAAACGGCCTTTAAGGACAAATCCCCCGCTGTGGTGAACTTTTAATTTTTAAATTTAGGCCTCTCCTCCGCCCTCTACCTTTTTGGCCTTGCTTTTCATTTTATGAGTCAGTCATCGTCATGTCTTTTGGGTGTGTGTGTGGGGGGGCTGTCCCTGGTCTTATATAAACCGCCCTGAGCAGTGGGGCGGTATACCAGTTACATATATCCATGCATGTAGTACACCTGCATACATGCTAGATTCGCAGCAATATAAAATCCAGCGGCACTCTCAAACGAAGGCACGCAACCTGTTGCCTCTCACGGGCGAGTCAGCTGCACCTGACGACGTTCTCAACGTGCGAAGGACTGCCCAGCGGTAACCGAGCTATTGTTAAAAAGAAAAAACAGACGGGCGGCCAAACGAAGAGCTAAAGGCAAAGCTGCGGGTGCTTTCCTAGCGGCAGTCGCCGGCAGAGGACCGCGAGGGCCCCCTCGCTGGATAGGCCCCGGCTCCCTCAGCCCTGCTTCTGGCGCTATAGGTCGAGACCCAAGCCTTCTTGCCCCCCTCCCCCACCCCACAGCACGGTCTCCCAGCCGCCGCCGCCATTTTGAGGAGGCACCGCCTGCCACGGGCGTGAGGGGCGGGCGCCGCTCGGCCGTCCCGTCCCGCCTCTGCGGTGCGCTCCTACGCAGCAACAGCAGCCCCCGGAGGCCGAGGAGAGCTGCTCCCGTTGGGCGCCGAGGGCCGGAGATGTCAGCCCCGTTTCCCCTCTCGCCGCTGCTGCTGCGGCGCCCCCCGTAAGGCGAGGGCAGGTAAACCACGAGCAGGACGAGGCGCCTGCTTCCTTCCCCGTCGCTCGCTGCCCGCCTCAGGGCACCATCGGAGCGGGCAAGCCCCAGAAGAGGTGGAGGTGGTGATGGTGCGGGAGGTCCTTTCCCTCTCTCCCCCCCCCCACTCCCGTGGGGCAGGTTTCCCCTGGGCAGCTGTTCTGCAAAGAAATGGGCGCCGAGGGAGCGTTGGAGACCGGGGAAGGGGCTTCCACACGTGAAGCAACCCCCAGAAGGAAGGCACGTGAGGAAACGGCGCTTGTTTCTGAGCCCTCCTTTGGACGCCTCTCTTGGGGACGGTGCCACGATTCGGGGGATGCCCAGATCCCTCCGGAGCCCTCTGCCCGGGTACAGGTGGGCGTCAGTTGGGGTTTCGGCCGTGCACGGGCTGGTGTGGCACGACAAGGTTGCGTGTACGCCGGTTCAGACGGGAGCCGCCGCCACCGAGGGTGACCTTTCCTGGGCGCTTGTATTTCTGTTCCCTTCAGATTTAGCGGAAAGCCTCGCTTTGGGAGCGAAAGCCCACTCAAACTGGCCACCAGTACCTTCCCCTCCTTTGCAAACGGGATCCCATTGGCTGCAGTGGGGCCTTGCGAGGTGGTGGAAAGGCGGCGGCTGCAGATTGGCGTGGGCGGAGTGACTCCGGTTTGAAACCCCCCACGAGCCCTGGCCGGGTGTGTTTTGCATGTTCTGCCTCCCTCCACATCCCCCCCTTGCGCGTTGCCGACTCGAGAAGTGAAGTCAAGGGTCTCTTTTCGGCTTCAGCTAGAAGACGGTTGCATAAGTTCTTATCTTTTCTTTAATCCGCACGAGTTGACTACGGAACAGGGTGATAAGATCGCTGGCGTTTTTATAAGGTATTAGCCCCTGCGCTGCTGGAGATTTTGCTCCTTATGTACTGTATTTAGATAAGTTCCAATAGAGTGACAATGTCTGGACGTTGGCATTATGTAGTGTCATATTCCTCACATTTTATGACAATCCTGATAGGGGATTTGAGGCATTTGAGGTGCTCAGGAAGTGTTTCCTCTTGCCAGGCACTCCAGTAAGTTTTTATGGCCAAGGTGGGATTTGAACCTAGCTCCCCGTTTCAAATCCTGTTTCAAAACCATACAGTGCCCCTCATTGGCTCTCAACTATTTTTATGGTTTTTTAGTTTCTAAAATAAGAGGAAATTATATGTAGAACTGATAGTAGACAAAGTCTGTTAGATCAAGTGCTTTTAATTGGTATTTAAATTGATGCAACACTATTTAAACTGTAGTGATTTTGAAAGGATTTAGGAATCTATTTTGAGTTCTTTCAGTTCTGTCATTGTTTATTTGGAAGTAGCCCTCGACTGAAATCAACTGGACACTTTGTCTCTAGATAAATATAAATAGACTTGAAGTATTTGGCTAGATTAAGCTTTAAAATGTTTTAAGTATGTTCAGACTCATAGTTCTTACCAAAACTACAAATGACAGTTTTAAGAAATATGCCCTCAACTTTCATGAGAAGACAGAGGGTTCTTTACTTTGAGATTATGCTTCCCTATGACAGTGCATGCACTACCTTAAAAATAAATAGAGGATACCTTTTTCTCGGCTAATTGGTTTTTTTTTTTGCTCTTGCAGGTTGAAACCCATATGATTCATAGCAAAAATGCCCTAACTTGCCTTAAAACTAAGTATTTACAGAATTCTGCTATTTAGTTTTGCTAACAAAATTAAACTTAGTTTTGATGTATGTTTCAATAAGATGGTCCATGATTTATCATCACCACTGTTTGTTGATTCAACAAGACCACTGAAGTTAGATAATAGGCCACAATCTGGCTTACTAGCAATATATGGTTGCAGTAAGAGGCAAATTACTCTAGGATGGTTATATATTTATTTATTTTATTAGATTTATACCCCGCCCCTCTAGACAGTCAAATGTAAAAACAATAGAACCAATAAGCATGCAAAAATCTAAAATGTAAAAATGTAAATATTAAAATACAGCAGGAGGGAAAGCCTGCCTAAATAGCCATGTCTTAAGTTTACTTCTAAAGACACCCAGAGAGGGAGCCAGGCGGATCTCTACGGGCAAGTTTTTCCAGAGGCGAGGGGCCACTGCTGAGAAGTCCCGGTTCCTCTTTCTTTCCTTCCGGGCCTCCCTCAGTATTAGGCCCTTCAATTGCCCCTCCTGGCTAGAACGAGTGTCTCTGGCAGAACTGGGTGGGAGAAGGTGCTGTGCCAGATATCGAGGTCCTAAACCGTTTAGGCAGGGCTTTTATAAGTAATCGTAAGAACTTTGAAACGTGGAAATGAATGGGCAACCTATGCAAGGCGGCCAGCGTGAGGGAAATATATTGGTGCCTCTTCACCCCAGTTAGAAGTCTGGCTGCAGCATTTTGTGCCATCTGAAGTTTTCACATCAATCTCAAAGGCAGCCCCACGTAGAGCACATTATAGTAGTCTAATCTTAAGACTACAAGCACATGGACCAAAGTGGTGAGTGCCCCCACATCAAGATAGGGATGCAGCTGGGCAATCTGCCGAAGGTGGAAATGTATGGAACGGACCATTGACGACACCTGGGACTTCATGGTGAGCACCAGGTCCAGATGTATACCCAAGCTGCAAACCTCACTCTTGGTGGTAAAAGTCACACACACCCCCAAAAATAGAGGGAGTTTCCCAGACCACTGATGTCTGAGGTGCCCACCTGAAGGACTTCCATCTTGTCCGGATTCAACCTCAGTCCGTTCTCCTGCATCCATTGCTGAACAGCCCCCAGACAGCGCTCAAGGGACCAAACAGCATCCACTGTTGTTGGAAAAAAGGAAATGTAGAGCTGAGTATCATGATGACCTCTCCCAGCAGCCTCATATAGATGTTAAACAGCATTGTAGAGATAATTGAGCCTTGCAGGACCCTACAATTGAAGCTCCATGGGGCCGAGAAACTTTCTCCAATCTGCTGTCCCTGGGGACGGTCCTCCAAGAAGGAACGGAGCCAGGCCAAGGCCAGGCCACCAATTCCCAACTCGGAGAGCCTCCCCAGGAGGATACCGTGGTCGACGGTATCAAAGGTGGCTGAAATATCGAGAAGGACCAGCAGAGACCTTTTGCCCCTGTCGGCCTTCCTCAGCAGGTCATCAAACAGGGCAACCAGTGTTGTTTCCGTGCCATGGTGTGGCCTGAAGCCAGACTGGAATGGATCCAGGGCATTGGTTTCATCCAGAAGAACTCAACTAGGCAGACATGGTTGTCATGTCTGCCTAGTTGAGTGCAGCCTACCGTCAAATGATGAAGTAATCAGCATGAATTTTTCCTTAATTATGCAAGAAGAAGGATTCAAAATGATTCAATAAGGGTTTGACAGCTAATCTGTCAAACTATGTATCAGTTATCAAAGTCAATTTCATGCTATTAGCATTGAAATAATATGAGAAATGATCAATAGGTTTGATATTGATCAAGGCCAAGAATAGCAAAGTTAAACAAGGCCTACTGTGAAATTAATTATTTATACTCTTTCAGTTTAATACTTTACAGATCTATTGGACTACAGGTCTCATTAGTCTAGTTAGGAAACATGTTTGTGCATTTGCTGTGGTTGGGGAACTCTGTATTGTAAGGGGCTCAGGTTGGAATTTGTGATAATCCCTCTTCTTTGGAAACACTGGCTAGAATTGATGGATGTTGTCATTCAAAACATGTAGAACAAAGGTCTCTAAACCTATCACCATGAGGGTCACATAATATATTTTCTACATTTTCAAGGGCCAAAGAACGTGCGTATGTGCATGCACATACGTACATGCACACACATGGGCTGGATAAAAAGGCAAGGCAGGCCGGCTGTGGCCTGCAGGCTGTACTTTGGAGACCCCTGATCTAGAGGGAAACAAGTTGCCTGTTCTTGAATTGTTGGATATTGTATGTGTTTGCCTTGAACTGCAAAAGATTATCTTCAGAGCCTCCATGAGTCTTGGTACTTATAGTTAGTTGTGCTCTCTCAGGGAAGCGTACCTCACAAATCGTTAAAAGGGTTAAAATTTGGAGGGGGTTATATATACATCTTGTCCAAAACATAACCTGGTTTCTTACCCCAGTAGCAGATGTTGACCTTTCTCTGTAGTGAGAGCTTCTGTTTCCACTTTGGAGACCTATGTACTCACAGTTGGTAGTCAATAATGGGAAATTTGTCACATTGCTAGGTTTGCCTCAAGCCAAGGGGTAAGGAAATGTTTGAAAAGGGTAAGCTGTACTATTTTGCAGTATTCCCCCCCCCCCGAATAAGATATCTTTGCTTGTCAGTCTCTGGTCTGGAATATGGATCATCTAACAAGTAGTGCTTTACACTGAGTAGCAGTAGGGTCAGTACAAACCAGAGGCCAAAAACAAAGGGCAAAAGTTGGGTTTTGGTGTAGAAAACTGCAGGTGTGGTAGCCAAGTCATCACAGTCAGCTTTAGCTCTGTTATGTGGCAGGTGACAGAACACCACCATGTTATATTTTCCAAGAGCTTTTGAAATGGCTAGATAGAAATGTAGGAAGCCCCTCAGTCTGTGATCCTTTCTGAAGATGAAAGGGTGCTAGGAATCTCTGGGTTGAAAATTTTGGAATGTACAATTTATGAAGCAGGAAAATTTGCAGTACAGTAAAAGAAATGAAAGGGATATAGAGATATTTAAATGAATTTTGAGTAAGTGAATTATCATGAATTTTGTTGGACAGATCCAGCCCAAATAGAAGTATTGGACATGTTTTATTCAGGCAGCAGTGATGTAGTTTGTTATGGATTTGCAATCCTAGTAACAAAAGGCAAAGATATTGCTGTTACAACCTTCATTCAGACCATGTAATGCTAATCAAAATAAATGGAAAATACATAGACAGCAACGTCATACAAACATATCCCGAAGTTGCTGATGAAGATGAAGAAACTATAGAATTCTGTAAAAACTCAAAAGGATTATAAAACATGAAAAAGTAACACCTAAATTTCATTTGGTTTATTTATTTATTTATTTATTTATTTATTTATTTATTTATTTATTTATTTATTTCATTTATACCCCGCCTATCTAGTCAATTGTGACCACTCTAGGCGGTTATGTCATAGTTACCCTCTCTCTGGCCCTGTTTTTGTTTTGTCTGGGAAAACAAGAAGTTTCTCAGCTATGATACACTTCTTTTTTCATTTTAAGAAACTAGTCATTACTCTCAATACAGAAGCCTAAAATGAGATGACTGACTTCCTGTTGCTGAAATTTTACTTCTTGTTTTTTTAAGTTAAACTCAGTACACCTTCCTTTGTAAGGCTTCTATCATATCAGCAAATCTTCCTTCTGACATTTTGAGCATAGCTTTCATGGAGATCTTAAGAAAAACAGGTGTTATCATTATACTGTACTATTACATTTCTTTCTCCCCCATCTGTGGTAGTATTAAACTGGAGCCCACAGTCGAAATTCAGGACATTTGCTATCAGAATTGGTTTTGTTAGTGAAATTATGAGAGCGTAATCAGGTTTGTAAGCAGTGCCAAAGCTTGTGTGAGTGAAGGAAGGGAGTGAAATTCTGTTATGTTTGTGCTTCAGCTCTAGCATTAAGTTAGGTTTGGGCCTTGGTTCTGATCCAGCATGACAGGATCACCTGGCTAGAGCATCGTTGTAAGTAGTCCAACACATTTGGAGGGCAGGTGTTTGGGGGAAACGCAATCATATTGCACCCTTACTTTATGGTGCACTGTGGAGCTCTGAAAGATCACTTGGTAAGGAGCTGCCCATGCCAAGAGTGGTTTGATAAGATGAGAGAAGTAAAGACTTAATAATAACAGTGAGACAACTAGGTGTGTAATGGAAATTATATGCTTCATCTGATACCACATGGGAGGATCCTGCTGCTGCTGTGGCGGAGATGTCTTGAGTATCTTATTTGCTTTGATCATGTAGGCATGGCTAAACATGTAGGGTGCTCTTTTTAGTACTGTATATACAGAGTGCTTCCCTTATTTATTATCTGACAAAATATTATATGTGTTCCAGTACTAGGATATTGTCTTTTCTGAATCACATTGCATGGTTTTGTCGATGTCCACTGACTTTGACTGTAGATCATTCCTTGTAAGTCTCCTGGAACTCAGCATTCTGAGAAATTCTAATCTAAAATTTATGAAATTTTTTTCAAGTGGTGTCATAACTTTATTGAAGTGTCAAAAGGTAATCATGAAAAATTATATATTCCTGATATATCTCTTTATATAAAAGAAACAAAATTTGCAGTGATAATTACAGCAATTGCTAGCATATTTATTTTTATTTTTATTTATTTATATCCTGCCGGTTAAGACCACTCTAGGCGGCTAACAACATAAAATATAACAATAAATATATATAAAACAGTATTACATAAAATAGACGTAATAAAAGAGGCAAATAGAGAGGGGAAAAGGGCATCAGGGATTGATTGGAGGGAAGGCCTGCCGAAACATGCATGTTTTAAGTTGATTTTTGAAGATACCCAGTGAGGGAGCCACACGAAGCTCAGGAGGTAGGTTTTTCCAGAGGCGAGGAGCCACCGCCGAGAAGGCCCGATTTCTTGTCTTTTCCTTCCGGGCCTCCCTCGGCGTTAGGCTCCTCAGCCTCACCTTCTGGCTCGCACGAGTGACACGGGTAGATCTTGGTGGAAGTAGGTGTTCCGCCAGGTATCGAGGCCCTAAACCGTTTAGGGCTTTGTACATAAGCATTAACACTTTGAAGTCGATGCGGAAATGGATGGGCAGCCAATGCAATGCGGCCAGAGTGGGAGAAATATGCTGGTATTTTTTCATTCCACTAAGTAGTCTGGCTGCCGCATTCTGCACCACCTGAAGTTTCCGCAGCAGCCTCAAAGGCAGCCCCACGTAGAGTGCGTTACAGTGGTCTAATATTGAGATTACGAGCGCATGCACCAAGCTAGTGAGCGCCCGAACATCGAGATAGGGCCGCAGCTGGGCTATCCGCCTAAGATGAAAAAAGGCGGTACGGGCCACCGACAACACCTGAGTTTCCATAGTGAGTGCCGGGTCCAGATGGATCCCCAAGCTGCATTCTTGGCAGGGAGGATCACCCCCCCAAAAGAGAGGGAGTTTCCCAATCCCCCAGCTGTGGCGGCGCCCACCCTCAGTACCTCCGTCTTGTCCAGGTTCAGCCTCAGCCCGTTCTCCTCCATCCATTGCAGTACAGTCCCCAGGCAGCGCTGAAGGGACAGAATGGCATCTCCTGCAGTTGGTGAAAAGGAGGTGTAGAGCTGAGTGTCATCAGCATACTGATGACACGAGGCCCCACACCCCCTGATGACCCCACCCAGCGGCCTCATATAGATGTTAAACAGCATTGGGGAGATAATCGACCCCTGTGGAACCCCACAATTGAGACTCCACGGGGCCAAAAGACGCTCCCCAAGCTGTACTCTCTGGGGGCAGTCCCCCAAGAAGGAACCGAGCCAGGCCAGTGCCAGGCCACCTATTCCCAACTCGGAGAGCCTCCCCAGGAGGATTCCGTGGTCAATGGTATCGAAGGCCGCTGAGATGCCGAGGAGGACCAGCAGAGAGACTTTGCCCGTCGGCCTCCCTCAATAGGTCATCGCACAGGGCAACCAATGCCGTTTCTGTACCATGGCGTGGCCTGAAGCCCGACTGAAATGGATCCAGGGCATCCGTTTCATCCAAATGCGCCTGAAGCTGGTCGGCCACCACCCTCTCGACCACCTTGCTTAAGAAAGAAACATTGGCGATGGGCCTGTAGTTGCCAATTTCGTCCGCCGCCAAAATTGGTTTCTTCCTAATAGGCCTAATGAGTGTCTCCTTGAGGGCAGTTGGTAACCTGCCCTCAAGGAAAGACCCATTGATTATTGCAGTGGCCCATTCCGTTGTTATAGGCCTGGCTGCTTTGATTAGCCAGGGCGGGCAAGGATCAAGGGAGGAAGTGGAAATGTCAGGAATGCATTATATATATATATTGTGGAGCTTTCCCCAAATAAGAGCCTGTTGGGGGCTATGGTTTAAGAGATTTCGCAGTACAACATTTTAGATAAACAAATATAACTTCCTTAGTGCAGATATTTTATGATGCTTTAAGACTTTGATTTGTAAGTGTTCCAGGTATTTTTAATTCTCTTCCACAGGGCCCCCTTGTTACCTCTAATTCTAAAAGTGAAGTGGTAACTTGGGTATTATAGAGGGGGGAGGCAACTCAAAAAAGGTTGAGAACCACTGTTCTAGATTAATGTTATGGATGAGCTGCTTGGTGCATATGTTCAGTACCCAGTGATACGTGAAACTGGTTCTTGGCTAGACTTGTTGGAAGTGGACACTGAGATTAACCAGTGAAATGACTTCAACTTGAAATAGCTTGCTGATACTACTGCTTTTCTTGTTTTACAGATCATGATCCGTGAGCTAGAGTTTTCGATGTGGTGAACAAGCATGGATTTTTTCAGTCATATCAATACCAGGAATCTCTCTTCTGCAGCAAATATGTCTGGTCTCCTTTTCAGTAATTTTGTCTCCCATCAGAACTTAACCAGCAGTTCTCCTTCCATGTCAATAAGTAAGCTTTTCCCAGCATTGCTACAGTGCTTTGGCATTATCCTTTGTGGGTACATAGCTGGAAGAGTTAATGTGATTACATCAACACAGGCCAAAGGACTTGGAAACTTTGTCTCCCGCTTTGCACTCCCAGCTTTATTGTTCAAAAACATGGTTATATTGAACTTTTCCAATGTGAATTGGTCCTTCCTGTATAGCATCCTCGTTGCCAAAGCTTCAGTGTTCTTCTTAGTCTGCATTTTAACATTCTTTATAGTCACTCCAGAGAGTCGGTTTAGTAAAGCTGGACTATTTCCTATCTTTGCTACTCAGAGCAATGACTTCGCCCTGGGATATCCTATAGGTAAGACACAAGTTTATGTATTTGTCCTGATCTTGTTCTCTAATACTTTATGCCTTAGGAATGTGTGGCATCTATTTGCATTTGTAATGTACACACAATACACATGCAGTATTTTCCAACCTTGTGTCCCCAGATGTTCTTGGCCTGTAACTCCCAGAAATGTTGACCAGCACAGCTACAGGTGAAGGCTTCTGGGTGCTTAGGTTCAAGAACACCTGGCGATCTAGGCTAATGGGAACCATTGAACTATTGCATCTACTTTGTTTTTAAAAAATTGCATTAGGCTATACTGTATCTTGCTTCCTTGATCACAAGTAGCATGGCATATGTATATCTGTAGAAATAAATAGATCCAGGTACTGCTGCTCTACTGTGTTTGACTTGGTTGGGGGAGTACCTAAATGTCTTCTGAAAACTGAAATGTGGATGTGCTATCTTGCTTTATGCTATTTTACAAGTTAAGTATCAAAATTGTTTAGTGAGTGCTATGCTTTCATTCTGTCTGACAACCTCTTGGCATCACTAGAGGCATTTTGCACCTTTGTTGTCAAAAGATGATCCAGCTGATTATCTCTCTGAATGCATTGAACATACATAAGAGATTACTCAGTGACGTAATGGGAAGGCCCTATAGCTATTGTTACACTTCCACTAGGACATTTTTTCCCTTAGCCTGCTGTAACTTCTGTGTAAACAAAAGAAATTCATGGATTTTTCCCTTTTTCTTGATGAGTTCTGTACCACTGGTGTGAAATAACTCTGCTTCAGCAGAAGTTACTTCCTGAATGTTCAAAGGGATCTTTGGCTTCAGCTACTTGGCTTCTGCAACTGTGATACTGTAATCTCTGGCTATGGCAAAGGTCATTTAATGCCCTTTCTTGCCATGTTCATAGGGACGTGGTGGCGCTGTGGGTTAAACCACTGAAGCCTCTATGCTGCAAGGTCAGAAGACCTGCAGTCGTAAGATCAAATCCACGTGACGGAGTGAGCCCCTGTTGCTTGTCCCAGCTCCCGCCAACCTAGCGGTTCGAAAACATGCAAAAATGCGAGTAGATAAATAGGTACCACCTTGGTGGGAAGGTAAATGGCGTTCCATGTCTAGTCACGCTGGCCACGTGACCACAGAGGATTGTCTGTGGACAAACGCTAACTCTATGGGTTGGAAACGGAGATGAGCACCGCTGCCTAGAGTTGGACATGACTGGACAAAATTGTCAAGGGGAGCCTTTACCTTTACCTTTTACCTGCCATGTTCAGGGTATTGATGCTGATGAAGGGAAACTGTGGCCTCTAGAAGTTATTATTATATGACTAGTTATGCTTTCTACTCCTAGCAGAAGCCATGTTTGAAGTAGGCATAAGGACTTGTACTCTTGCTGGTTTGTGTGACAACTCCTCCTTGTGTGTTAAGGCCAATGGTTTTGTCCTTGATACAATTAAATTATGTGCCCCTTTGTGACCTGTTTTAACACACTGTGTAAAAGTATAGTTGTAGCTGAGAGGATCTGGACATATTGGATAGGTCTTATAAATGTTTCTGTGTAGGAGTTGGAGAAGAACAGTACAGTACTAGAAAGTGGATTTGCCAACTTTAATATTTATCACTCTTATCAAAGAATTTGTCTAAACTTATGATCATGTATCATTCTCTTTGTTTATTGTTTGAGTGTGGATGGTGACCAAATAGAAGTCTCAGAACTAGCTCAAGGGAAAGAAAATATCATTAATCATTTCAGTAGAGTGAATAAGTGCTAGGCGAATTTAGTCTGTGATGACTTTATAAAAATGTGCATAAAAATACAGAATTGATTCAGAGATTTTCATAATCTATTCTTCTAGAAATGGGTAGGGACAGTGAGTTGTGCATGCCGTGGGAGCATTTATTTGTTACATCGAAGTGCTTCTGATTTACTGTGTCCTTAATATGAGTTTCAAGATCTGTGAGATGTTTGAAAAGTGGTTTACCATTGCTGCACACACCCAGGGAGTTTTCATGACACAGCAGGAATTTGAATCCAGGTTTCTTCAGTCTTAGTCCAACACTCTGTCTGCTACATCACTCTGACTCTTAAATGTTATATAAGACCTAACATAGTTGGAGTGCTCTTGTTGTTGCTCTGTACTGTATCTATTTGCTTTCCTTTACGTATGTCCTCATAGTCTTCATTGACACTCAGGAGGTGTCCCAGGATTGCAAGAATCTCACACATCCTAGGGCATGACCCTGCAGGCACCATGTTGAGAAAAATCAAATTAAAACCTCTTTTTAAATATATTGGCTTTTATTATCTTAACAATTCAGTGACATCTACACTGATTCATATTACTGGTATTCCTCCCTTTGTAGTTCCCATTTTCCATTAGGAGAAGTAGGTTCAGTCTCTCGCATAATACTGAACAAAATACAAACTTAGCAAATCTAGGTGGATTATTGACTTTCCCATTAAAAGCTTCTTAGCAGGACATAGTTAAGCTTTTTTAAATGTATATTTTATATATCTGTGGTCGAAGAAGTATTGAGAGTACTTCTAATTATGCTGAATGGAAGGGGTGCAAATAAAATGAAGCTTTTGAGTGTGCAAAAGCTGAAGTATTCACTAGATAAGAACTATAATATTGCAAAGAAAGGTAGAGAAAAAAGGAATAACTCTTTTTGCTGGTAGTGTTTCTCATGAATTCTTTAACCTATCAATTTTTGATAATACTGTACAATACAAAAAGGTTACTAAAACAGACTGAAAGGAGCGGATTTCTTTAAAGAGTTTTATAAAAAGGATTTGCTTTAAAAGAAGTAATGGAATTGCAAGCTTCCAGAAATGAATCTTTTTGCTATGTATCTTCAGTAAACTTTCTCTTTGTATTTCTGAGACCAATCTTCTCACATAAGTTTTAAAAGGAGAAATCAGCTCCACCCCTGGGGCAGTCTGAACTTTTGATCAATCAGGAGGCAATCAGCTCAGTTTTAGTTAACTTTTTAATTCCTTCTTGGCCAAACAGGCTTATCAGAATCATGTTACAAGGGGATTCTGTGGCTGGTTGTAAAAATGGAGACACAAGCAGAATATAAATTTGTTTAAAAAAATAAGCGATGTTGGAAATGTTTTAATATATTAAAAATAATAGACAAGTATTCAGAAGCTTGCTCATTTAAACTGTGAAATTACTGTTTTTTGCTTTCTAGTTGGGAGTTGTCTTACCCGACAGTAGAGCTTTGGTGCCTATATTCTGTCATAGTCTCCATTCTGCCTATCATATTGATTGAGCACCCATTTGTTTGCCTTTCTCATGGTCTGTGGTATCTTCAATACTGTACCACATTTCAAATGAGTTGATTCTCCTCATCTTTCTTTGACTGTGGTTTCAAGTGGCAATATTTGCTAATTCCCAGCCCCTCCCCATTTGTATTTTCAAAGGATGAGGGGACATATTTTGGAAAACATTCAGGCAACATCTTTGTAGAACAAGGTTTTGGTAATTGGGAGATAGCTTTCTAGTCTGCATTCTGCAGACCAGGTGTGGTACATTACCTGACTAGTTAAAGGTGTTTCTGTTTCTTTGTTGTATGTTACAGTCATTCACGCTTTTGCTTTGCCATTTCAATAAGTCCAAAACAGTCCTTCAAAATATTTTGGCACAGAGGGATTGCAGCAACATTTCAGATTGTCTTAATTCAGTTCTCCCCCTGCAACCATAGCGCAGATCACGTGCTCATTTTCTGAGATCTTCTAACACTGGGTAATGAAGTTTCTGAACCTAGAGTGCGGTGGAGTAGGGTGGGGCTTAATAATGGCAGATCATATGTGCATGTTCAAGAGCCAGTAACCTGCCAGGGATGTTAGAAAGCACTCTGTGCCTATTTGGATTGCCCATGGAGACACAATAAATACAATACTGTACGTCACTTCATGCTCATTGCTGAATAAATTACTGCATGAACATAATTTAAGTGAGAAAAAGTGGACAGATCTAACAAGTAAGAACTTTAGTTTGATAAAATTTGCCAACAAATGAATGGGATCTTTAGGATCTGAGTAATGTGGGAGTCTCTAACTTGTTTGAAGACTAGTCTGATAGAAGAAAAAAAGTGTGGAATAGAAAAGGCCATTCTTTTTTTCAAGAGCGTTTGAAGTACATATGTAAAGAAATAAAGTGACTTGGCTTCTTTGGACAGAAAAACTCATCCATTCATGGGTAGACCTGAGATTTAGCAGAGAATTCTTCCAGCCGAAATGGGGGTGTCAGTTTATGCAGATTCCTTTTCTCCCTACAGCTCTTTTAAACTCTTTCTGAGACTGCCCTCTGGAGTCTATTCCCAGGGGCAGCAAGGGAGTAGAGGGAGAAAAGAGATTTAATGAAAGTTTCTTCTCCCCCCTTTCCATTAGTAGAAGCATCCCATGTGTGGAATTCTGTCCAGGAGATGCTCCTGCCTGTAAGAGCAAGCTCAGCATCTCAGCCAGTATTTGTTTTTATTTCATAACAAAATATCATATCAGTTTTGCAGCCAACCACTTACATCAGCTATGATTTCCTTAATGAAATAATTGTCATAGAACTTCTTGATATGGCTGTGCAAAGCATTATTCCATTTTCATATTCTCTAGACCAGCCTTCCTTAACCCAGTGCCCATCAGCTGTGTTTGACTACCATAGAGCAATATCCAGGGATGCTAGGAGATGTAGATCAAAAACAGCTGCAGGACACGAAACTGAAGGAGGCTGTTAGATAAGTTGTTCATAATGATGACTACAGTAGGATCCAAAGCACTCTGAAAGAAGACATAATTCCTACCAGACTTTGGAGTGTGCATGCTTCTGCTGCCTTTCTTTTCATCTTTGACTGACAGTTGTGGCTGCTGTGTCTGTGAAGAGCCCCCAAACCCTTTGGCGTTTCTTCCCAGGGGCCACAAGGGGCTGAAGGGAGAAGGGAGATTTGATGAAAGTTCCTTCCTTCTTCCTTTCCCTTAGCGGAAATATTCCATGTGTGGAACTCTTCCATTTTGGAGTTGAACAGAACTTTTATGGGCCAGTAGCAGCATTGGGAATGATCTGCTGTTCACAGAGCACTTTTAGTCTCTCCAGTCTTATTTGTTATTCCTTCTTTTCACTCTAGTTATTATCTTGCCTTTGGTTTAAATGTTAACATTAACTTGAGGGATGGGTAAAAGACTTATTGGGACAGTGGTTCTCACTGCTTGCTTTGTTAGGCTGAAGGACATAAAGTCAGTTCTGTGGGCAGTGCAAGCATAAAGGACTAGGTCATGGGACAAAGAACAGGGAAGGAGCCATGATTCAGTGTTAGAGTACATGTTTGTCATGACAATATGTGCAGTTTCAGTGTCAAGACTGAGTCCTGCCTGAAAACTCTGGGGACATGCTGCCAGTCAGAACTGACAGTACCGAGCTCAGTGGGCCAATGGCGAGACTCAGTAGAAGGCATCTCCCTTTTGTAGTTATGTCTGGATGAAGGCTGTATATTCTTTAGGTTCTAGTGTTGGTTGTTTGCCTCAGAGCACTCTTCTGCATAAACAGTTGATGAAGCAGAGGAAGATATGTGGATCTGTAATTAAAACATTGCATGTACTGTATATGAGAAAGACTTAAATATGTACATTTTGCTTTAAATCCTTATAAATTACTGTTTTTTATATTTCTCATTTCCTCCCCCACCCCACAGTTGAAGCTTTGTATCAAACTACATATCCAGAGTATCTCCAGTACATATACTTGGTTGCACCCATATCTCTCATGATGCTAAACCCTTTGGGATTCATCTTTTGTGAAATCCAGAAATCAAGAGACAATCGGAATCTGTCCCACAGCAAAATGAAGATTGTGGGACTTGGGCTTCTTCGAGTGTTGCAGAACCCAATTGTATTTATGGTCTTCATAGGAATTGCTGCAAATTTCATTCTTAACCAAAAGATTCCTGAATATTTGGAAAACTTTCTTGATGGACTTGCCAGTTCATTTTCTGGCTCAGCACTTTTTTATCTGGGTCTTACAATGGTAGGCCAGATCAAGAAACTGACAAGAGGTACATTTGTTGCACTGATTCTTCTCATCACAGCTAAACTGTAAGTCTAATTTTTTAAAATCCTGTTTTTGTGCTTATGTGACTTTTTCCAGTATTGGGATTAAATCATAAACTTTCCTGTCATGTGAAGTAAACCCTTTTTTAAAAAAAATTGCTGCAGATTTATTTTCCCTAGGATTAGAAAATAGTTAACTGCAATTTTGGGTTGCTTTTTTTTTCTGATTGGTCCATCTTGATGACAGTTTCCTACAATTGCAAATTAATCTGAATTATGTAAAATTCATTGGTGCCAGTTTGAAGGGTAGCAGATGTATTTCATTGTGTGCTTTTATGGGTTACAATGTAAATTCTCAGAAAAATCTGACCCAGACTAGATCTAGTCTAGTCTGAATTAATGAATTCAATTAATTAAGTAAAGTTAATTAAATTAAGGCAACTTTTTAACGTAATTAAGTTGTTTAATTAAAATAAGGAAAGCTTAAATGTGTTTTTAAAGAATTGTGTTGGTTTTATAATACACAAAAGCTTTCACTGAAATAAATCCATTAGTCTGAATTATGCATTGTAAAAATCTCAGTGCTTGGTCTGCCTGCATGTGCACTCATAGTTCTAATGCTTCTGAAAATAACCCAGACACTGAGCAATGAATATATTTGGGGTGTGTTGTTTTTGCATGTTTTTCACCTATTTGGGTTAAGGCTGGCTGTGGCTTCCAGGTGCCTGTCCTTTGTGTGCTACAGTCCAGGGGTCCCCAACCTTTTTCACC
This sequence comes from Pogona vitticeps, assembly GCF_051106095.1. NCBI lineage: Eukaryota > Metazoa > Chordata > Lepidosauria > Squamata > Agamidae > Pogona > Pogona vitticeps. Next base: position 201,052,456 of record NC_135783.1, read on the forward strand.
CTGCAGACCGGCTAGGGAAGGTGGGGCACCCCCTGCACTCGTGTGCATACTAGTATTTCAACATGAAGTTTGAATCATAGGGGAAGGCAGTGGATCCTCATGTGGTCCAAAGTATGAACCAGTTCTAAAATTTTCTCCTTTGGATAAATATCAAATGCAGTTTATTTCCACCCAAAGGGCAATGAAGAATGGGTTTCTGTTTACATTTTATTAAGACATTCATGTAGGATCAACAAAGTACAGGCTCCTGGATGTTATTGGACTGCAACTACCAGCAGCCTCGCCAGCACAGCCAATGATTGCTCTTTTTCTTCTTAATTGTTCTTTAATATTGTAATGTATTTTTACTATTTTTAAGTATTAAGTCACCTTGAATCTCTTAATTAGGAGAAAGGTGGAGAGTACGCATAAAATGACTGAATGAGGAGTGAGAAATTGCCGTTCAGTAGTACTTGGAGGGCTACACTTCACCCACCCCTGCACTGGTGTTTTAAGCACAGAAAAGTTGTTGCTTACCATCTGATACGAGAGGGGTGATAGTTGAGGTGGGGGTTGTAGAGGAGCCAAACAGTAATCTGGAGAATACTGCATTTCAACCTTCACCTACAAGCTTTGTAGAATAGTATGGCAACCGTCACCCACATTCTCCTGAAATCCACTTAGATTACTGTAATGCCTTCTGCCCTTGAAAGCAATTTGTTAAAGTTAAACATATTGTCCAGTATCTTGTTGGGACTACAATATGTGGAATGTAAGTTGCAGAACTGGCTAATTCAAAATATGCAACTAGTTCAAAATATAGTAGTCGGGATATTCCTGGTTGGGTCTATTATTATTATTATTATTATTATTATTATTATTATTTATTTGATTTATATCCCGCTCATCTGGTAAATCTATACCACTCTGAGCGGCTAACAGGAACATATATACAATTATAATAAAATAAATTAAAAATCAATTAACAGAAAATGACAAAAATCATAAATAATTGCAAATAATAAATAGATAAAGAAGAGAAAAATAAATTAAGTTAGATTAGGTGCTGGCAGGAGGGAAGGCCTTGACATAGAGCCATGTTTTTAGTTGAGTTTTGAATGTACCCAGCGTAGGGGCCGCGCGAATCTCAGGAGGGAGATTGTTCCAAAGGCGAGGAGCCACCGCCGAGAAGGCCCGGTTTCGTGTCTTCTCCCTCCGGGCCTCCCTCGGCGTCAGGCTCCTCAGCCTCACCTCCTGGGTCGCGCGGGTGGTCCGGGTAGAACTTGGTGGGTGAAGGCGTTCCGCCAAGTATCGAGGTCCCAAACCGTTTAGGGCCTTATAAGTGAGCATTAAAACTTTGAAGTCAATACGGAAACGAATGGGCAGCCAATGCAGTCTAGCCAGGATAGGAGAAATGTGATGGAATTTTCTCCCTCCGGTAAGGAGTCTGGCTGCTGCATTCTGCACCATCTGGAGTTTCCATATCAGCCTCAAAGGTAGCCCCACGTAGAGCGCGTTGCAGTGATCTAATCTTGAGATTACGAGCGCGTGTACTAAGGTGGTGAGCGCCCCCGAGTCAAGATAGTGCCGCAGCAGGGCAATCCGCCAAAGGTGGAAAAAGGCGGAGCGGACAACCGCCGCCACCTGTGTTTCCATGGTGAGCGTCGGGTCCAAATGTATGCCCAAGCTGCGGACCCCACTCACCGGAGCCAGGGTGGCCCCCCCAAACGAGAGAGAGCCAACCAAGCCACCAACCACGGGGGGGCCCACCCTCAGGACTTCCGTCTTGTCCGGGTTCAGCCGCAGGCCATTTTCCTGCATCCACTCCAGTACAGTCCCCAGGCAGCGCTGAAGGGACAGGACGGCATCACCTGCAGTTGGTAAAAAGGAGATGTAGAGCTGGGTGTCATCAGCATACTGATGACACAGCGCTCCACACCCCCTGATGACCCCCGCTAGCGGCCTCATATAGATGTTAAATAGCATTGGGGAGATAATCGACCCCTGTGGAACCCCACAGTTGGAGTTCCACGGGGCCGAGACACTCTCCCCAAGCTGAACTCTCTGGGGGCGGTCCTCCAAGAAGGAACGGAGCCAGGCTAACGCCAGGCCACCGATTCCCAACTCGGAGAGCCTCCCCAGGAGGATACCGTGGTTGACGGTATCAAAGGCCGCCGAAATATCGAGGAGGACCAACAGAGACGTTTTGCCCCTGTCGGCCTCCCTCAGCAGGTCATCATACAGGGCGACCAATGCCGTCTCTGTCCCGTGGCGCGGCCTGAAGCCCGACTGGAATGGATCCAGGGCATCTGTTTCATCCAGGAGTGCCTGAAGCTGGTCTGCCACCACCCTCTCCACCACTTTGCTCATGAAAGAAATATTGGCGACGGGCCTGTAGTTGCCAATTTCGTCCGCCGCCAAACTAGATTTCTTTCGTATGGGCCTAATGAGTGTCTCCTTGAGGGCAGATGGGAATCTGCCCTCAAGGAAAGACCCATTTATTATTGCTGTGGCCCATTCAGTTGTTTTCGGCCTGGCTGCTTTGATTAGCCAGGCCGGGCAAGGGTCCAAGGAGGAGGTGGTGGCCCGACAGCGGTCAAGCACCCTGGCCACAGAATCAGGCGTTACTGGCTGGAAAGAGTCGAGAATAACCGGGCAAGACGGAGCGCTGGACATCTCAGCTCGATTCACTGCATTTAAAAAAGGAGAGAGCTCCCGGCGGATGGCCTCCACTTTAGATTTTAAAAATGCTGCAAATTGGTCCGGAGAAAGACTAGGGGGAGGCCCATCACCCGGACCAACTCCGGATAGGTCGCGCACTATACGGAAAAGCTCCGCCTGCTGGTTGGACGCTTCGCTTATCCGGTTAGCGAAGAATGATCTACATGCAGCCTTCACCTTATTCAGGTAAAGGTTAGTTGCGACCTTGACAGCTATCCAGTTGTTGTCCGTCGGGTTCTTCCTCCATCTACGCTCTAGCCTTCTCCTGATTCGCTTCATCGCCCGGAGCTCCAGGTTGAACCAGGGCGCCGGACGAGTTCTGCGCCGGAGAGGGCGTTTGGGCGCGATCGTGTCGACTGCCCGGGTGGCAGCGGTGGACCAGCTGTCCACCAGGACGTCAACAGGAGCGCTAGCCAGGTCAACCGTAATCCCTCTCATGGCCTCCTGGAAACCGATCGGATCCAGTAGTCTTCGAGGGCGGACCATGGAAATAGGCCCCTGCTCCCTGCGGGGGGAGAGAGCCACTGTGAGGTTAGATTTTATCAGGTGGTGATCTGACCATGACAAGGGGATAGACACAAGGTCCGTCACCATCAGACCACTCTCGCCCCAATTGGAGGAAAAAACCAGGTCTATTAGTAATACACCTCAACACTTCTAAGAGATTTCTGCTCGCTTTGTGGTGCTAGTTTGAATCCCCAACCCAGTTCATCATTTTGATTTTAACTTTTATGGCCATAACAATTTAGATACCTTAAGGACTGCCTTTCCCCAAAGCTTATTGTAACTAGCTACTTTCAAATGTAGGGAGCAAAGTAGTCCTTAAAGTACCTATGTGTTTAATTCCATGTGCAAATAATTCATTACTTTTAGGAAATAACAAGAGCCTAAGTAGGTTACATTTTAAATGTAACAAATAGTTACAACTTTTTTTGGGTGTTATGAACAAAGTTTTGTAGTTACTTTGAAATATTACTTTTAACTGGCATTTTCATACAAATTTCTTAGCACTTCTGACAGAAAATGTTCTGTCATTGATCTTAGGGTGAGTGTGCTGGATGCCTGTGGTATCTTGACAAAATAGGTGAATAAAAGGTGGTTTTACTGTATGCCCATTATCTTGCTTCATTATTCAAAAAGTCTTTAAACAAGTCTTATGCTGCTATCATGAGATTAGCAAAAGCTGTTAAAATGTTCCATTTAGTTACTGGCATTTCCTCTTTTACTTGTTCTAGACTGTTGATGCCACTTCTATGCAGAGAGATGGTGGAGTTGTTGGACAAGAGCGACAGCTTGGTCAACCACACCAGCTTATCAAACTATGCATTTCTCTATGGAGTCTTTCCAGCAGCTCCTGGCGTGGCTATATTTGCAACACAGTTTAACATGGAAGTTGAAGTTGTATGTCTCTTAAACACTTTTCAGTTGGGCCACATTTTAATATTCAAATGTACAGATGAGCCACACTTTAAAATTCAGCTTTTCTTTGTATGTGCAAGCATTACTAGCTGTTTGTGTTCTTCAGAGAGAAAGATCACAGTTCAACATGGAGTTAAACATACTGTCCAGTATCTTGTTGGGATTACCATATGTGGAATATAAATTGCAACACTGGCTACAACTATTTGTTGAATTGCTGATTAAACAACCAAATTGCCACTTCTGCCACTTCAATTCTCTGAGCAGTAATCCCAACAGGATGTTGACCATAGAGTTCAGTGTACAGTCTGGGTCAGACTACACTGTACTTCAGTCTGGGTCAGATTGTCACCCAGATATTTTAAACCTATTTTTAAAATAATGAGTAAACATTATTATTATTTTCTGCTTCACACTTCTTTCAGACTTTTCATTGTCTAGTTTTTTTTTTTTGTTAAGTTAGAGGAAACTGCAGTCATTTAAGAAGCTTCAAGGGAAAAATCTTGGCTGATCCTTATTTCTTATTGCAGATAACCTCTGGCATGGTGATCAGCACTTTTGTCTCTGCCCCCATCATGTACGTTTCTGCTTGGTTATTAACCATCCCATCTATGGATAGAAACAAACTGTCAACCGCTATCCAAAATGTTAGCTTTGATATTAGCATCGTCAGCCTTGTTTCTTTGGTGAGTATTAGTGTGCCAGCACTTCATTCTTATGTGTTGCTGTGTGCATGTGTTTAGCAAAAAACAAAATGTGCAAGCAAAATACATTTGAGAGATAAATATGTACAATCTCACACTCCCTTTGGAAGTAAGCCCCACAATCTCCTTGGGACCCAGTTCTACGTGAGCATTCATAAAGTTGTACTATTTGTTCTTCAGCTAGTTGCCAAGGTAAGCAGAACAAGAGAAACCAGCTGTCTTAGTTATTTAATATTTTAACATTTATAGGTAAAATGTTATGTGTAATTCTGACAAGCTGATGAAGATGACAAGTGCAGCTAATCACCCTAGTTGAAATTTTAAAACCGCTGGTATTTTGCAAGCAGTCCAAGGTGCTTATCAATCAGCAGGCAGTCTAATCTTGTGAACAGTGCAATAAGCAACTGGCCCAGTCTAGATCTTCACTATATTGTGTGAAATCATGGCATTTTCCGTTTGTCAGCAGATGCTACTTTTGTATGGAAGAAGTATGCACAATACATATATAGCTCCTTAAGTGAATATACATGTGGATGTTCGTTGAGGAACCCTGTTTGTGTGCTTCTTCCCAACATGTACAGATAAAGCATACTAAAAACTACACTCATCTTGCTTATTGCTGGTCTGTCAATATTGTCCTTTATGTCAGAAGCAGGCAAAAAGATGTAAATCATCAGAAATCAGTGGGTTTTAAACAATAAATATGTGTACATAGCTTTAATCCTGCAGTGAAGATATTGAAATTGTTAATAGTTGTTTATACTTCACTTCAGTCATTAATCTGTGGACAAGAATTCAGAAGATAGATTCATGATTCAGAAAGGCAGTTAGAGGAGCTATAAAAGATCCTCAAGTGTAAGGTCTGGAGATCATGGCCAAGATGATCCATTCTTTGATATTGATTACTACGCACAGATGCAAATGCTGTGCAGTGAAGAGAATGGACAGGGAAAATAGATTCATTTGAAATGTGATGTTGGAAGAGCTCTAAGGATTCATGCAAGGTTCCCTCTAAGCTGGGCATGTGCGTGGGTTGCTGCCTCCTTGTGCACAGCGATCGCATTAGGTTTCGGTCATGGTGGAACCCTGTGTGGGGGAGTGGAGGGCTGAAAATTAGAGGATATGTTGGATGCATGGATTGTCTGAAAGAGAAACATGTTCAAAACCAAAGGAAGCCGGATTTCATGCTAGAAACTAAAATGAGTTTGGACATACCTTGAGAAGGCAAGGCTTACCAGAAAAGCCAGTGGTGCTAGGGAAAGTTGACAGCAGTAGGGGAAAAGAAAGACTGAACATGAGGAAAAGTGACTTAATAAAGGAAGGCCTTGAGTTTGCAGCTCTCTGAGCAAGGCTATTAATGTCATTTTGGAGATCATTCATTAGGTTTGTAAATCAGAAGTGACTTGACAGCATGTAACTGCAAAGCTGGCAGCAATGAAATGACTCCCCTTTCGCCTTGAATTGATGAAAGCTTGGATTCACCAAGAATAGACTGTTCCATGAGTAGAGTGAGCCTTATTCCATTGCTGTTCATAAAACAAATTTCTGTGGTCAGAATATTTGATTATATGATGTGCTATTGCACCAAACTCCAATACTGTATAGTATCTAGTTTAGACAGAGAAAAAGAAGATTGTAAAAGCCTGATTTATATTATGTTGTGTAGTTGTTGTTGTTGATGATGATGATGATGATAGTGTGCTGTCAAGTCAATTCTGATTTATAATGACTTTTCAAGGGTTTTTGATTATTCCCTTTTTTGGGGCCACCCTAGGACTGTACAGCTTGCCCAAGTCCACACAGGCTGACTCTTCTAAGATGCACAGTGGGGAACTGAACTCCCAGTCTCTGGCTCTGCAGCTAGAGACCTGTCTCACTGAGCTATCCAGCCTGCCTTGTGTAGTATAGCATAGTGTGTATTTAAACTGTATGTATTGAATATTGTATACTATGTCGTTTCAGTGCTGTCAAACGTCTCGGAATGAGGCATTTGAGCCCTAGAACTAAAATTAAAATCTTGTATCAAATTAACTGAAGCATCCTTGTGTTATAATCATTTTATGCTTGTGAAAACTTCCTGAATTGATGGTGGTAATGTGTTAGGCAATTGACAGGCTTTCTAAAGGGACTGATAATTAGCCAGCTGGTTAAAAATCAGAATGCTAACTCAAATAGAGACTATGTTTCATCTGCATTTTCTGGGAAAACCTGGAATTTTTTACTGAAAGGCTCAGTGCTGGCACATAGGTAGGGAGGACCATTTTTCAGCAATAAACTTCTAGAAAATTTGAATGTAAAGGAAGCTTAAAACTATAATTCTTTGGATAAAGGAAATTTACTAACTTACTCTGCAATCTGTTTCAGATTTGGTCACTTGGTGTTATTTTCTTGAGTAAGAAATACAAGCAGCTTCCTCACATGCTTACAACTAACTTACTCATTGCTCAGGTCAGTATGATGTAAAATATAAATATATAATTTCCCTCATCTTTTAGAAGCAAGCGTTTTCCAATTAATAGAAATCACAAAGTATTTGTTTTTTTCTCAGCACACATGTGGCAGTCACTCTTCTAAAACTCTGGTGTGAATTTGACTTGGGAATTCTGTACATACCACCTTGCTTTCATGTTGAAAGGACATACAGTATATTAAGAATTGCATTAGGTTTGTCCAAGGTAATGTGAATTCATGGACACCTGGAATCCACCAGTCCAGCTTCCTCCATGCCCCAGAAAGGATCTCCCAGGGGTTTGAAAAGATGCTGGGGTTTGGATCTGCAGTGGGAAGTAAAGAAAACTGGCTGTGGCATCCATTCCTTTGATATGAGTGCTGCATTGGCTGTAACTCACTGTATTTGCAGTGTTCTTATCTTCCTGAGAACAAGGATTGTGGCATGTTTTCTCTTTTCGGTCTTAAAATTCATCAGACTATCATTTAAAAAGTTTATTTTAAAAGGCTGCTCCGGTTGGGTGTACTGCAGCTCCTTTGGTTTGTTTTATAAAAGAAATTCTTTTAAAAAAGCATCAGATTTTTTGTGTGTGTGTGTGTGTGTGTGTGTGTGTGTCTCTCTCTCTCTCTCTCTCTCTCTCTCTCTCTCTCTCTCTCTCTCTCTCTCTCTCTCTCTCTCTTTTTCCTAAGGAGGGCATGCTTAGACACATGGATTGCATCATCTTAAGAAAAAGAAATGCTTTCCCTGCTCCCTGGAATTTCATGCAGAAATTAATGCAGATGGATTCAATCAGTTGGTTAACTGCCCTCCTTTTAAAATTCAAATCCATTTCTTCTGTGGTACAGCAGCTCTACCCTAAGCTAAAAATAGCTGTGTTTTATGTGTTTTTTGTTTGTCTGTCTGTTTGTTTTTTAGTTTGTAGCCTGCCTTGGAATGATAATCTGGAATTTCACTATTGAGGAGAGAAGTATCTCTGTGCAGATTCTTGTGTTCATCTTCTTGTACAGTTCACTTTATAGCGCTTTTCTGTGGACAGGTAAGGAGAAGAACATGTGTGTTTTTATAAGGCAAATTCAAGATTTTTTATTTTTAAATTTTTAATCACTTGGTGGGATTAGGTAAACCATTCTCTTTTAATCCTCAGTTTTACCCCCACCCATCCACAATATGAGTGGTTGAACTGACACAATTTAAGGATTGCTGTGTGGGTATTACAGCTTGGTCATATGCTTTGAACATTTAGAAGTGTTATATTGCACACATATTATAGTGGGTTTTTTAAAATTAAGGTTAGCGTCTCTAATGCAAAACCACATGCATTGTGGTGGCGACCCTTAGTCTTATTTGTCTTCATCTCCTTAATTAATACCTTGGGATACAGACCCCCAAAATAGTCTTCTGTCAGGCCAGCTCTCAACCTGCAGTACTCTTTATTTTAACAAATGAGGTTGGTAATGATATTTGGTATTTTTTTAGCACATCCGAAATTCAAATACCTTCACTCACATTGCCATCTTAAAATTACAACTTCCTAGTAGAGAAAATCAGTGCTGCCACTACCTCAACCATGTAGTTTCAGATCTTTCAGCACTGCCATTGAAAATGTGCAGCCTGAAGTAATTTTAGTCCATAAATAGCTTAAGAAGAGATTTGAACAAGCATCTTCTTGTCTTGTAGCTTTTTAAAAGTACATCACTAATGTTCTTAAGAATTTTGATTTCCTGATTGTGCCATGCAGCTGGATTTCCAAAGTCTGTGCTGTTGCTGTAAAGAGAGGGCCGTTGCTCAGGAGCAGAGCACAGGCTTGACAGGCAGAAGGCTCTAGATGCAGTCAGTGGGTTCCTGTTTCTCACAGTGTATCTCAATGTACCAGGAGATTAGTTATGCAGTATTGTTTGTGTGATGCACAGAGATAAGGGGAGGAAGAAGCCTTTTTCTTTTTGAAAAAATATACATCCTTTAAAAGAAATCAAATTTGTTTGTTTTTACTAGGTCTCTTATCTTTTTCTCTGTTGCTTTTGAAAAGAAGAGAAGCCATAAAGATCCCTGTTGGATTTATCATTATAGCTGGTTGGGGGTAAGTTTATGGAGCTTCTTTATTAATGAAAAGTATAGAAATCGACAAGCTCAGTTATACTGTGATTTGTGTTGCCTTTTACGTACTACAGCATCCCAGCAATTCTCGTTGGAATCCTGCTAATAGCTGGTAAACACACTGATGATATCGACTCTGCCTTTTTTTATGGAAATTATCAGGTATGGATATTCTTCTTTCCCCATCTTTTGATAATTGCTTTTGTAGAGGCCAGTTTTTGTGACCCTGTCTGTTGTTTCTCTTATACTCTTGGATGAACTCTTAGATGGGAAAAATAAATGCATGTTTCAAGAAAAAGGGGCATTATGATTACCCAAAACATATCAGCCAAATGTTGTGGAATACTATGAGAACTAGGTTTTCCATGTATTTAACAAAATTCAAGTGGTGGGGAAGGAAGATATGAAAAGAATAGTGAGGATATAAAGCTACCTTTGGAATTGAGAATTGTCAGCTTAACATTAGCTACCACCTCTGATTTATTCTAAGGTGAGCTGCAGCACATGAGCAGAATTCTGTCCATGGTAAATCTGTCTTTCAATACATGATAGAGCTGATCAGATTATTCAGTGGCAGTATATGTCATTAACACACACCAGGGTTTTGTGTATGTATTTCCTTTATACAGTAAATTGATTATAACTTGACTGTGTGATTCACAAGACATAGACATGTTGCCATAAAAATAGCAATATAAATGCCAGTATAAAATGCAACCAAAATAGTCACAGTGGGTTCCAGAGTGAAAGCAATATTTTAACTTTCAAGGGTGTGGATTAAAAAGCAGCTTTTTGCACAGTATCTGAAGGTGGGTGTACAGAAATGCTTAGCCCTGAAGAAGAATCCACAGGAAAGATAACAACACTGGAAACTGCAGGAAATGCAGTTCACTTGTTCGTACAAGATCTGGGTGGTTTCAGTTTTATGGTGGCTTTCCTACCAGACTTTTCCTCTCCTGCAACGCCTATAACCTGTTATTCTTGTGAAAGTGTAACAGATTAGCTATTCAGTTCCCCCACTACTTCCCATTTAGTATATGTGAGGGAGAGAGGAGTGGAAAAGAGTACATTCACACACTTGGATTAGTTGAAGAAAGTGACAGCAAACAAAAACAAACACCACCTACTGGCAACTCTGTTTGTTTATCTGTGGATTACAGTAGTGAAAGATGTGGAATGGTGAAGTGTTCCCACAGATGAATAATACAGAAGTGAGACATACTTCTAACTGTCTGGATCAACTCAGCTTTTTAAATGCTGCAAGCATTGGAGATCAGCCAGGAAAGAAAGGGCATGTGAAGGTGGAACTGTCCCAAAAGAGGAAGTGGTGGAAGCACTTTCACGATCTGCTGGAGTCATGGGGTTAATTCACATAGATATACGTATCACAGTTCTTCTTGTCACTTGTGCTTATGAAGTTGAATGTATTAAAGTGTGTGTGACATTTTATTGGAGAGTACCAACAGTGATGTTTGGTCAGTGGTAGCTCATTTTGTGCCTGTAAGTCACCTTTTGGTGCTATAGACCAGTGGTCCCCAACCTTGGGCCTCCAGATGTTCTTGGACTTCAACTCCCAGAAATCCTGGCCAGCAGAGGTGGTGTTGAAGGCTTCTGGGAGTTGTAGTCCAAGAACATCTGGAGGCCCAAGGTTGGGGACCACTGCTATAGACAATAACATGAGCATGCTTGTGTGACTTGTAGAGGATCAAAAGGATGAGATATGTGTGTTGCACAGAGGATTAAGTTTGCAAAAGTTAAGTTGAAGTTAAATATAATGAACATGTTCCGAAATCTAGCATAGAAGACTGGATAAACAAAAATAGCATTCATTTTGCTCACTGTTGTAGAGATACAGCAATGTTAAACTGTCCTCTTCAGATTGATGAGTCACACACACTTTCAGATGGCAATGGACACATATAACTCTTGTCCCCTTCCTTTCTTCCTTTGTGGCAGATGATTACCACAGCAGTTGTTGTATCCATCAGCATATTGATATCAGGCATTTCACTCATGTGTATGAACAGATCTGGAATGGAGGCCAACTATGAGGTGTTGCATCAGCATTTCCAACACAGTCAAACTGAGGAGCCAGACAGGGAAGTGAATGGACGAAGTAGACCTTTGACCAGTATGTCTGATTTGCCGGCAGACACTTCCTTTGAAAGAGGTACTGTACACAGAAGGGCTGCATAAGTTTTTAGGAGAGAAGGTGTCACACAGTTGTTCATTGTCCACACTATGTGATATTCAGACCTTTGCCAGGCAGAGACATTCTGTTTTTGCTGTCATTTGTCACTGGGGTTTTTTTGCTCCAAGGATGCTGCTACACTTCCAAACTTTCTTCATGGTGTGCTTGCATTGTGTTACTCATCCTTTCCATACGATATGAAGTAGAACTTCTTGCATGAAGATGAAAGATAGGGCTCCTTGCAGTGGTGGCTGAACAGAAGTCTTAAAATGCCTTAAAGCACATTGCTTGGGGAGCTATTAATCCTTCTTCTAGCATTCTTGGACAAAGAGTTTTCTAGTGGCAGCCAAGTCAACATATCTGCTGGAATGAAATGATCTGCACAACCTAATTCACACATGTATGAGATATACGCCTCTTCAGGCAAATGTACACAAATATCTACGTAGATGTAACCCAGCCAGAAATGTATCTACTACAGTATAACTGCACACCCACAGTCAGTTGCTTTCTCTTAAAAGAGCCACGTCTTATCACAATATTCTATACAGTACTAGGTTATAATACTGCTTTATTGTGTTTTTCTATAGAGCACTGCGCATGCCAAAAACAAAATGGAGACTTGTGCTGTTCTGAAGGAGAGCCAGCCTGTAGTTCTAGCATCAATGATAACTGCTCTCTGTCTATTGAGACAGGTAATGTACTACTATAGGCTGGTATATTTATTTGTTTGTTTGTTTGTTTAAAATAATTTTAATCCACCTTTTTCCTTAAAAAGGACCTAAGGCGGCTTGCAACAATTAAAATACAATACTTAAGACGGGTAACAATGAGTATACAATGCTAGAAGGCTCAATGAACACAGTACCCCCCCAAAAAAAACCCCATCAAAACACATTCAATGCAGTAAGGGACAACAGTCTATTTTTAAAAATCCACTTTTGCAGCCATTAATTCATTCATTTAAGCCAGGTTGAAAATAATACTAGATAAGTATTTTAATGTTACCAATTTACATATTTATTATAAAACTTGTGCTACTTTAAAAGTCTTCAGTTTTCTGTTATTCTTGCTTGTTAGCTCCCATCCCCCACTAATCCCATGAACGAGGCACTGGCAATAGAGGACCATGTGTCTGCCTGGCTTGCCTGCTGGACTCAGAGAAAAGAAGAAAAGGCATCAAGTGATAATGGGAGAAGGAATCTCCCCATATTCTAGTACTTAGGGGGTGGGGCTTTGGTTGTGTCTCCCCTCTCTTTCTGTTGCTTATTCTTGGTTTTTGAGAGAAGGTGTGTAGGCATCTGTGACAACCCCAGACCTACTGGGATATGCCACAGTTTCACTAAGCTGCCACCAACCATTCCCTATAAGAAGTCACACAGACCAGGGATGGATTTTTAACAAATAAACGAACAAGGTTTATTAAATAACACACAGGGAAAAATAAAAGGATCAAGTGAATAAGATATAGTAACGTGGCTCAGTCTCATTCATACATGCACACAGTTTGGTTCACACAGAACACTTAACTTGAAGCACAGACCCTGAACCTATCAGTTCTGGCTAACCATACAGACACCTGAACCTATCAGGTTGGTACTGGCTGACACACAGTAGTACCCTGTCTGACACACAGACTCCCACTCAAGCTTCTTCTCTCAGCTTTTCCTCCAGCTTCTCCTAACTTCTCCACACAGGCTTCACATATATATACAGTACAGCCCCTCCTCCTGATGTCCCGCCTTCCACTCCCCATAGGATGGAACTTTCCCTCCAAACCCATGACAGACAGGTAACATCAGTGCTGTATGTAACACCTCCCCTCTTTATAAGTTGTTTTGTAGGGGGAAAGCTAAGGTGCTTTTCACCAAAAAACAACCTGGACCCAAAACATACAAAACAGTCATATAATAACATACAATACCATACTTACTTATACTTACACTCTATTAGGCATTTAAACATTTACCATTAACAATACATCAAGTTACCTTTATTCATACAAACCAACATGTTTAATAAACAGACACATTTGACTTTTTGTCATCAAAATATATACATAGTCCATGTTTCTTTCGCCGTCTTCATTCTTCGGGTCTTCTTGACAAGGCGTCAGCAACACAGTTCACTGACCCTCTGACCACCTTCACTTCAAAGTCATAGTCTTGCAGGTTTAAAGCCCACCTCATAAGTTTACTATTGTGGGTTTTCATTGTCTTTAACCATTGCAGTGGTGAATGGTCAGTGCACAGAATAAAATGTCTTCCCCAGATGTAAGGCTTGGCCTTCTGGATCGCGTAGACTATGGCCAGGCACTCCTTTTCCACGGTTGCCAAATGTCTCTCACCTTTCTGGAGTTTCCTACTCAGGTAGGACACTGGATGCTGGTCACCATTCTCATCCTCCTGGCAAAGAACTGCTCCTACCCCGCTGTTAGACGCATCGGTGTAGATGATGAACTCCCGGTCGAAGTCTGGAGCACGCAGCACTGGATAGTTGATGAGCGCCTCCTTCAACCTCCGGAACGCCTCCTCACAGTCGCTGGTCCACGGGATGTGGTCATCAGCCTTCTTCCTCGTCAGATCGGTCAGCGGAGCCGCAATCTCGCTAAACCTCGGGATGAACTTTTTGTAGTAGCCCACCAACCCAAGAAATGATTTGACTTTTTTCTTGGTGTTGGGTCTGGGCCAATCACGAACTGCTTCTATCTTGGCCTCTAGGGGTTTTATCACTCCTCCCCCTACTATGTGACCCAAGTATTTTATTTCTGGGCTACCCAGCTGCAGTTTGTTCTCTTTACAGGGCCTAGGCCAAAGCACTCCCTCCCCTGGGTTAAAGTGCCTCTCCCTGCCTTCCTGGTCATTCCAAGCTTTCTTTCTGACCTTTTGAGCTGGCAGGGTCTCTGCTGCTAGCTCTAGGTTTCTCTTTAGGTCATTCCTCAAGGTGCCTATGTATGTCACAACGTCTTGTGGGTCATCCTGGGCGATCTGCTCCCAATTTTGTTTGATCAAATCAAGGGGCCCTTTCACCCTTCTCCCAAATAAAAGTTCAAACGGACTGAACCCGGTACTGGCTTGTGGCACTGATCGATAAGCAAACAAAAGGGATTGCAGCTTCTGGTCCCAATTGTTTGGATTCTCTGCCAAGTAAGCCCTAATCATGCGCATTAGAGTCCCATTGAACTTCTCAGTTAACCCATTACTTTCAGGGTGATAGGCAGTGGTTTCCTTGTGCTTAATTCCACAGATTTGCCATAACCGTTTCATGAGCTTCGATGTGAACGATGCGCCCAAATCTGTGATTATTTCTGAGGCAAATCCCATCCTGGACATATACCCCACCAAGGCATCTGCCACTGTGTTAGTTTCAATGTTAGTCAAGGGAATGGCTTCAGGGTACCTCGTGGCATGGTCCACAATGGTGAGAATGAACCTGTTCCCCCTCTTTGTGGCCTTGGGCAAAGGTCCCACAATATCCACCCCTATGCATTTGAACGGAGTGTCAATCACAGGCAAAGGGCACAACTTTGCTTTGGTCCTGTCGCGGCTATTCCCCTGCCTTTGACACACATCACATTGTTTACAGAACTCCCTGATCTGCTTCCCTATGTCAGGCCAGTAAAAATTCTGTGTGATTCTCTGCTGTGTTTTGTTCACCCCTAAGTGCGCAGCAAACATGTCAGAGTGCCCCCTTTGTAAGATCATGGGGCGATACTTTTCAGGTACCACTATCTGACTCCTGATCCCATCTCCCCCTTTTGAGATATTCCTCAGGGTCTCTCTATATAAAATCCCCTTTTTCTCACAAAATCTCACTGGGGTCTCAGGTGTTAGCTGGGCGTCTGTCACCTGTTCAAAACACTTTTGGAGAGTGGCGTCTGCCTTTTGCTCTTGGCCAAATCGGCTGTCTGTGGTTAAGGTTTCCACCACAGCTTCTGAACTCCCCTCTGCTTCCGTCTCTGGCTCATCATTACCCCCCTGAACTGTCCCTGTGGTGGCTTGTGAACGTGTAATCACTAGCACCCGTTTCACATGTTCAGCCAGGTCATTTCCCACGAGCACGGCTGCTGGCAGAGTCGATGAAATCGCTAGCCGCCAAACTCCCCTCCAGCCTTGAAAGTTCACAGGTACCTCTGCTACTGGCAGTGAGATCACCTGCCCCTCAATCCCTGCCACCTTCATGCTCTCATTTGGGATTATATATTCCCTAGGAATAATATCTGGATGGCACAGGGTCACCTGGGAACAAGTGTCCCTCAACCCCCGATACTGATGGTCAAGTATTCCTACGTCCACCCCTGCTGTTTCAAACAACTGAGAATCTGTTCTCACGAGCAATCAGCGCTTGACCTCCACAAGAGGACCATTTTCCTCAGCCTGATCAGCAGATGTAACTGTTCCAGATTGAGTAGCCATGGCAACAGGCTCCCTCAGTGACAAGGAGCTTTGCTCTTTCTGGACATAGAACACAGCTTTTGGCTTGGTTCCACTCGAATCCTGAGGCACAATTCCTTTTAGCTGCTTTAATTTCTCACACTCTGAGATTAGATGGCCCTTTCCCTGACAGAAATAACATTTTCTGGGGTATTTTGAGTCTTTCTCATCCTGTTTTGGTTTTCCCTCCAAAATCTGAGGTCTTGGTTTCATGTCTGAGGGCTTCCCTTCACCATGGGTCCCTCCCCCTTGCTGGCTTTTCCCTGGTCCCTGAGAGTACTTGCTGTAGGTTTCTTTAGGTTTCCCCATCGATTTCCCCTCACCCAAGGGCTTTCTTATTTGGGAAATAAAATCTGCGATCTCGGCGGCTTCTGCCACAGATTTCGGTTTCCTTTCCCTCACCTGGAATTTCAGTTCCCCATGCAGGACTGAATAGAACTGTTCCAGCGCTATCAAGTCTTTGAGCTGCTGAAAGGTCTCTGTCCCCTCCTGAGATAGCCATTTCTCTAGCAGCCTCACCAATTGGGCCCCCACTTGGGTAAAAGTCTGCTCTGGTTTCTTGGTGATTGACCTGAATCTTTGCCTCAGCTGTTCCGCATTTATCCCATGTCTGGCAAACACCAGTTTTTTAAACTCTGCAAAATCTTTCATCAGTTCCTCTGGCATCTCTGCATAGACTTCTGCAAGGCTGCCACTGATTAAAGATCGCATGATGGTCATCTTCTCAGTTTCCCTTACTGAGAAGTCCACAAACGCTCTTTCCACTAGGGAAAAGAACACTTCAGGACAATCTCCCTTGTGGTACACAGGGAATTTCTTCAGGTCAGCTTTAGACAATTGGCCTCCCTCAGAATCCCTATTGTTATTATTGTTCTGGTTCATCAGTTCCAATTTTCTCAACTCAAACGCTATTCGTTCTTTTTCCAGAGCAATTTTCTCTCTCTCCCTCTCCATTCTTTCTTCTCTTTCCATTTTCTCTATTTCAAATTGCCTTTGTTTCTCTCTTTCCCTTTGCTCCATTTCAAATTGCCTTTCCCTTTCCTCCCTTCTTTCTCTCTCTAATCTTTCCTCCATTTCCCTCACCCTCAGTTCATGCTGTTGGGCTAGGAGTATTTTTCTGAGCTCTGGGTTCTGTTCTGTGCTGTCACCCTGCACTGAGCCAAATTCATCCTCAGACCCTTGGTCAACCTGGGGGTCTTTCACTTCACCCATTTCTGCCATTTGGCTTCGAGTCAAGGGCATAATTCCCCCCCCCCAGAACAGGCTGCTTTCACAAGTCAAGCCTCAAAATAAAGCGACCACTTTTTTTTTCTTTTGCCTCAGAACCAGCTTTCTATAGATTACTGCTGTTCTTCAGCACTAACTTGCAACAGTTGCGAGCCAGAGTCTACCCCCCTCTGCTAGGCCTCGCAGCAGGCAGGCTAAATCACTTCTACGTTACAGTTTTGCCTCAGCTTTTTTCCCGCCAAAACAGGCTGCCTCAGAGCTCCCTAATCTAGTCTTCCCAGTTGGCACGTTCTTCCACTAGCGCACCTCCCCGTGAGGTACACCTAGAAGATTACCTACGCGCCCTCAAATTGTCCCTGACTAGACCCCCCTTGCTCTGGGCACACTTGCCAAGGCTTTGCTGTACCACTGGACAACTGGACCAGTCGTATCCCACACGCTGGACACCAATCAATGTGACAACCCCAGACCTACTGGGATATGCCACAGTTTCACTAAGCTGCCACCAACCATTCCCTATAAGAAGTCACACAGACCAGGGATGGATTTTTAACAAATAAACGAACAAGGTTTATTAAATAACACACAGGGAAAAATAAAAGGATCAAGTGAATAAGATATAGTAACGTGGCTCAGTCTCATTCATACATGCACACAGTTTGGTTCACACAGAACACTTAACTTGAAGCACAGACCCTGAACCTATCAGTTCTGGCTAACCATACAGACACCTGAACCTATCAGGTTGGTACTGGCTGACACACAGTAGTACCCTGTCTGACACACAGACTCCCACTCAAGCTTCTTCTCTCAGCTTTTCCTCCAGCTTCTCCTAACTTCTCCACACAGGCTTCACATATATATACAGTACAGCCCCTCCTCCTGATGTCCCGCCTTCCACTCCCCATAGGATGGAACTTTCCCTCCAAACCCATGACAGACAGGTAACATCAGTGCTGGACTCAGAGAAAAGAAGAAAAGGCATCAAGTGATAATGGGAGAAGGAATCTCCCCATATTCTAGTACTTAGGGGGTGGGGCTTTGGTTGTGTCTCCCCTCTCTTTCTGTTGCTTATTCTTGGTTTTTGAGAGAAGGTGTGTAGGCATCCTTCAGTCTCGAGAGACTATGGTATCGTGCTCTGTATGGAGGTCTTGGAACAGTGTCTTGTGTGGCTGAGAAGGCCAATTCGAGAGTGACAATCCCTTCCACACTGGAGACAAATCCAATCTGTCCCCTGTCCAGCTCCCTGGTTTTGCTTGTTTCGGGACTGCCTCTTTGCCTCGGTCTGCTGTACAAGTGTCTCTTCAAATTGGGAGAGGCCATGATGCACCGCCTGCCTCCAGGCTGAACGCTCAGACGTCAAGGTTTCCCATCTGTTGAGGTCCATTCCTAAGGCCTTCAGATCCCGCTTGCAGATGTCCTTGTAACGCAGCTGTGGTCTCCCTCGGGGGCGGCTTCCCTTCACTAATTCTCCATACAGGAGATCTTTTAGGCGTATGCAATATATTGTTCTTCTGCGTGGTCTTCTGTGAATGCACACAATAAGGGTTAAATCAGCGCCTGCGCTGGTCTCCTCAGAACATTCGAGAGCTCTGTAAAAGAAACATTGTTAGAATGACCTACACTGCGCATGCTCCGCCCACCCAACGCTCAGTTCCATTTCTCCGCCGTGCGAAGTGGTTCTTCTCGGCTGAGCTCTTGGTTTACTGACTATTCGGCTGGTTTTTTTGTACGGTTTTCTCGACCTTGGATTGTTTCGGACTTCCCTTTTGCCTACCGTTCTGGTTTTGTCGTCTCGGACTTCTCCGCGCTTCGCGCAGTGAGTTTTTCCGTTTCCCGCCTTTTCTCTGCCGGCCGTTACCCACCCGGGGCCTATGCCTCCACCACCATCTGGGCCCTTTGGTCGCTGTGTCGTGTGCTCTGCTAAGATCCCCTTCCAGGACGGCCACGACACCTGCCTTTTCTGTTTAGGGGAATCCCACTCTCCCCAAAATTGCACTCATTGTCAGGCATTCACTAAGGCGGCTCTCAAGGCGCGGCAACAGAGACTAAAGCTCCATCTCTGGAATTCTGCCTTGTCGGCTTCAACTCCGGCTGCTATGGAGCTGCCGGCTTCTTCCTCTACCTCCCTTTCCGAAGGCCCTCCATCCCAACCCCCTGCTGCAAGCTCTGCGGATGTGCCTATGTCAAAGCCCCCTAAGAAGGCTTCTGGGCCAAAACGAGCAGCCGCTTCTAAAATGACTGATCCATTGTCTAAAGCGGGAAAGAAGGATAAGGGGAAGGGAGCAGCTAAACCTAAGGATCCAACCCCGCAATCCGCTGCTATGGCTACGAGGGCCCACTCTCCCCTCATTGAAGATTCCTTGAGGGACAAGAACTCTGTGTCGGGGGTACCTTCCCCCCCGCGTTCTCGTCAAACTGAACCGCTGTTACCCCTTGGCATATCGTCACCAACGCCAAGCCAGCTTGTGCAAGCTACCACAAGCTTGGGTTTAGCCCCACTCAGCCCTGTATCCACCGGGCGGGCCTCCTCGGTTCAGTCTACGTCTCCGGTGCCTTCCCGACAGCCTTCCTCGCCGAGCAACAGGCTGGGAAAGAAGAAGCACCGTTCTCGGGATCGAGATCGATCGCCCCGTAGAGGCAGCAAGGGACGGCACCGGCGCTCTCGACGTCGGTACAGTTTGACCTCTGAGGATTCTTCCTCCTCCGAGTCGACGCATAGACGTCGAAAACATCGCC
This sequence comes from Pogona vitticeps, assembly GCF_051106095.1. Lineage (NCBI taxonomy): Eukaryota > Metazoa > Chordata > Lepidosauria > Squamata > Agamidae > Pogona > Pogona vitticeps. The sequence goes on from NC_135783.1 coordinate 201,072,412, forward strand.
GTCGACGTCGTTCCCCATCGTCGTCGACCTCGACGTCGTCGGATCGTCATCGCCGTCGACGTCGAGTCAAGTATGTTTATTTATCCTCTGCATCTTCTTCATCGACACCGAGAAGGCATCGACGTCGACGCCACAGAAAGATTGGGTCACAACCTCAGCAACCAGGGCAAGCTCAACCTGCTGGACCCGTCCAAGCTATTCCTGTGACGTCAGTGCCCCCACCTACACCACACCTGGGGACTACACTCCCTGTTGCTACCCAGTCATCGGGTAAGAAGAGACATCATGAGTCATCGTCGGAGGGCGAAACCCCCTTTTTCCCCCAATCTTCCGACTCCGATTCTGAACCCCCCCCCACAGCCACAGCCTCACGACTTACCAGTTGGGGAAACTGTTGGGTCCGATACAGGGGACCCGCATGAACCTTCACCATCTGAAGACTTTTCGTCTTATGCCCAGATGCTATCTAGACTAGCCAAGTCTTTGAAACTCCAGGTTGACGAACCAACGCCTCCGGAGGAGGATCTTTTCTTCGGAGATGCTGCCAAAGGGAGATCCCCTCCTCCTAGTCTCCCCTTTTTACCAGCTCTTCTGAAAATTATTCAAGAATACTGGGAACGCCCCTCGGCCGCTATACCTTTACCTAGGCGTACGGAAAACATGTACAAAATCTATGGGGACAACGCAAAGTTTTTATTGAAGCATCCTATTCCCAATTCTCTCATAGTGGAAACCAGTTGTTCTAGACCATCTGGCAGAGCCCATGTCATTCCAACCAATAAAGAGGGCAAGAAACTGGAAATAATTGGTAGAAGACTTTATTCACTTATAACGTTTATACTCCGTCTGGACAATTATCAAACGGCTCTTGGAGCCTACCATAAACAACTGTGGCTTAAGATCCTTCCCGGTCTAAAGTTGATTCCGGAGGAACATCGCCAAGCCTTTCTCAACATTTATGAGGAAGCACAGACTGTCTCTAAGCACCAGAGGAGCGCGACAAGGCATTCCGTTGAAGCAGCTGCTAGAATTCTCGTCACAGCCATTACTTTGCGCAGACACGCTTGGCTGCGTGCGGCTAATATTCTCGACGATGTCAAGACCAAAGTGGAAGACTTGCCATTCGACGTCTCTGGTCTCTTCAGTCAGAACACCGACAGTCATCTGGAAGATTTACATAAAGCTAAGAAAACCGCTAAATCTTACTACATCCAAACGCAGCCTAGGTTTAGCAGGTATCAGTGGAAGAGGTCTCCACCACGTTATAACCAACACCCACAGCATTTTCGGCACTTTAAAGGTCAAGCTCAATCAAGGCCGTCTCAACCTCCTTCCGCAGCACCTACTTACCGTTCTCAACAGCCATCACAGAGGCGACAGTCCTACAAACCCCCCGCTAAGAAACATAAACAGTATCTTTGACTCGGACACAAGACTTCAACCATATTTTCAAAACTGGTCCGTTGTAACAAACGATTCCTGGGTTCTCAACATCGTCTCTTCAGGTTATCGTCTAGAGTTTCTCGAATATCCCCCTTTAGGTCAGGCACGGTATACCTCATCCGATCCTGTCCTAGAAGAGGAAGTTCAAACTCTTTTGCAGAAAGGTGCCATTCAAAGGGTACCAAAAAGGGACTTAGCAAACGGTTTTTACTCAAGATATTTTGCAGTCACCAAGAAAGGAGGGGGCATAAGGCCCATCTTAGATCTAAGAAAACTAAATACTTACCTCCGCCCACGCCGGTTTCGGATGATAACCTTGGACTCCATCATTCATCTTCTGCAAAAGAAAAATTGGTTTGTTCTCATAGATTTAAAGGACGCTTATTTTCATATAACGATTCACAAAGACCATCGCAAATTCCTCAGATTCATCTTCCAAGACAACATCTATCAGTTCCTTGCTCTACCGTTCGGGCTAGCGACGGCGCCTCGCACGTTTACGAAGTGCATGGCGCCAGTGGCAGCTTACCTCAGGTTGAATGGTGTTCATGTTTTTCCGTATATCGACGATTGGTTAGTGGTCTCACGGTCCAGACACAGAGCACTCAGGGACACACAGTTTATACTTCACCTTCTCGACAATCTGGGCCTCAAGGTCAATTTCAAGAAGTCTCGTCTGCGCCCATCCAAGGTGGTACATTACATTGGTGCCACACTGAATGCCCGCGAGGGCAGGATTTTCCTCCCAACGGACAGGATACTCAAGCTCCACAGAGCAATAAAGAAGTTTCAACCGGGCCACACAGTTTCAGCCAAGCATGCCCAGCATCTTCTGGGGCTAATGTCGTCAGCAACACCTGCGTTAGCCCACGCTCGCCTCAAGCTCAGATCATTACAGAGTTGGTTCCTCTCTCTGTTCAATCCCCAGCTCGATCACCCCAGGAAGCCTCTACTAGTAACTCCAGAATTAGCGCTACAACTTCAATGGTGGGATTATCCCCCACACTTACGAATTGGACGGCCGTTCCGCCCCTTACGTCTCACCATTCAAGTTACCACAGATGCCAGCCCCACAGGATGGGGGGCTCACTGCAAATCCCATCGGATCCATGCTCTTTGGTCACTCCAAGAACAGAACCTTCATATCAATCACCTCGAAATACTAGCAGTGTTCAAGGCGCTCAAGGCCTTTCTTCCCCTAGTGCAGGGCCGCGGCGTGCAAATCGTTACCGACAACACCACTGCCCTTTATTACATAAACAAGCAGGGTGGCACGCACTCCCAGTCATTACTCTACCTAACAGTGACTCTTTGGGAATGGTGCATGAGACACCACATATTCCTTGTCGCAGTCCACATAGCCACGGACGACAACACTCTAGCAGACGAACTCAGTCGTCGCAGAAGCCAGATGCACGAGTGGGAGCTGGATGCGGCGGTATTTCATCATCTCTGCCTTCGGTGGCGCACTCCGGTGGTAGACCTATTTGCCACTCACCACAATACCAAGTGCCCTGTTTATGCGTCCAGGGCGGGGATGGGACGGAACTCTCTCGGCGACGCATTTATGATCCCATGGGACATCGGCCTACTCTATCTATTCCCGCCATTCCCTCTAATTCAAAGAGTACTAGTGCAGCTTCGAGCTTACTCAGCGGAAGCGATTCTCATCACACCATTTTGGCCACGCCAGCCATGGTTCCCAACCTTAAGGGACATGGCAGTGGACTCCGTCAGACTCCCGACGTTCCCATCCCTTCTCACTCAGAACAACGGCAAGGTTTGCCACCCGGATCTCCATACTTTACGTCTAACAGCGTGGAGGATATCCCGGAGATCAAGGAGATACTAGACAAATCCAGGAAATCTTCGACTTCTACTCTGTACTCTTACAAATGGAAGAGTTTCCTTAAGTTTACTGAGTCAAAAGGGTGGCAGGCGTCCCCTGCGTCGCTCTCCACCGTGTTGCAGTTCCTTCGCCACTTGTTTGATTTCGGATTGTCCGTTTCCACTTTGAAAGTTTACCTTGCAGCGATTGTAGCCTTTCAACCTAGGGGCTCTCCCTCATCCCAGCTTTTTTCCCATCCAACTGTGAGAGCTTTCCTCAAGGGTCTTATACACCTCAGACCTCCCAACAAGCCGCTGATACCTCAGTGGTCACTCCACCTTGTCTTGAATGCCTTGATGAGGCCCCCATTTGAGCCTCTTGCTACGTGCTCTTTAAAGCTACTATCTCTCAAAGTGTCCTTCCTAGTAGCAATCACGTCTGCTCGCAGAGCCAGCGAGTTAGCGGCCCTCAGGGCTGACCAGCCATTTCTACAGTTTTTCCAAGACAAGGTCGTTCTGCACACAGATGTATCCTTTCTCCCGGAGATCGTCTCAGAATTCCATCTCAGTCAACCCTTGATTCTTCCTACACTCTTCCCCAATCCGACCAGTGACACGGAGCGCATGCTCCACACTCTCGATGTTCGGAGAGCGCTGTCCTTCTACGTCGCCCGTACCAAGGAGTTCAGGCTGTCCCCCAAATTATTCCTCTGCTTCTTTGGACAAAAGAAAGGCCTACCAGCCTCTCCGTCTTCAATATCTCGCTGGATAGTCTCTACAATATCTTTAGCCTACGAGGTACAGCATCGCACTCCTCCGGAGGGTTTGCGTGCCCACTCTACTAGAGCTGTGGCGTCCTCAATGGCTCTCCTAAGAGGAGTTGACCTACCGGATATCTGCAGGACTGCTACGTGGTCACGAGCGTCCACCTTCATATCACACTACAGGCTGGACGTTAGAGCCAAGAAGGAAGCATTTTTTGGGAGAGCAGTCCTCACCTCTATCTTTCAGTGACGGCCCACCATCCGGTAAGCAAGCTTGCTAATCACCCTTATTGTGTGCATTCACAGAAGACCACGCAGAAGAAAGACGGGTTACTTACCTGTAACCATGGTTCTTCAAGTGGTCATTCTGTGAATCCACACAAACCCACCCAACCTCCCCACTATCCGTCCCTGTAAGCCTACGACATTCTTGGTATCTAGGGCGGATAAATGGAACTGAGCGTTGGGTGGGCGGAGCATGCGCAGTGTAGGTCATTCTAACAATGTTTCTTTTACAGAGCTCTCGAATGTTCCGAGGAGACCAGCGCAGGCGCTGATTTAACCCTTATTGTGTGGATTCACAGAATGACCACTTGAAGAACCATGGTTACAGGTAAGTAACCCGTCTTTTTGTTTGCTATTTTTTCTCCTTTGTGGTGGGGAAATGCCTTCCCTGTTTGATTGACCTTCCAAAATTGTTGTTTGGTTGATATACTATGTATTTATTCTGATAGTGGTGTATATTTTCCTAGGGTTTTTTGTGAGGACTGTTTGTTTGCTTCTGTACTCGTGTGAGGACTGTAGAGTGGACTTTGTGACTCTGCCAATGTGTCACTGGACTGTATGGACATTTTTTCTTCTTGGTGTCATACTGTTGGTTGCTTTAGAAAGCGGGCATCTCTGCCAAGTGACCAGTGCCTGCACGGTGGCAACTTCTTTGCCTTTTTTCTGTTATGTTTCCCAGGCCCAGAGGATCCCTGTTGTGCTGAGTGTGTGGCACTGAACTCATACTCATTTCTCTTTTCTAATTTTTGGATAGTTGAATGTTTTTTGAATTGGTTGGTGGGTGAGTGAGGTATTTTTTCCGTAGGGTTGATTATGATTTTTCTTTCTTTTGCTTTTACATTAGGTTGATTGTCTGTTACCGTGCCTCTGCTTTTTTGAAGTGGTTTTTAAGGGTTTCTTAGGTCTTTTGGAGTGCCAGAAAACGTATGGGAAACACAAAACAAGTGATATGAAAGAGACTTTCTCTTTGTGTAAAAATGAAAGGGCCGGTACAGTACATTTAAAAAATGCAAAGAAAAAAAGAGGTACCCAGAAAGAACTGGAAATAAAAGAAATGCAATTTTGTTGCTGTGCATATCCCTAATTTGTGTTTACATTCTAGAATTTCTATCATCACATTTTGATACTTGCATTAATTGCATTACATAAATCAGCTATAGTTACAGGTTACGTCAAAATGGTACAGTCGAAACCTACATATGTTACACTTCATATTTTTCAGCAAATCAGTGTTTGGTTCCATGTAGTTCTCAGAGGTGTGTCCTGGCTCAGGAAGAGCAACGTCTGCAAACTGGGGACAAACAGTTGGCTAGACATGTGCTGCTCTGTCTGCTTCTCATTGTTGGTCTCTTTGCCGTGAGTATTTCATTTATTTGGAGGTGAGGGACAAAGACCATGTTGCAGAGAAGGCGAAAATAAAGTTTAAGTGCTTCTGATTTAGTGTAAATAGTCCTTACTAAAGAAACAGTGTGACATATGAAGATTTGTATGGGCAGGCAGATTAGTTAGTCAGGGAGTATGCAATGTTTGTGACATTTATGAACTAGTGGATATGTCCATGAAAAGGATCGCTTGTTCCTTTAAGGATTGTTCGGAAAACAAATTATGCACGCCTGACTTACTGGTGTTTACATATTATTATTAATGAAGGATGTGCCAATCTTTTTTTCTAACTTCTACTCCAAAAATTCTCCAAGAATTTCCTAGGCATAATTCTGGGAGTACCAGCCCATTGCGAATGTTTACACAGTAGCACAGCAGCTTGTAGGGTTGGAATTCAAGAGACTAGGTGGCTCTTTCACCACCCAGCTTTGTTTGTATGCAGTAACAGTTCATGAACTTGTCATTAAATAATAGATTGTGTTAACAGTAGTCCAATAACATAGAGACAAAGTACTGAACTTCCTGTTTTCTGTCGGACAATAATTTTGTTTTCTTAAACAAGCATATATATTATTTAACTTCAGGTCTCAACATAAATTGCAATAAAAGTCACAAAATTAACTTTTAAGACACTAATGTTAGCATATATTGTTTTTTTCTTACACAGAATTTATCCAGCTGTTTGTGGTGGTTGTTCAACCAGGAACCTGGAAGACTCTATGTGGAACTGCAGTTCTTTTGTGCTGTATTTAATTTTGGTCAGGTAGATACTAATATTGAACTTCAGATTTATTACTAAGTCTTGTGCACATTTATTTGAAGCATTTCCCACTGACCCTGAGTAAAAAGGTGTAAGATAACTTACATTTTAAATGGAAGTGGGATTGACTAGCTTACCTTATACTCCTTGGCTCATCTTCACTTTGATTAATATTGTGGAGAAATCATTAATTTTTATTCATGTATGCTGATGAATTGCACTAAATATTTAGCTGTAGTCTGTCTTGGGGGCAGGAAATCTTGTTAAATAAATACAGATGTTTAATGACGTCTGTTTCCTATGTAAAACATGGCTGTGCTGTTAGACCAAGCAGATTGAACAAATCATTGTGGAGAGAATTGCAGGCATTGAGAGAGCCCCCAACTTAGTTATCACACCATGAACTTCAAAAGAAGCCGTACCCATATCCTAATATTGTAGTTACTGTTTTCCATTATTGGTACTTATATAAAAAAAAACAACATATTGAGGGATTCATTTTTTTAATATAAAGAACATTCCCTTCTTGAAGTAAGCCATTTATTTTTTATTAGCCTACTCACTGAACTTACTGAGTGACTGAAATCATGTAGTTTAGTACAGTAAATTGCACTAGAGTATGCTCATTGAGTCAATGGAGATTTGGTGAGTTAATTTCTCCGTTAGGTTTCATTGATTTAAAATGGGTCTATTCCAGTTGCAACTTACTATATTAAAGCACTGGTTCTTAACCTTGGGTTACTCAGGAGTTTTGGACTGCAACTCCCAGAAGCCTTTACCACCAGCTGTCCTGACTGGGATTTCTGGGAGCTGCAGTTCAAAAGCATCCGAGTAACAAAGGTTAAGTACCACTGCATTAAAGTATCTTACAAAGACGCTAACTAACCATATTTGATAGGCTTTGTCTCTCACTGTGGTTTTAAATTTTTCTCTTTATGTCAATGTGGAATATAATATTAAAGAAAATACACTGAAAGTGGGATTAGAATCAGTAAAATGCCATAATTTCTCACGACTGACTGCAAATAATTTTTGAGATTTTAATGCACTGCTGCATCTTCCTTTTGTTGTTTTCCTTTTGCAGGGGTTCATTTCGTTTGGAATTTTTGGCTTGGACAAGCATTTAATTATTCTTCCATTCAAAAGAAGGTAATTTTCAACATATGCATAATATCACATTTATGTTCAGTTTGGTCAGTCCGATATGTTAATACCAGCTTTCTTTTAAAATTTAAAAGCTTTCTTTATCCTGTCAGTATTCTTTCTCACTGGTCTATATCCCCTTCACCAGCAGCTCTATTACCTATTTTAAATAGAAATGGTATCCTTTTGCTACCTAGGTTTGAATTCCTCTGGGGCGGTAGAACAGTGGAACGCAGGGAATCATCTGTACCTGAGGAAATCCGGATGGCATGCCAGCAGTTTGTTAATTACCATAAAGAGACATGTGTAAGGAGCATTGTCCAAGACAGAAGGTGGGGCTGTTTATCAGTGCAGAGCTGCATTTAATATGTTCTTATTCCTGAGCTGAATGTATACTATGCATTAACATTAATATGTCAATAATCTTTGTGTGTCTTGTTGTGCTGGAAACACTTCCAAATAATGCTAAATAGACTGGTGAATAATTCTAAACTTGTCCATGTATGTTCCTGAACCAAGGTATGTTTGGTCTTAAATCAAAATGGTGGGAAACTATTTTGAAGATGCTTCCTTTGAATTGATGTTAACATGCTGAAGTCATTGGCCATAGTTTCAGGTGAAGGTGAAAAGGAATATAATAAGCAAAACTATCAGTAGAAGAAGATGCTGACTTCTTCCATGGAGTACATGCGGCATGTAACCCAAAGCCTTGGATGTCATTTCTTACCAGATGTACTTTGGAGTTCTTGGTGGTGTTTCTCTTGGATTTGGTGGCATGCTTCTTCATTCCTTTGGATCTCCACCTGTATCATGCTTGTCGTCCTAAATCGTAATTCTGAGTTTGTCTCCAGGTTTTCAGATATAAATGATGAGGTTCTAAATTTAGCATTGCACATATCCTTGATAATCTTTCTGGGGGGCATAAATACAGAGGTGTGAATAGAAGGAATAATGCATTATTGATTTATTTTTAAACTTCTGTCAAATTTAGAAGAATCTTTGGAAGCTTCTTTTTCCTAGATTATTTTCAGTGAGCAACTTCTTTTAAAATGCACATATTGGGATGGTTTAAATCTTGAAATTAAGTGGTAGCGTATGTTTTGAATATGTGTATTGTAATATTCCTCTTATTTCTATAGTATGAAAAATGTGTGCAATGCCTTGGCCTCACTTTTTTCTGTTCTTCTAATGTTCTCTGTCTTCTCCACTGAATTCCTGGCATCCGAAATCTTTCTTTTTTTGTCCAAAGACTTCATTTGTTGGCCATGCTTTGCTTCATTAATCCAAATTAACTGCTGCATAATTTAATTAAAATAATAGGAAGCATCTTGATTGATTACTATTTTGCGTAGTTTGTGCTGGCTTGCTTTTACTTTAGAAAACAGCCTATATAAGATTAAGAAAACATGAATCACTCACTATTGCAGGCAAACTTAGAAATGACATGTCTGCTATTATCATTTATTAACAAGTTTGTCTTGCTGTATAAATGGAAATAGAACCTTTTCCATTGTCATTCCTGGTGTTTTGCATATTAATAAAAGCTTCAGAAGAATAAGCAAGCTTCATTACTATTATTATACAGTGATAGCAAGTATTCTATTTATACTTGAAAAATCTGCTTTTAAAAATCCATTAAAATCTAGTTTTACTCCATTGTTATTGTCAACTGAGCACCCTTTAATTCCAAACCATTTATTGTTTCTTTAAGGGCTTAGTCCAAACACTGGTGCACTAGGGCATCTGTAGACTAAAGGGTGGAAAGTGTGAGGAGACAACAGACAGCAAGGATGAAATTGCTACTTGGCAGCTTGTTAATGTTAGTTCTTTGTAATCAGCAGTGTGTTAAAGTAGCTCTGATGCAGCCATGCTTCCTGCAGATCTGGATGGCCACATCAAAGCTGCCTTCACAAACTGTGAGCAAGGCAGTTTGCCAATTTCCTCCTCTCTTTCTGCTGACTTTGTGGTTGGCTAGATTGGATTCATCTGGGAAAACCTGACTTTCTGGATGTGACTTGACAATGGATCCATTTGCAATTTTCCCACTGTGTAGGGTTCTACCCTTGGGCACCTAGTTTTCCAACAGCAAGGAAAGTTTTTATGAACAATCCATTGCTTTTAGGCTGTTTGCAGTCTGAGAGTAGACTGATTTTTTTCTCACACTTAAGGTGCATGTTTGTGTACAAAGGGGAGATGTTGATTTCTGGGAGTGGAATGCAGCTGTTTTTCCAACTCATGAGGGAGGAGGGAATAGAATAATAGCCTTTGCAGCTAGTTCTCTCTGCCCATGCAGCCCTCTCAGTACTACCTCATCCATTGTTCCAGACAGTCTCCAAGCCCTCCAGAGTATATTTTTTGAGGTGGATAATGGGGGAAGTGATTAAGGTTTCCTCCTTCCTCTTTTCATCAGTGGTCAAAGTCCTCCACTGAGTCAGAAATCTTCTGCAGATGGAAAGAGTATGCACAGAAAAGAGATTTTGAATACAGTCTTCTTGTTATAATTTCTAAATGATTAACCAATCTATATTACTAATTTACATAACTATGATTTATGCATGTCTTACCTTTAGTAGATTTGTGCATGCATTTTAAACACAAATTAGGAAAAAGGTGATCCAGATCTGCCCAAAAATGAAGACACTTTAATAGACATGGCTGATCCACCTTTTAACACTTCTAACTATCATGCTGTCTTTCCTTATTTCCCTCTTATTCCCCCACCCCCATTAAACAGTGGTGGCACAAGATTTACAGAACGTATGGGTGAATCCTTCCTTTGACATACAGGTGTGGCACAAAGACTGTGACGGGGGTCTTCTTTGGTTCTGACCTGGTGACATGGCTCGTTGAAGTTGGCCTTGCTTCAGACCGTGGAGAAGCTGTGGTGTATGGAGAGAAACTGGTGAAAGGAGGCATCGTCCAGCATATTGCCAATGAATTTGAATTCCGGGATGAGCAGTTGTACTATCACTTTATACCTGGGAGAGCAGCAACAAAAAAGAGCCATGGGCGTGAGGAGTCACTTGGAAGCTAGCCAATGAGAGCCTTACCCCAAATTCAGTGCACATTTTTACAATGTCATCTTAGTCATAAGTTTGTCTTCTACCCAAAGAGAATTATGTCTTGCATTTTGAATGCTGATGAATTCTGATTGCTTCAGGGACTTATTTCAAATCATGGAAATTCAAAAGGGTAATATTATCCATACTGCCATACAGCATTTTGTTTATTTTATTTTTAAAATAACAGTTGTTTTAAAACACAGTTCCCTTGCCGGTACGCCAAATCTTGAAGAATCTTTTGTGTTCCTCCTCTTCAGTTTAATTCAGTGTTAGTATCATGCAGTGTAAAAAAAAAAATCAGGATCAGCAAATAAAATGCATTTGGGGAAGGTACAGTCTCTTCCCTTTTGAAGATAAAAATCCCCAGTTGTGGGACACAGTGATCATGAAGAGGGAGAGGGACATTGGCGTTGGAGGATTAGAATGAAGAGGATGACTTCTGCTGCTGATGGTCATGGTTCCTATCAGAGCGCCCTTTTGAGACTAAGTGATGTTTGTGGGACTTAACGTTCCATTAACAGTTTATAGAGCTTTCTGCCCAAGTGTAATTTCTTTTCCAAAATGTTTTCCATCATTAATAGTTCTGAGATGAGTGGTTGGCATATAACTACTGAATACTGAGCCGTTCGTTTCACAGACCTCAAACTAGTAAACATCCTGACTTCAGTTTAAATCTGTGAAGTTGTGGTTACTTTGCACCTCTTAATTAAGCAAACAGCCTGTTTAAAAGGAAGCACCAAATACTTGAATTGAACTTGAGTACTACTTTCATTATGCAATTAAAGAACTCTTATTGATATATTTTTAGATAACTTTGAAATATAGATATTGAAAGCTTTTGTTCATAGGCTTGTTAATAATGGATTTAAATTAAACTGACTGCCAGTAACTTCCTGTCCATTACAACTTCTGTATTTTTTAATGTTCCAGATTTCTCATCTGTAGAACACTGACTTGTATACAATGTCATATTTTTTTTTACTCCTAAGCTGCCATGAAAGGATAGAAGTGGCAGAGAGCAATGGTTTTATTTACTCTTTTTAAAAGGCAAAAAGAATTCTAAAGACTTTGCATAGTTTTTAGATTGCCAGCATCGCTGAAGGAAGCATTGTCCCCTGGCTTAGTTTCTTTCCTGTATCATGAGACCGCTTCTCTTCCATCAAAATCTTCATTCCTTTCCGGGATGTGTGATGTGAACATTTATTTTTGTAGCAGTGTGAATGTGGGTGGGTGGGGAGGATTCTTGCAACCTGTGGTGGATAGCCCCTCCTAATAGGAGGATGTCCTAATCTCTTCAGTAGCCACCATAGCATGTACTGCAATGTCCATGAGAAATGTAAACAAACCATGTCCTTTTTTACTCTCAGGCAGATAATCCATGCAGTGTCCATGGTGCACAGGAACTAACACACTGACAGATTTTCCTCATGTTACATTAAACAGTCCTATCTTCTGCAACGAAGAAAACTGTTTATATAGTGTGGCTTAATTTGAGCTGCAGCTGAAATGTAAGGAATGCTGCTGTTACATTTCTAAAAGCAAGCATGCTTTTGGAAAGAATTTTGGAGAGATGTGTTTTGAAAGTGGTTGGTATCTCTGCATTCTTGGTGTGCCAGTTTCTCAATAAATGCAGATGTGCTGTCTCTTAGTTGTGTGTTTTTCTTTTCAAAGCTGAAGACAATGGTTTCTATGTACAGTATAGGTACCTAATGTACCAGGCGAGGTTTCCTGAGTTATAGCACAGCATTCTAAATGCTATGCCACGCAGATAGTTTAGATGGTCCGAAAAGGTAACTGAATAAAGTAAAAGGAGTAAGTAATCAATATAGCCAGAAATAGATGTTAAGAAAAGCATGTTTTTGCTAATCAGGAAAGAAGCTAGCAGTCCATGAAGTGGAACTAAAGATCCAAAATGAAAACATGGAGAATGGTTTTAAAAGTGGATATTGTACAGTGCTACCTGTTCTCAGTTCTGCTGTATGGCATAGAGTCATGAAGATTAACACAGGCTGCTATAAAAAGATATAATTATTGGAAGTGCATCTTTATCAAAGGAGACGAACTAATTCTTGGATGGAAAGTGACCAACAAAGTATTACTAAAGCAAATCCATAAAGACCAAGAAATCATAAAACTCATTAAATGCTGTAAGGTAGAATTATTTGGTCAATAAATGAGAAACATGCATGCAGATTGCCACAGTGGATTATTCAATGGGAAAAGAAATGCAGGAGCACCAACTCATTGCATCCAATGAGAAACAAAAAGTAGAAAGACCTGCAGTATATCACAGAAGTGAGTACACCCCCTCACATTTCATAAAGATGTTAGTATCTTTTCATTTGACAACATTGAAGAAATGACACTTGGCTACAATGTAAAGCACTACACAGTTTGTATAACAGTGTAAATGTGCTGCCCCTCAAAATAATGCAATATACATCCATTAATGTCTAAACCACTGGCAACAAAGTTGAGTACACCCCTAAGAGACCCATTAATGTCACAATATTTATTTATTTATTAGATTTATATACCGCCCATCTAGAACGTGTCTACTCTGGGCAGTTTACGTATAACATAAAAGTAAAATCCAGATTGATTACAGAGTCCAAGATAGGAAAGGAAGAAAAGAAGACAGAAAAAAGAAAAGGGGAGATAGGCTAGGTAATGGCTGTAGGGAAGGCCTGCCTGTATAGCCATGTCTTCAAGTTATTGACGGCCCTCAGTGAAGAAGCCAGGCGGATCTCTACAGGTAAGTTGTTCCAGAGGTGAGGGGTCACTGCCGAGAAGGCCTGATTTCTAGTTTTTTCCCACTGGGCCTCTCTTGGTGTTAGGCCCCTCAGCCGCCCAGCCTGACTGGAGCGGGTGATACAGGTACAACTGGGTAGAAGAAGGCGCTCTGCCAGGTATCAACAGCCTAAACCATTAAGGGCTTTGTATGTAATGGTTAGCACCTGGAAACCAATGCAGAAGCGGATAGCTAGCCAGTGTAAGGCAGCCAGGGTGGGGAAAATATGGTGAAGTCTTTTCACCACTGTTAATAGCCTGGCCACCATGTTCTGGACCATCTGGAGCTTCTGCATCACTCTCAAAGGACGCCCCACGTAGAGAGCATTACACTAGTTATTCTTGAGACTATGAGTGCATGGACCAGCGTGGTGAGTGTCCCCATGTCTAGATAGGGATGCAGCTGAGCAATCCACCTAAGATGTAAAGGCATGGATGCTACCTGGGTCTCCATGGTAACTGCTGGGTCAAGATGGACCCCCAGACTGTGAACTGAATTCTTTGTGGTGAGAGACCGCCCCAAAAAAGAGAGGGAGTTCCCCAAACCACTGACATCGGGGCCACCCACCTGCAGGACCTCTGTCTTGTCCAGGTTTAACCTTAGTCCATTCGACTGCATCCATTGCAGAAGTCTCCAGGCAGCACCCAAGGGACGGAACAGCATCCACTGCAAGCTGAACTCTCTAGGGACAGCCCTCCAAGAAAGACTGGAGCCAAGTGAGAGCAAGGCCACCAGTCCCCAACTCCGAGAGCCTACCCAAGAGGGTACCGTGGTCAACAGTATCAAAGGCGGCTGAGATATCAAGGAGGAAGAGCAAGGACATTTTGCCTCTGTTGGCCTTCCTAAGTAGGCCATTCAGCAGGGCAACCAATGCCGTTTCCATGTTGTGGCATGGCCTGAAGCCCAACTGAAATGGATCCAGGACATCAGTTTCATCCAAGAGAGCCTGAAGCTAGTCGGCCACCACCCTCTCAACCACCTTGCTAAGAAAAGAAACATTGGCGACGGGCGTATAATCAATGTTGTCCACCATCAAGCTCGATTTCTTTCTAATGAGCTTAATGAGTGTTTCCTTAAGGACAAGGTTCTGCCCTCAAGAAGAGACCCATTTATTATTTCAGTGGTCCATTCAGTTATCACGGGCCTGGCAGATTTGATTAGTCAGGCTGGGCATCGGTCAAGGGAGGAGGAGGAGGCTCGGCAGCGATCAAGGACCTTGTCCATCTCTGCAGACGTCACAGGTTGAAACTGAATAATTGTCAACAGACAAGACACTGTGCTGGATGTCACAGCTCAATCCACTGTTTTCAAATAGAGTGCAAAATCCCAGCGGATGGCCTCCACTTTTGATTTTTTTAATGCTGTAAATTGGTCACAAGAAATGCTAGATGGAGGCCAGTCATTGTAGCCAATTCTGGATAGGTTGTGTACTGTACAGAAAAGTTCCGCCTGCTGATTGCATGCTTCACTATCCGAACAGCGAAGTAAAGAAGTAGGCTTTTCTAGCAGCCTCTACCTTAGCAAGGTAGAGGTTAGATGTGACCTTGGCAGTTTTTAAGTTATTTTCCATCGGGTTCTGCCTCCAGACACTCTCTAGCCTCCTATTCCACTTCATAGCCCACAGCTGCTAGTTAAACCAAGGTGCTGGTCGAGCTCTGTGACTGAGAAGGAGTTTAGGAGAGATTGTGTCTACAGCCATGGCAGCGGCAGCATACCAATCATCCACCAGGGCCTCAACAAGACCACCAGTCAAGTCAGTCCGAATTCCACGCATGGCGTCCTGGAACCCAATAAGGATCCAGTAGCCTGCGAGGGTGGACCATGAAAATAGGTCTCTGCTCCCGACAGGGAGGGAGAGCCACTGTGAGGTTGCACTTTATCAGGTGGTGGTCCGACCACGACAAGGGGACCAACCGAAGGTCAGTCACCCTCGGGCCACACTCTCTCTGCTCAGTGGAGAAAACCAGGTCCAAAGTATGGCCACCCATGTGTGTGGGGCCATTAACATGTCAGGACATGTCCAAGGAAGTAATGGTTTTCAAGAACTCAAGAGCCGGACTGGTAACCTCCGCCTCCACATGGATGTTGAAATCACCCAAGACAATTAGTCTCAGGGATCCCAACAGAGCCACAGAGATGAAGTCGGTTAGCTCAGGTAGGGAGGTGACTGGATCACGGGGCGCATGGTATGCCAGCAAGATCCCAATACTGTCCCTGGCCCCAATTGACATGTGGAGGGCCTCTAGGGCCTTCATCGCCACAGCAGAGAGCCTGACAACCTCAAGGGTGTCCTTAAAAACAATGGCAACTCCCCCTGCCCACCCTCCGGTCTCCCTTGGTGCTGGATAGCATTACCAGGGGACAGGCAAGCTCTCTTCCTCATCCTCCAAAAACAGGTCAGTGACCACTAGGACACTTACCAGATGAGGGAGAACAGTTCAAAGGAGTAAATGAAGCAAAGCAACCAAAAGAAAAGAAAACAGACTGAAGAAGTGAGAGAAATGCTCCCGTCCAACTATTGGGATGCCATCTTGGACTTATTTGCTGTCTTCACAAACCTCAGGTGTGAAGGGAGAGCAGGTGTTATTGCTCTCACTCTCTCAGACTGGTCGCTGGAAGTTCCACATGGCACCTCATGGTCATGAACTATCTCAGGATCTGAAAAAAATGAATTGTTGCTCTACATAAAGATGGCCTAGGCCAGCGATGGCGAACCTATGGCACATGTGCCATAGCTAGCATGTGCATCCCTTTCTGCCGGCACGCAGGCCATGTCACCAGATCACTACTCCCCCCCACGCAGCCAAACCTGAGAAGGCAGCTGCAGCTGCAGTGCTGGTGCTTTGGCAGGCGCATCTGGAGCAGTTGGTGCTGAAAGCGGATCCGGAGTGGGGTCTTGAGGCACCTCTGTGCCCGGGATTCCCCCTTCCTCCACCACTTCCAGTGCCGCCACCGCCGCTGCAGCATGCTGTCCACTAGGTTTTGGTTTTGGTTTTTCAGTTTTGGCATGCGAGCCCAAAAAGGTTCGCCGGCACTGGCCTAGGCTATAAGAACATTGCCAAAACCCTGAAACTAGCCTGCAGCACAGTGGCCAAGAACATACAGTGGTTTAATAGGACAGGTTCCACTCACGACAGGCCTCGCCATGGTCAATCAAAGAAGTTGAGTGTCCGTACTCTGCATCATACCCAGAGGCTGGCTTTTGGAGATAGATGTAGGAGTGCTGCCAGCATTACTGCAGAGGTTGAAGGCGTGGGGGGTCAGCCTGTCAGTGCTCAGACCATATGCCACACACAGCATCAAATTGGTCTCCAGGGCTGTCGTCCCAGAAGGAAGCCTCTTCTAAAGATGAAAGAAAGCCCACATATGGTTTGCTGAAGACAAGCAGACTAAGGACATGGATTTCTGGAACCATGTCCTGTGGTCTGGTGAGACCAAGAGAAACTTCTTTGGTTCAGATGGTGTCAAGCATGTGTGGCAGCAACCAGGTGAGGAGTACAAAGGCAAGTGTATTGTGACTACAGTCAAGCATGGTGGTGGGAGTGTCATGGTCTGGGGCTGCATGAGTGCTGTTGGTACTGGGGAGCTACAGTTCATTGAGGGAACCATGAATGCCAACATGGACTGTGACATACTGAAGCAGAGCATGATCCCCTCCCTTTGGAGACTGGGCCACAGGGCAGTTCGGAGACTGGGCCGCAGGGCAGTATTCCAACATAACGACCCCAAACACACCTCCAAAACAACCACTACCTTGCTAAAGGAACTGAGGGTAAAGGTGATGGACTGGCCAATATGTCTCCAGATCTAAACCCAGTTTAGACATCAATGGCTGTGTGTTGCGTTATTTTGAGGGGAAAGCACATTTACACTGTTATACAAGCTATATACTCACTACTTTACATCGTAGCCAAGTGTCATTTCTTCGGTGCTGTCACATGAAAAGATATGCTAAAATATTTATGAAACATGAGGGGGTGTACTCACTTCTGTGATATACCATAACTCAGATGAAAAACACATTGGAAATCATTCTGAACAGGAGACATGCCCTAGAAGCTGTGAGAGAGGAAGAAAAGGCATGACTTCAGAGACAATGACAATGTGGTCAATAACAGTTTAAAGGAACCCGAGAGGGGCATTTTGGACATCTCAAGGTAAACAGTATTTTAGGGTGGTTTCCCATCAGGTGTGACTGCAAAGGAGTGTGTTGGAGGATTGAAGGGAATGGTTCTTCCTAGGCAAGCATATAAGGTGGGGTAGCCACCTTCTAAAATGGAGGAGCCTCCTCAGGATATTGGGGGGGAAAGACAATAAACAGATATTACAGTTCTTCCCCAAAGGCAAAACACTACTTGGTGACCAAAATCCTGTTGCTTAGCATAGTAATTCACGCTAGAATAGGCCCACTGAATCCCTGGGCAGCCCCACATAGAAAGCATTGCAGTAGTCTAATCTCGAAACTACCAATGCATGAACCAGTATGGTGAGAGACCCAATGTCAAGGTACAGACACAACTGGGCAGTCCGCCTTAGATGGAAATAGGCAGAAGTGGGCCACAGCCTCTATCTGAGATTTCATCCATAGCACTGGGTCCAAGAATATGCCGAAGCTGCGAACGTCATCCTTCACAAAGTGCCCCCCCAAAAGACAGGGAAGCCCCCAGACCACAAACACTAGGGGCAGCCACCTGCAGTATTTATGTCTCTGGGTTTGGCCTCAGTCTGTTATCCCTCATCCACCCCAGCACAGCGCCCAGACAGTGGTCAAGGGAAATATATGGCAGGAAAACAGACTTCCTGAATATGGGGCTAATAATCTCCAAATGTTTTAAGAACATGGTTCCCTCTGCATCCGTAGCCAAGGAAAACCTGAGGTCAAACCATTGCAAAAGCCATAATGATTTCTGCACTGATAACAAAGGCTGCAGTACTAACAACAAAACAGATTTGAATGGTTTGGAACAAGTCCGTGTAACACATAAATGTCAAGATAAGGAGTATTTAGAAGGGGTAAAGCATGTAATACCACAAGAAAATGAGCCGGTGGTAACAAGGATGTATAATACTCTCACACCCGCAGAGAAACCTATACTGGGTATGTTTAGTCCCTCATCCACTCAAGTGAAGAATAAACTAGAGAGAATTACAGGTTTTATTAACCATTTTATATTCTCTAAGATGAAGTGACCACAGTAACCCGAGTTCTGAAGTGTATTAAAATCGGAATCAAGAAAGAAAACTGTCAAGGATAGTCACAAGTCTTAATCAAAGGTGAACAGAGATGGGAAATGAATGACATAGTGAAGATGGCAAAATTCAAATTGGAACAATATGTAACAGCTTGATATAATGCACAAAGGGAACGTGCTGCTTATATACCGCCCCCATAGCACCTCAAGCACTCTCTGGGTGGTTTACAAGTTAATTATGCAGGCTACACATTGCCCGCCCCCCCAGCAAGCTGGGTACTCATTTTACCGACCTTGGAAGGATAGGAGGCTGAGTCAACCTTGAGCCGGCTACCTAGGATTGAACCCCAGTTTTGGCTGCAGTACTGCGGTTTAACCACTGCGACACGAGGCTCACTAGGTGAGAATTCCCAGTTCCCCGAGGCAAGACATTTTAGTGTCGGGCCAAATTATTTCCGTGGCCATCAACCACCAATCACTGAGCGGGGACTCTTCCTGTATCCCAGTTGAACAACAAACAGCACAGCCGCCTTAACTTGGGCAGGCTGAATATTTTAATAGGAGGTGTTTCGTAGTGGATATGAAGTGGAACAGGAAAGGTGCTGAGCCACTGGAGTTCAGAGAGCTGAAAACGCAGCCCAAGGAATGATTCTCTTGCTACATGTGGTAAATCAGTGCTTTTACCATGGGAGCCTCTTATCAACCAAGAATAAGGCAGCCAAGAATTAAAATAGGCCCTGGGCAGAAATAATTGGTATGATGAGGATTGTGCTTGTTTTTTAAAAAATGGCTCTAAAGGGCAGCTATGCTCTATATAGAACATACAACAGAAACAAGTTTTATTTTAAAAACTTTATTGCTTCAGTACAGCCATTCTCAACCTTTTTTTGGCCATGGCCATAAATACAATATGAAAGACATGTAGGCTGAATCAGGATTGTGTAAGTTGCGTAACAGACCTCCTAAGGTGGTACATGAAGAATTGTTTCCAGTCTGTGCCCTCATTCAAATATGCCAGGGCCCCCCAGGGAGCCATATGGCCCCCATTGAGAATGGCTGCTCCAGTACAACTGGGAAGTCTTCTATCAGTTAGAAACCTGTTACTCTTCTAGAATCTGAAACATTGTTTCTTAGGAAATAAAATACTCTACAATTTACAATATACTTTCTTTTCCTCTTCAAAACACTTTTAAAAAATGTGCATGAACTTCGACATTTTTGCAAGCATTTGCTATGTGATCTTTATTACTATTTTTTATTCTTTCCCTTTCATGTGCAACAAGATTTTCAGTCTGTGCTGTCATATCATTAACGTATTAGAAAACTATTAAAGACCATTTTTATGCCACATCTGTCCATGTGCGCCTAGAGCAGCGATGGCGAACTTACGGCACATGTGCCACAGCTGGCACACAGAGCCCTCTCTGTGGGCACGCGAGCCATAAGTCGCCATACAGAAATACTTACCCGTCCTCTGATCCCGGATTTCGCCACTCTTCTCTGCTGGTGCAGTGGTCTAGAGGAGGGGTGCAATTACGACCATTATCAGTTTAGCCCAATGGGGGATTTGGAGGACCAGTAAGTATTTTTTTTTGTTAATACTGCCCATAGAAAAACAACAAGCATTTCACCCTTGCAGCGCAGGAGTAGTTGTTTTTTTTCCTAAACTAAAACCTCAGCATTCGGGTTTTAACTGCAGTGTTGCCACTTTGAAATAAATAAGTTGATTTTGTGTTGCAGTTTGGGCACTAGGGCTCAAAAAGGTTCACCATCACTGGCCTAGAGCTTCATTTGAGATACTCACTGAGAATTTATGGAGGGTGAAAAATCTCTTTCACTGGCAGTACCAGTCTATATATGATTATAATAACAATAATAATAATCGTATGGTATCAAGTCAGTTCTGACTACGGCGACCCTTTTTAGGACTTTCCAGGTAGAGGGTTTATCATTCCCTCCTTCTCAATGCATTCTGGGACTGTGCAGCTGGCCCAAGACTACACAGGTTGGGTCTTCTCCCAGGGGACACACTGGGGAATTGAACTCTCAGCCTTTAAATCACTGAGCTATCCAGCCAGCTCAATGCATGTCTACTCAGAAGTCCCACTGAGTTCAAATCTACTTTTACTAGGTGAAGAAGTGTGTATGGAATTTTAGCCTAAATGAATGCATTTTCACAACTACTTTACAGATAGTGCTTGGCTGAAAACGGTACTTAACAATTAGCAGTTACAGTCCACCACCTTAATATCAAAATCTTCTCTTCCAGATTGATTGCAGTTTGCCTCGAACTGGCAAACAAGCAAAGAGCAAAACTCCTTTGGGAAGGCAACAATTGAGCAAGAATGCTAAGCAGCCATTACTTTCTTAAGCGTATATGTGTATTTCATCTTCTATGCAGCTAGAAAAGAGATTAACTGCTTGATTAACATCAAGGCATCCATTCTGAAGAATATTCTCCATTTCATCGATTTTCTCTTTCTCCAGCTTTCGGATCTGTTGCATCATGACTTCACACTTCTCCTGCGACAAATAAGTTTTAAAATAAGATTAACAAGATCATGCTTGACCATAAGAAATATATTTCTAAATTTACATTCACTTTAAAGAGTGCTGTATCACAGTCTGTGCATCTTTGTGGGTAAGCAGAGACCTATAATGAACCACAGCAGTGTGTTGCTCTACAAGAAAGCTCTTCCTCAGAGTTTCAGCTTATATGTACCACTCTATTCAGCTTTGGTCAGACCTCACCTGGAGTATTGTGTCCAGTTCTGGGCACCTCAATTAAAGAAGGATGTTGACAACCTGGAACGTGTCCAGAGGAGGGTGACAAAAATAATCAAAGGTCTAGAAGCCATGTTCTATGAGGAGTGGCTTAGGCAGCTGGGAATGTTTAGCCTTACCAAAAATAAAAGGTTAAGAGGGGATTTGATAGCCATGTTTAAATATCTGAAGGGATGTCACGTCGAGGAAGGGACAGGTTTGTTTCCCATGGCTCCAGACACCAGGACAAGGAGCAATGGTTTCAAACTACAGGAAAAGAGATTCCACCTGAATCTCAGGAAGAACTTCCTGACAGTCAGAGCTGATCGGCAGTGAAATAAGCTGCCTCGGAGTGTGGTGGAGTCTCCTTCTTTGGAGGTTTTTAAGCAGAGACTGGATGGCCATCTGTCGGGAGTGCTTTGATGGAGTTCCTCCATGGCAGGGGGTTGGACTCAATGGCCCCTGTGGTCTCTTCCAACTCTGTGATTCTATGGGAAATACCTTATTAATGCTGCCTGTGATTTTTAGACGTTCCATCCCCACCCCCTCCCATCTGATACAGTAATAAAGGACTCACATTCAGAGTTGCATCCATTTCAAAACTTTACTCCCATTGGTGAGTTCTGAAAAAAGGCTTTCCTCCAAGATAGTA
This sequence comes from Pogona vitticeps, assembly GCF_051106095.1. Taxonomy (NCBI): domain Eukaryota; kingdom Metazoa; phylum Chordata; class Lepidosauria; order Squamata; family Agamidae; genus Pogona; species Pogona vitticeps. Next base: position 201,094,477 of record NC_135783.1, read on the forward strand.
CAATAAGAGAGACTTAAGCAGGTCAACTTGCTCCTTGCTTCCTCCCTATCCATGCTTTTAACTAACACTCCTAACAGGCCATGAACCAACTGAATATTCAGTTTGCAAAACACAGTCTACGTAACATAAAGAAGACCCCTTGCTATCTCAGACCAGAGGCCTATTGAGTCCAACGTTCCACCACAAGAGTGGCAACCAGATGCCAAAGGGAAGCCCATAATCAAGATGTGGGTGCAGCTAGATTTTCCAGCAGTGTCTGCATAAATCCTCTGGACCTTTTATAAAATATGGGTCACCCTGTGACTGAAAGGTTACGTGGCAGAGCAGTCTCCCTCTATACCCCAAGGTCTCAAATCCATGTTTTCCTCCCATGGAGCAACTTCCATAAAGCCTTATTTTGAATTCTGTTTTAAAACCTGAGCACTTCGTGCTATGCAGATGTAACTTACACAAACATACCTTAGAGGATTCCAACATAAGAGCTGAGTTCTCATGCTTTATGTAGAGTTCATGCCTTCGATCTGGCTTAGTCTGAAATCGTGGTTGCTTTTTAACAGGATCCTCAGGGCCAAACACGGGAGAACTTGTTTTTACCAACTGGACAATATTTGGCACAAAAATAAAAGGTTTAAACAGAGACCTAGAGAATAAAATAAAATACCAAACCAAAAAAAAAATTAGAAAACTTACATTCTATATGCACCCTTTCTGCATTTTCAAATTTAAAACACATCCTAGCAACCAGCATTATTGTATCTTGGATGGCAATTCAACATAAATCCCATTGCAAACTAACTACTCAATCCAGCTGTCTCAATCAGTGGAGACTTAACTGTTAGTGGACTGTAAGTGCCTAGAATTAAGACAAAACAAAGTTGTACAATTGTTCTTGTTCTTGTTGTTTAGTTGTTAAGTCATGTCCGACTCTTTGTGACCCCGTGGACCAGAGCACGCCAGGCCCTCCTGTCTTCTACCACCTCCCGGAGTTTGGTCAGATTCATGTTGGTAGCTTCGGTGACACTGTCCAACCATCTCATCCTCTGTCGTCCCCTTCTCCTCTTGCCTTCACACTTTCCCAACATCTGGGTCTTTTCCAGGGAGTCTTCTCTTCTCATGAGATGGCCAAAGTATTGGAGCCTCAGCTTCAGGATCTGTCCTTCCAGTGAGCATTCAGGGTTGAAAGTTGTACAATAGATATGGTTTAAAATACGGAAATGTTTAATACTTCCTGATAAAAACTGATGAAGCATTCAATATCCCTCTTGACTATCAGTTTCCTCAAAATATGTTAGGAACCATGTCTATTGTGCAGCTTTGGATTTTAGTGTTTTGTTTACTGTGGCTGTGACTATTTCTTTGCTTGCATGAGAAGGTAGGTGCTTCCATTATGGCTTATATTTTGGATGTTCATAAAAATGTAGCCTTTTATTTTTTTTAAAAAAAGCTTAAAGTTTCTGCAAGTTGCAGAAAGAGAAGATACCTTCCTAGGACTTAATTTTTATGACAAATTGTTTGCATCACCTGTCAGGGTCAGGGGTTCCAGTAAAGAAATGTATGCAAGGGAGGTGAGGCTCCTGAGGCAGTATGGAAACCATGCTCCCAGTGGTCATAAAGCTGCCTTCCATGTTAATGCCACTCTCTTTATCCCGAAGAATCGCCATCATGGTCTCAGCTGTTATACTGCCTATGTGGGACAAAATCTCAGTTTTAATATAATACCAACCATTCTTAACTGAGTTACATAAATAACACATTCAAGAACCATTTGCAAGAAATGTGGAGGGGGAAAAAACAAGAAAACTGCAACTGTAAAACAGAAAAGGCAGAAAGACCAGTGCACCCCTTAGAGTGACATATTACCTTTTAATACACTTTATAGCTTTGAGCCCTTATATTACAAAATACACATACCTTTCCATGGGTAGCAAAAAAAAATTAAATATGAAGCACAAATCTTCAATAAAACAAACAACTTCCCAAACCCCACAAGGTTTTCATCACAGAAATCTAGAATTGTTACAGGGGGAACAGCATCTTGCTATAGAAATGTCCTTCTGGGTATGGCAAAAAGGGTTCAAGGGTTCAAAGCATTTCCAAAAGAGAGCATGAAGATAACAATTCTACCTCATTGTTAATCCCAAGGGAAAAATTCTGACATGTGCTACCTCTGAATACAGGGGTACAGTGGTGGGATAAAGAACCACTGTGGCCGACAATCAATACAGTGGTACTGTAAAATTTATGTCTAATCAGACTCAGACCGTGGTTAAAGCTATGATCCAAGTGACACATTACCAGCTTCAATGCAATATGTTTTAAATTTTTAAAAACCAGGTATTTTTCAGATTTACTCTAGACAAAAAACATGAAACACACAGAAAAAATGTTTCTTCCACTTACAATCATGTACACTACAGTCCATCGTATCATCTCTTCCAAAGTGGAGGTGGTGGGGAACTCCCCTGCCAGGGTGCTTACAGCTACTCAAAATCATTAAGGAGAATTAAATACAGTGGTGCCCTGCTTTACGATGATAATCAGTTCCCGGAAAATCATTGTCAAGCCAAAAAAAAAAAAAAAAAAAAAACCAACAAAAAAAACCCACATCATTGGAATGCATTGAAAACCAGTCAATGCATTCCAATGGGGAAATACCTCATCGTCCAGCGAAGATTGCCCATAGAGAACCGCCGATCAGCTGTTTAAAAACACTGTCTTTCGAAGCAGGGGTCCGGAAAGCAGCCATTTTGAGATGGGAAGGAAGCCATTTTACGAAGGGAAGCCATTTTGCGGAGCCAGAAAAATAGTCGTTTAGCGAACAAAAGGTTTTCGAAGCAGGCTCCTAATCGTCAAGCGAAAAAAAACCCATTGGAACCATTGTTTTGTGATCGCAATAGCGATCGCAGAAAACTCTTCGTAAAGCGATTTCGACATCATGCGGGGTAAGCGTCAAGCGGGGCACCACTGTATTTCTGTTCTGAGCTATCTTGTAATGCCTCTGCAGTATGAACTACTGGAGCTGTAGCAGCACGGTGAAGACACGGGTGGTAGTTTGCTCAGTTCTTTGACTGTCACAGATAAGAATGGCCCATCGGCTCTTGAGTTTGAGAAAGCTGCAGGGTGAACTCGTTCTTGCAGTGGGGAAAGGGCCAAGATAAGCAGGAACATGGAAAAGCAAGTGTGAGAAAAAACTTTGAGAGGTTAGAAAACTTTGGAACATTATTTTTAAAAGTTTAATGCATTAGGCTTGACATTCGAGGTGGGGTGGGGGTAACATTGCCTGTTTCTGCAGGGGTGTCCAACCTTTCACCTTCCCTGGGCCACATTAGAAGATGAAAATTTGGTTTGGGCCGCACATACATTTGGTTTGGGCCGCATGGGGGGGCCAACCTTAGCTTTCCCCCACAGCCCTGCTCCAAGCGATCTCAGACAGCAGAGGCTGCCAGCTTGGACTCCGATGGCTTTATGGGGCCGGGAGGGGGTCCGCCTATTGACGGGGAAGGTGCAATGCAGTCACGCATCCCCCCTATCCCCTCCCCTCCCACTCCTTCCTTCCTTCCCTCTCTCCCCCACTACTGTTGTGACATGCCCCGGCCACATTCTGGCCGCAAGCACCGGCAGTGTGACTTGAAACTTTGGAATTTCTTTAAAAATAAAAAATTACACTGGGCCGCATTACGAGCTGACCTGGGCCGCATGCAGCCCTCGGGCCGCAGGTTGGACAAGCCTGCTTTAGAGTGACATGTTAATCTTTTAATTAACTTTTTAGCTTAAAAAAAACTTAAAATAGGAAAATGGTAAAAAAAATCCCCTCTCAACCCACAATACTTTGGCAGTAATGAGTAAAACATTGGCTGAAATCCTGCTGCTGAGCATAGTTAGTTGCCCTAGAGCAGGCCTTCTGAATCAGTGGGGATTCAACTCCTCCATAAGTTTTCAATTGAGTCAAATGGGCCTACTCTAGTTGTGAGCTGCCCATTTGAATCAACGGAACTGACAGAGGAGTTGTCCTGCCCAACCCCACTGATTCAATGGTACCTAGCATGCTAAGCAGCAGGATTTCACACACTATGCAATGAGTCAAAGTGACTCATTGACACCCTCCAAAGCAGCAGCTTTACAGCTGCCCCAGTCTTTGGTCAAGCAGAATACAGTGGTGCCTCGCTTAGTGACATTAATCCATTCCGGAAAAAACGTTGCTAAGCGATAACACTGCTAAGCGAAATTTAAAAGCCCATAGAAATGCATTAAAACACGATTAATTCGTTCCTATGGGCTTAAAAACTCACCTTAAAGCGAAAATCCTCCATAGCGCCACCATTTTTGCTGCCTCTTAAGCGAGGAAAAACAGTGGGTGGCCATTTTGTTTTCCCGGCGACTATTTTGAAACCGCCGATCAGCTGTTAAAAAAGGGTTGCTTTGCCATGATTGCTTCCCTGCGATCATCACAAAGCGAAAAACCCCCATAGGGATCATCGCAAAGCGATCGCAAAAAGTTAGTTGCTAAGCAATTTTGTCGCTCAACAGAGCAATTGCTAAGCGAGGCACCACTGTATTGTTCTACCCTTGCAAATCCATGTTTACGGGCAATGTTGTTATTTGGAAAGCATTACTTCCACTGCCAAGAGAGGCAGAAAAGAAAGCTGGACAAAGGAAAAGAAAGGGTAAGGTAAAGGTGAAGGTTCCCGTTGACATTGAGTCCAGTCGTGTCCAACTCTAGGGGGAAGTGCTCATCCCTGTTTCTAAGCCATAGAGCCAGCATTTGTCCGTGGACAGTTTCTGTGGTCATGTGGCTAGACACAGAACACCGTTACCTTCCCACCGTGGTGGTACCTATTTATCTACTCGCATTTTTACATGCTTTCGAACTGCTAGGTTGGCGGGAGCTGGGACAAGCAACGGGAGCTCACTCTGTTGCATGGATTCGATCTTACGACTGCTGGTCTTCTGACCTTGCAGCACAGAGGCTTCTGCGGTTTAACCCACAGTGCCACCACTTATCACAAAAGAAAGGGTACCGAGGTAAATAATTAGAAAAATACAAATGGCCAAGATGAGGAACGCTGGAGTTTACGCTCACTGGACCTTTGACTACAAGCCTCTGCTTTGCATGAGTGCAACCGACTCTGTTTATCTACAGAGAAACATCCATTTTCTGACAGAGATTTTTAACATTTTCTCCATAAATTTAGAATCCCCATCGACCATTTTGGAATAACAATCTCAGTATTAAAAACAAATCCTCTCCATCAATTTTAGAAGATTTCTTTACGAACAAATGAAAGTAAAATCTCCAGAGAATAGTGTATTACAATAATGAATCCCCTCAAGGTCTTGGGGGGGCTGAGGTGGGGGAGCTTAAACTCCATCAAAACTGATAACAGAACACCTGGTGTGTCTTAAAAACAACCGAAGTAAGCACCTGAAAAATGGGGATTTAGAACGAAACGATTGATGGAACCTCAAGAGGGCCATTGCATGAGACCGGTATTAAAAAGTGTTCAGTATTCAGAACCTACAGTTCCCCCAAATGAATGCAGGATTTGCATGATCACAGGGGTATTATAGCTGCAAGTAATCCACTAGGAAACTACTGAAATTGGGGGTGACAAGGCTCAGCAGAATGAATATTGAAACAGAGGGGTGCAATTTTATTTGGACTTAATTTTCCCCCTAAAGTGTACATGAATTTACATGCAATTTTGATGTACATGTTGTAAAATAACAGTGCCAAGTTTATTGTCATAGTAAGAATCGCAGATATTGGCAGCATTCAAAAGAGACTTTGGTACTTCTTAATAATTTGCATAGTTAAATCCCTGCACTGAAGCCAGGGGACTGAAAGTGCAATACGAAACAACCCGTCAGAAAGGGAAAGTATGGCTTTCCCCCCAACTCACTTTATTACTGTATAGGTCTTGACTAAGCCAGAAAAGCCAAATGCAGAGGTCTGCTCTATAGAATGCTGTGTGTTCATATTCTTGCCTATGTAACATTTGTATGTGTTAGTTGCAATTCTCTAAATGTTCAGAGTAGAAATAATCCACGTTATTACTGCAACTATCTGTTGGTACGCGATAGAGGTTAGGAAACAAAGAAGAATTGCATAAAGATACTGATGGAAATAGACACTGTGAAATGTTTAAATGTTAAAAGTGGATGATGAGTCTAATGTACTTAATGACTATCGTGTGCCTTTGAAACTGATGGGCATTGGAAACCATCAGACAATTTCAGTATGTGCAGCTGCCAGAGAAAAAATGAAGACAGCAAAAGAGGAATTTTCAAGACATATGTTCATTGCTCTGTCGTATCTGTTCCTTTTCTTTTTAAACAATGCCCCAGAGCCCCCTTAAACGAAATTCTGGAAGAGTGACTTCTGAGTAGACTTTTCTCTTCATGCAAGTGGATTTTGCCTATATGAATCATCACCCAGATATGAACTGTTTTATTTATCTGTCTCCCCCCACTATTTTATAAAACAACTTTTTCCTGTGCAATTTACTGTTATTAATCAATAAAGCAATAATTACAAGAAAATAATCTTCCACTCAAACATGCAAGCTCTTGAATGGAGGCCATTAGAAATACTTTCCCAAACAAGTGGAAGTAGTGGTACACCTCAAATGTACATAAAAACAAGGGATAGCTCAACGATTTAGGCCTCTGGCTGCAGAACCAGAGGCTGGAAGTTTGCTTCCCCATTGTGGCTCCTTGACAGGGGCTGGACTTGGTGATCCATAGGGTCCCTTCCAGCTCTGCAGTTCAAAGGTTATCATGATTATTATTATTATTATAAACTTTAAGAATCCATTTCTTGTCAAATGATCAAATTACATACAATTAACAGCTACAGACTGTAAGTTTTTAAAGGGGTTATTCCAAAAACTATACAGCTTTATCTTTCCAGCTTAAATGCCTTTAAGATGGCTATAGACCAAGTTACTGTGGAAAGCAAAAACATTCTGCCAGAGTTGAATGCACATGAAATAAGTTTCTCTCTCCCCTCTTCAACAAAAAGACACAAAAGGTAAGATGTAATGGCCAATATTCTATTACTTGCATGCAGTGCCATAAGTCAAATGTACAAAACTCAGACATCAATAACTTTATTCCTTGGGCAGGCCAAATCATGCAACTAGTACATGAGGAGGAATACCAGGATTTGCTTAATACTTGCACTTCACCAATGCAATTTAACCTGCCTGTCTTAGAACAACTTACCTAATCAATAGGATTCGAGCCAATATTTTTGAATTCTGTACAGGTGGACGTCTTAATAGTACAAATGTAAAGTGCCCCGTGTCCCTCAAAAATGTTACTGTCATGTTCCCGCCTGTCCCTTGGTTGTTTCACCAAGCAAAGGCACAAGCTACATGTCATTCAGCTGCCACCAGTTGATTACATCAACTTTATTCGCTATTAATGATGGACGTCCAGGCCACGTAGCATTTAAGAACCAAGTACAAATTGTTCATTGTTACAGGTGGTAACAGTCCAGTCAATGTCATTTAACTCTCCACTAAAACAACCTTCTCTCTTCCCTCTCAACTGCCTCCTCTTTCTCTCCCTCTGCCCTCCTTTTCTTTACCCCCACTTAACTCCGCCCCTCACCAACTCCTATTGGTGCATGCAAATCTCCACATAAATATTAATGAGCAGGGTGAACGCTACAGTTACCTTCATGTTTCTTCAGTAGTTTATAGCCTTCACAATATCTGCCTCTCGTAGTAGTCATCCTGGCCGTGTTCAAATAGGAGTACGTGCCTGCAAAATCAAATGCTTTTTTGCCATCCCACCAGCCTTTGCTCATAGCATAACTCCTTAGTTCCGGGTGCTCACGATCAATCTTGCTTGTTATTGAGAACTGATTGGAAATATTCCGTACTCCTCCTGTTGAGAAGTGTGACAATAAATCTCTTAATTTTACTTCTTATTTGTTCCACCAAAACTGATCCTTTAAAAAGGTATTATGCTGATGGATTTTAAAAAGCAAGCTCAATCCAACAACAGTCTTTGTTTTTGCTGGCTGCTCTTTTTAATATCCTGTCTTTCCATCTGGAAATCCTCCAGCAGCTAAGATGACAAACTACTGAAAGACAATTAGGCAAAATTATTATAGAGCAAAAACAACAGAATGATAGTACAAACGCAGTGATAGCAGAAAGGCTGGGAATGGTATACTGGATTTCACCCTTTCCTCTACTTCCAACAGCTGATGTGGTCCAAGGGGAAAGTAAGACATTGTGACAAAGTGGAGATCTGGTTTTGCAAGGCGAGGCTTTGGAAATCTTCTGAATGTTAACATTCTACTGCTCACTGGTCTAGAGAGATGTCCAACGGGTCCTCCACAGCAGGCCCACAAAACACATCTCTTGTACTTCCTCTCTTTGGCCCACTGCAGGCATGACAAGGAAGCCCCAGCTTGAATTCATGCCTCCCTGACACAGAAACACCAGCGTGTGCTGTGTTTTCCTGCATCCAGGCTTCAATTTTCTCCCACAGGGTGACCTTTGTGACCAATGTAATTGCCCATGACATGGACTTCAAACATGTCTGCCTGCAAAGCAGAATTATAGTCACTTGCAATGAGAAATTTAGTGGAAAATCTTTAATTGCTAGTTAAGTGTTAGGAATTTTCTACTGAAACAGGCCCTGTGCTCACTAAAAGTTAGACTGTTAGTTCTGTTTGATTAAATTTCATTCTGTAGTTGTAACCATGGTTCAATTCTGCAATCAGCATGAACATCAATGCTCAAAAAGGGCAAAGAAAGAGAGAGAGAGAGAAATCATACCTTCTATTTTCTCTGCAGCCCAGTATTTTCCAGAGGTTTCCAGTACCCATGCTTCTTTTCTGTCTGCTAGCAGAAAGCTGTTATGGTATGTAAATGCCATATGACTCTCCATACAGTTTCCACCTTGACCATACTTGTCCAGCAAATCAACAATGACCCTGACAGCTTTTTCTGCGGTATCAGCTCTTTCAAGTCCGAGCCTAAAATCAAAGGATTAACTTTGTGTAAAATTCTTTTTCTTAAGCTCTTAAAACCCAAATTGAATTTGAACACTATTGCAATTGACATACATAATTCTATCAGATGAATATGTTATCAGATCTCCTGGATCAGGATCATAACAGCTACAGCACCAAAGAGAATCTTGATGAACATGACAATTGTAAAATTGCAGCACAACTGCAGAATATAAGACAGCTGTCATTCAGTTAGCGCTAGTACTTGCTCCAAAAATTAAAAACAGAAGCCTGTACAGTAAGACGGGGTGGAGCATATTATGACGGTTTAATCCATACAACCATAATTGGGTTGGCCGGATCAGCAGAAGGAAAATTAATACAAAGTAGGATCCCATAATCTGCGGGATCAGTATCTGCTGATTCACTTATCTTCAGTCTGAAAATAGTAAAAGAAAAATTCTCAAAATATGTATTTTAATGAGGCCATTACCACAACTGACCACTAAATGAAACCAGAGACCATCCTATTATATAGTGTATAACAGTGATGGTGAAACTATGGCACATGTGCCACAGCTGGCACACAAGGCCCTTTCTGTAGGCACACGAGCCATAAGTTGCTGGATTGCAAACACACACACCCCCCGCAGTCAAACCTCGGGAGGTGGCTGCAGCCGCGGTGCTGGCACTTCGACAGGCAGATCCGGAGAAGTTGGTGCTGGCGGCAGATCCAGAGTGGGGGCTCGAGGCACCTCCATGCCCAGGACTCTCTCGCTGCCACTTCCGGTTCAGCCGCCACCGTGGCCCACCGCCTGCTGGGGTTTTTTTTTCTTCTTTTTTCAGTTTGGGCACTTGGGCCCAAAAAGGTTCGCCACCACTGGTATATAATATTGTGTATTATATAGTATTGTATTCACTATTACAATACTGCTTGCTATAATCCATGTTTTTCAGCAAGCTGGGTGGCTTGGAACCAATCCCCCATGGATATGAGGGTCCTACCATATTTCATTTTGTAGACTATCAAGCAACAAATCTTCCTTTAAAGGGAAGGCTGTGTTTCTAAAATGTCCTTTGCTTGAGAATGGACCTGAACTCAATAGAGAGCTCATTTGATAGATTATATGTATATGCATGTCCTGTCATTTGATAAATATATACTGTACATGGAAGAGCCCTTGTATGTGTGAAAGAACTATGCAAGATCCAACATTGGTTTCTCTTCATTTCATCCCTTCGAGCACAATAACTTTCCAAAGCAGCTTTTCACACATTTGGCTGCAGATTATAGCATGATTGAGCAATGCAGTTCTGAGAGGTCAGTGTGTGTCTACAGTACCCCATTAACTCCCACATTCTGCATGTTTGTAAAATAACATTTCATCCAACAAAAAGAGTGCCGGTCGTCTGTGTACCTGACAAGATCCATGCCTAGGAGCGCTTCGTCATCACAGACTTCTTCCTTCCCCCACACTGCTTCATTCCCAATGCAAACTCCATGTTCATTGGCCCCCATTTCAGCACCCCACAGCCACGAGGGACGACTCAAGGCAACTGCATATGTTTCTGGCACTTGTTCAATTTCTATGTAAGTACACTGTGAAAAAGATAATTCCAGATAAGGCATCAAAGCACTCTTTTAAAAATCACTTACTTAAAAACACTTATATTGTCAAGATAATGGGTTGGATCTGAAATATGTTAAGAGGATATACCATTTGCTCCTCTATTAAGTAGAGGATATACCATTTGCTCCAGAATGGACCTGAACTTAATACAGAGCTTACTGTAACTCAGTTATCAAGTGATAAAACGTCCACACGCTTCATAACTACACTATGGCTACAACTTCAAGTGGACTTTCCAACCCCCCTCCTCTGCACTGTTGCCCTCTGTGCCCCTTAAAAGGCTTATCCAGAGTTGGGGTATCCTTCTGAACAGCATGGGCTGCAACACATAGGCCTGGAACGTACGTGGGAGGAAGTACACCAAGGCACCAGAGGTTGGGGGAGTTTGTACTACGGGGGCCAGTGGGCACGCTGCTGACTTGTTTATTGATTTTGGAGATTTATATCCATTGGTGCCCTTCCCCTTCCCTGGAAGAGCCATTAACCCTACTAGTGGTACAACTGTTCTCTGACACTATCAGAGTGTCAGAGAACAGATGCAAAATGTGCCATTCCAGAATGTTTGCCATTCAGAATTCAAGAAATGGAAAAACTGGAAAGTTTCAACGGTGTAAAAAAAAGTAACTCATAGTAAGTAACCCAGACTCTTCTGGAATCCCAAACTCAAATGCAGCATACCCATTGCTCTCACCGTTACTCTCTACAGAATGTTCACCAAGGCTTTCAAAATGAAAGAAACGACTCTGGAATAAGTCAGGTGAAGTTGCCAATGTCATGATATAGTGGTAATGCCTGAAAACACCTAATGCTTCCTTAGGACTGTTGTGTACATCTGTGTTTTGCTTTGTTTTTGTCATCCTTGTTTCTTTTTAAGGTATTCCTTATTATGAACTGGTCTTGATGCCATTCATTATAGTTCTTCTGTTCTTGAACGTAACTCACATTTGCATGCGTGCTGTCAGATTCCTGGGGATTTCCTGCCACTCTGTTTCAGGTTCTAAGTGCCATGGTATGTGACACTAAGCATAGGCATACAAAGAAAAAATTGCATCAGGTGTGTGTGACTGTATGCACAAATTACAATCACATGGACAAAATACAACACACCTAACACTGATTGGTTCATTGATTGATTGTACCTTTATACCACTTTTTCTCCAGGTGAAGGGACTTGCTCCAATTCATTTTTTAAAAACTTTATTGACATTAAAAAAAAAGAACAATCAAAGTTAGTAAATAATTATTGCAATGTAAGCCCATAATCAAGATAACTTTCTATTATCTCTTATGGAAAATAGTAAGTCTTTAACATCTTTACAGTACTTCCTTATTTTCCATCAGACATTTATTTTCTTCACAATCTTAATACCTTTCTTAATTCTTATTTTATATCTATGTTAACTATCTGTATTAATTTTATCATATTCTCTTTAACTACTTCCTGTTCCATATATTTTTCCAATAATAATTTATACAACTTTGCGATTTGGTGATTTTCTTTTCCCCATATTATCTTGTATAGTTCCATAGATTCTTTAACCAAACCTATTAATTTATTATCCATTCTCATTCTTTCTGATAACTGTCTATGTGGGAACCATTGGCATGTTATACCTACTTGATTCATTTCTTCTCTTGTTCTAAGTCTTAGTTGTCCATCACCTCCTTCTATGAGTAGATCTTTATATGTTAACCATTCATCACTCCTTATATCTACTTCCGTCATGGGGAAACATCCACATTGGAATCCCATGATAAAATTTCCCTTTATATTTTCCCCACACTCTAATTAATGTCTTTCTTATTATATTATCAAAAGCTTTGTTCACTTTCTTTTTTCCATACCATAAATATGCATGAAGTTCATATCTTAAATCTTTGCTTTCTAATTTTTTCATAATCCAGTCTAATCCACTCTCTTAACAACTGTAACATTGCCGCCTCATAATATATCATATTTTTTGCTCCATAAGATGCACTTCCCCCCCAAAAAAAAGTGGGGGGGGGAGTCTGTGCGTCTTATGGAGAGAACCTGGCAATTTCGCCCCCATTGGCCCCGTGGGGGGAGCCTCGCAAGGATCCAAGGGAGCCTTCCGGGACTCTTGCGAGGCTCCCCCCACACCTCACGGGGCCAGCTGGGGCGAAATCGGCAGCTTCTAGGACCTTTTCTGAGCCTTTCAAGCCTCAGAAAAGGTCCTAGAAGCTGCCGATTTCGCCAAGGCTGGCCCCGTGGGGGTGCAGGGAGCCTCGCAAGGGTTCTGGCACAGACCCTAGGACCCTTTGGAGGCTCACCCTGCCCCCCCCACCAGGCCAGAGGGGGCGAAATCGCCACCTTCTGGGACTCTTTTGAGGCTTGGGAAGCTTCAGAAGAGTCCCTGAAGGTGGTGATTTCACCCCCTCTGGCCCCGGGGGGGGGGCAGGGTGAGCCTCCAAATGGTCCTAGGGTGTGTTCCATAAGACGGACCTCTCCATAAGGCTCACCAAATTTTTAGGAGAAGAAAACAATTATTTTCTTGTTTTCTTCTCCTACAAATTTGGTGCGTCTTATGGAGAGGTGTGTCTTATGGAGCAAACAATACGGTAATTGGAGGTTTTGGAGACCCCATCCTCCTCTTTTCTTGTTGTCTTTTAGTCTCGGTTTTCTCCCCTGCCAAATAAAATTTGAGAGTTGTTTTCTCCACAGATGAAATGGTTTGTTGTTTATTATAACTGGGATACTCTAAAATAGGAACACAAATATAGATAATACCATCATTTTATTAATTGCTGTTCTCGCCATCAATGAAATTTTTAAATGTTTCCATCTCTCTAAACTTTTACAGTGGTGCCTCGTCTTATGACCATAATCCGTTCTAGAAGATGGACGTAAGTCGAAATGGTCGTAAGTTGAAGCACCATTTCCCATAGGAATGCAATGGAATGCAATCAATCCGTTCTGGCCAAAGAAAAAAATCACCAAAAAAAATCACTACAAGTCTCATTGGAAGTGTGATTAATCCCTTACGGCTGAAGGGGGGGGGACAAAAGCAATCTGTGCAAGACCCATTGGAAATGCACAGAAAACAAAGGGGGCAGGTCGGAAATGCAAAGAAAACAAAGGAAAAGCAAGAAATGCATGAATAACCCATTGCAAATGGGGAAAAAAAACCAAAAAGCAACCAAGCCCCCCCAAGACCCATCGGAAATGGGGGGAAAAGCCAAAAAACAAACAAATCCCCCAAGACCCATCGGAAATGGGGAACCCACCCAAAAAAGCAACCAAATCCCCCAAGAACCATCAGAAATGGGGGGAAAACCAACCCCCCCCCCAAAAACCAAGACCCATCGGAAACGGGAAAACCACTCAAAAAAGCAGCAGCCCCGCCAAGACCCATTGGAAATGGGGGGAAACCAAAAAGCAAACAAACCTCTCAAGACCCATCACAGCACAGAAACATACCCTCCCAGCTCAAAACCACGCTGCAAAATTACCCAGAACAGTTTTTAAAAACAAGAAAACAGCACCTTACCTTACCAGGCAGCCCGAAGCCTCCCTGCAAACACATAGACTCTCACTCAGAAGCAGGAGGCAGTCCCAAGCCTCTGACAATGACACACACTCTCTAACTGTTAGGGCAAAAAAGCTACAGAGAAGCAGGTTCGTCGCCATCTACAGTTAAAAATTTGAATTTCTCACCTTACTTGCGACCGGAGTGGAAGCTCCGGTTGCAAGTAAAAGCAAAATTTTGTGGCCGGAGCTGTTCGTAACTCGAAATGGTCATAAGTAGAGACGGTCATAAGTCGAGGCACCACTGTATTGATTTCTTTCCCTTTTTCCCCTCGTAATTATGTTCAAATAAATCCTTTGTCTTTTAAGTTGTTGTTATACACAAATATTTTACTTTATTCACTACTTTATAATCTGACTTGATTTCTAATTCGTTCTCTTCTTTTCCTCTGATGTTTTTTGTCAGCATGTTAGTTTTTTCTTCATTTATAATTAAACCTGCTCGATCCCCAAAGCTGCTAATTATTTATTTAAGTTCCGTGATACTACATGTTGAGTCTTCCAAAAAGATTACTATTTCATCCGCAAAGTGTTGTTTCTCAATTTTTAAACCTCTAATTTGTTCCTTTTTTCTTATTTTCCTTAGTAGCACTTCTAATGTTGTTATAGACAACAGGGGTGAGAGTGGGCATCCTTGGCGTGTTCCTTTAGAAATCTGGCATTGATTAGTTTTCTCTCTGTTGATTATGATTCTTGCATTTTTCTTACTATATATGCTTTTTATCCAGTTCAAAAAATTATCTCCTACTTCCATTGTGTCTAGCACTTCAAACATAAATTCCCAATTAATATTATCGAATGATTTTTTTGTATCTGGAAAAAACATTCCTTACTTCTTCTCCGCATGTTATTTATAATGTTTTCCCTGATTCTCTTTTATTTTCGGATTTCCGATCCGCTTTGGAATTTATTACTTCATTCATATCCCCTGCTATAACCAATTCATCACCTTCTAATTCTAGTAATTTTGTGTTAGTTTTTGAAAGAAGCACATTTTTCCTTATTTTGGTGCATATACTGAGATTACATTTATTGTTTTTCCTTGCATTTGAATTTATATTCCTATATATCTTCCTTCCTCATCATTTAATATTTCTTTTGATAAACAATGTTCTGGCACATATATAGCTACTCCTCTCTCTCTCTCTTTTTTTTTTTAAAGGCCTTAGTATAACATTTCCCTATTTTTCCATTCTTTAGATATTTCACATCCTGTTTTCTAATATGGGTTTCTTGTAAGCCTCTTATCCGATTTCTTTCGGTTTCCAAAAAATGGAACATTTGTCTTCGGGGTTTTTTGTTTGTTGTTTGTTGTTGTTGTTTTTTTTGATAATTCAGTCCTTGGACATTCCAAGTCAAAATTTATTTGCCATTTTAGTCCTCTACTTTCTTTCCTTCTACATCTCTTTTTCTTCTTCCTTTCCTCATTCCTCTGAATCTATCTCTTCTTCCTCTTGTTCCCTTGACTCCATATTTGTGAGATCTCTTTTTTCTACTTCTAATCTTACTTCTTTTAGCTCTTGTGACTCCAGAAGTTTTCCTTTAATTTCCCTCTATTTTCCCCTTCCTGCCTTTCTCCTGTCTTATCCAAATCTGTACCATATTTCCTCAAGAATTCCTTTGCCTTATGAGTGGAGTTAATTCTAAACCATTTCCCTCTGAACTGCAGTGTAAATTCCTCAGTCATTTCCCATTTGTATTTTATCTTATTCTTTTGTAATACTTGTACTGTATCAGAAAATACTAATCTCTTCTTGCTTTTGATACTTGAGATGGAATATCCTCATACAGTCAATCCTCGACTTACAAACTTAATCCGTTCCGGAAGGAAGTTTTTAAGTCGAAAAGTTTGTAAGTCGAATCAGCATTTCCCATAGGAATGCACTGAAAACCAATTAATCCGTTCCGGCTGTTTTTGGTTCTTCGGTCGAGGGGCGGTTTGTAACTCGAATCATTAGTTCCAATAGGAACTAATGCAAAACCAGTTAATCCGTTCCTACCACTAGGGGCATATTTTTTCTCTTTTTTTCCTTTTAATCTAAGATGACTTAGGTTTAAAAAAAGGAAAGAAAAGAGGGAGGGAAGGAGGGAACAGACACCTTTTCAACAGAACACCTTGAAAAGCACCTTTTCAGCCAAGACAAGCACCTTCTGGGAAAAACCAAGCACCTTTCAAAGAGATCACCTTGAAAAGCACCTTTTCAATCAAGACAAGCCACAACAACCATTTCAGTTTATCTTCAGTTTCTACAGTTCCGTCCTGGTTTGCTTACCTTTGCGTTCCAGCCACTCTTACTTAGTCTTCCCTTGTGGTCTTTTATTTTCTCTTTTATTCTTTTTCGTATTCTTTTCTTGCTCTTGTTTTGGTCTATTTTAGTCAATTCAATCACAAACTCCCAGTATGTGATCCAAAAGTCTTTTGTTGTTTTTCTCTTTTAGAAGTCCCTCTCTGCTCTGACGAATCTTCTCTTGCTTTACACCTCGTTATTTTTTTACGCTTCCAAACCCCCTCCAGTTATTTTGAGTATTAATTACCGTATTTTTCCGCTCCATAAGACGCACCTTTCCATAAGACGCACCAATTTTTTAGGAGAAGAAAACAGGAAAATATAATCTGTTTTCTTCGCTCCATAAGACGCACAGACTTTCCACCCCCGTTTTGTGGGGAAAAAGTGCATCTTATGGTGCGAAAATACGGTAATAGTCCATCAAAAAGGTCTTTACTCACAGTATGTTTTGCATTCACACCACCTTCTCCTCTTTAAAAATATAGTGGGCGGCATGGCTTGGTCTCCTTTGAAAACTGCTGGTTCAGGCTTGTGGCTGCTGTGCATATCCTCCTCCAAGACCTGGCAAATTTGTTTTTCAACTCCTTTTCTTCTATTCGCAGATTTCCCACCCGCCCCCCCCCAAGGTTTCTGTGGAGTCAGCCTCTGCCTCCCCTCTGAATTCCTCCTCTCTTGGAGGTAACTTTGAGTCAAAAAAAAAAAACCCAAAACAAAACAAAAAAACAACTTAGCTGATTTAACTCGAAACCACCGCAGCTATGATCCTCGCAATCAGGGTCTTGCTGCTATCGCCAGCCACGCCCACCGGAGGACTTGCTACAATTCATGACTGAAGTGAGGCTATCATACTTTGGACATATCATAAGCAGAAAAAAAACGATGTAGTGGATAAAGTGATGGACTAGGATGCTGGAGATCAGCGTTCAAATCCCTGCTCAGCTGTGGAACCAGTAATCTTTAAATATCTCTTACCTTGAAATCCCTACCAGGGTCACTATAAGCCAGTCCCAACTTGATGGCACACACTAACCAACAACTACATTAGGCAGCTTTGCCTTTCTCCTGGTAAAAATTTCTGCAGAAACCCACATTTCTATCTCAGCTTTTGTTTTTAAGAAATTTTGCCATATGGTTCACAAGCATGTATAACAGGTAAAAACAAAATAGAAATAAAAGATTAAAAAAGACAAAAACATGGTGGCACCTTAAAGACTAACTTTTATATTTTTTAATGAGAACCTTCTTCAACTTTTTATTTCTGTTTTGTTTTTACCTATAATGCTTGCACAGACTAACACAGCTACCCCTTCTACAACTACAAGCATGCATAAATTAAATAGTTTCTTTACTAACAAGGTTGCACTCATCCATTCTTTCACCACTGGCCCTCAGGGCTGTGGCTTATGGAAAACACTGGTGAAAACTCTCCTGCTGTCCTGGGGCCAAAAGAGAAGTACTGCCAGTACTCCAACCCCGCTGCTCCCCTACTGGCACCACCCAAGCTACTCTCTGCTGACCCTGCACCAGGACACAGGGAAGTGAGAAGGTGGCGATGACAAAGACGACAGTGGCAGCCACTCCGATGCAAGGTGGTTTTCAATTGTTCCTGGCTACCTGGTCACCTTCTGAGCGCAAAGCATTTAAAACTCAACAGTTGGCAAAGAGTTCACTTGCAAAGGATCCCAACATCTGCCTTTTCCAGGTAAGGCTGAGAAAGACACCTGTCTGAAACCTTACAGAATCACTGGCACTTTAGACAGTAAGGTTAAGGTTCCCCTTGACATTTTTAGTCAGTCGTGTCCGACTCTAGGGGGCGGTGCTCATCCCCATTTCTAAGCCGTAGAGCCAGCGTTTGTCCGAAGACAGTTTCCGTTGTCACGTGGACAGCACGACTTAGGCACGGAACACTGTGTAGACAATACTGGACAGGATAAGCAGGTGTTCAGTTGTAATGTATGGCTAAGGAAGAATGAGCTCATTCTAAATTGTACTCATAATTAGCTGGAGTAACGTGATTCCACACCTAACTTTCATTTCCAGTCCCATTTCAACTGATGCATTAGCAGCATGTGATTTTCTCTTTGAAAACAAGCATTTGTTCCACTGTTTCACCTTCAGAGGTACACAGAGAAGACATCCAAATATGGTTTTACTATCTTCTTAGACCTTTTGTTCTTACCTCAACCTTTTCGCCTGGAAGATGAGTTGTAGCAGGGAAATACACAATTTCCTGGACTTCATCAGATGGCCTGTCTGAGTTTTTACCAAAGATGATCCTGTTGCCAAGCATGGCTGGAGGCAAAGCCACAAAAGTGTCGCAGGAGGAAGGTTCAACATATTGGAAAGCCATTCTGGAATATAACATAACAAGACAAAGTTGTGCTGCATGGTATGGTGTTTCACAGGTCCCGTTCCTACGTAAACATGACACTGGTGCTGTCTTCAAAATTCCCACCATCTGCCCTCTGTGTGTGAGAGCGACAGGTAGTCCTTCTAGAGCAGTGATTCCCAACCTTGGGTAACCCATATGTTCATGGACTACAACTCCCAGAAGCCTTCATCACTAGCTGTGCTGGCCAGGATTTCTGGGAGCTGCAGTCCAAGAACACCTGAGTTGCCCAAAGTTGGGAACCATTGCTCCAGAGACTGCGCATCATATATCTGTGTGAGGGAGGATATAAAGTGAAAATTGTGTGTTCATGGAAAGAACAGCAAGCAAGAGAAAAAAAATCAGGGGACTGTTGAAGCAAACAAGACAGAGACTTATGGCACCTTAGAAGCCTGAAATAAACCTCCATATATACCGGTATTGAAAGAAAAAAGATGGTAACAAAGAAACATACAAATATACCTCTATACAAGCACACTACTATACAAGCACAGTTACCATACACTGTAAAGGTAACTGGCAATAACAACACCTTCTTAAAATAAGTGCAGTGTTGGCCTATAAATAATGGATCTGACTCTGAAGCCAATCAAATGTATTAATAAATTCTGCATCAACCATTTCAGGTTTCTATTCAAATTATTATTTGTTGTTGAGAGAGAGTGAATTTCAGGCTTGGCATTTTGGCCCACTGACCACAGTTTTATTCCACATAACTTAAAGGTAGAAAGGGGGTCCTAGGCCATGAAATGCCATCCTAGAGTACCTACCCCAGTGTACTGGAGTGGCTATAGTGTGGGACTAGTAGTGTAGAGATCCATGTGCAAATCTCTATTGAGTAAGAAAACGAACTTAGTGATCTTGGGCCAGTTACAGTCGTGCCCCGCTTCATGATTACCCCGCATTACGATAAATCCGCTTCATGATGATGTTTTTGCGATCGCATTTGCAATCACAAAACGATGTTTTAAATGGCGTTTTTTCGCTTTGTGAAGATCGGTTCCCTGCTTCGGGAACCGATTCTTCGCATTACGATGATCAAAACAGCTGATTGTCGGGTTTTCAAATTGGCCACCGGCTGCTCAAAATGACTCCCCACTGTGCTTAGGGACGGATTCCTCGCTATGCAGGCACCGAAAATGCGCGCCATATGGAGGATCTTCGCTGGATGGTGAGTTTTTAGCCCACTGGAACACATTAACCGGGTTTTAATGCGTTTCAATGGGTTTTTTATTTTCGCTTTACGATGTTTTCGCTCTACAGTGATTTCACTGGAACGAATTAACATCGTTAAGGGAGGCACCACTGTACTTTTGCTCTGCCTGACTGACTTCACAGGATTGATGTGAATTAAACAAGGGAGAAGGAGAACCATGCAAACTGCCTTGAGCTAACTAGAGGAAAGACAAAAAACACAAGAAACCATTTTCATCTATTAAACAAAAAACAAAACAAAGCCACAGTCAGGAAAGCAACACATTTCTTATTAGGAATAACAAAAATGGCACAAAAATCATGAACAAGTTTTGAGTCTTCCAGAATTCTTTAGGCTTGAACTTAAACAAAGTCAAACAAAAGCCATGAAAATGGGCATGAAGATGCTTCATAGTCTCTATTTACATTACATAAACCTTATAACGGTCTTTAGAAAATATTATGCAGAGTTAAATAATTTTGTGAACATTCAGAAAGTCAATTACATACCACAAGCACTTAAAAATTAATATCTCTAGAGAGGCAGCTGCTGGTAACAACCAGCTTTGTCTAACAAATAACCAAGAAAACTGTGGCACTAATCTTCCTTACCTCTATAAAGGAAAGCCACAGCTGTTAGTTTGCAAGGCCTGAGCAGAACTTACAGGAAAAGACAATAGTGCTAGGCAGAGTAGGCAGCAGAAAGAGAGAACAACCTAACATGAGATGTTTTGGGTTTGCAAGATCTGAGCAGAGCTTTGGAAGGTCATTAACTCATATAGTCATTACACATGAGAAATGACTTGGTGGCACATAATATCTTTGTGGAGTTTTTTCTCTCTCTTAATAACCATAAAATTGTATAGTGACAAGACAGGTGGGATGGTTGAAACTACAACCGGATATAGGTACCAGCCACAAAGCAAAAACAAAACACCACAGTAATTTCATAGCTTAAACAAATGAACTTCTGAAAATGTGTTCTCTATTCTTAATGTCTTTTTAAATATGTTTACAACAGGACACACCATTCTTTTCCCAGCACACTGGTGCACAGATCCTTAAACCTGTACACAGGAATGGCATCCTTAGGGTCCTCTGGCTCTCCAGAGGTTTTGGACACCCGACACAGACCTCTGGAGGGCCAAAGGGCCGCCTCCCCCCGCCATGATAACGGAGTCGGCGCCTTGGCCAAAGGGGGGGAAGCCACAACCCTCTGCTTCCTCAGACGAACCTGTCCCTCTTCATGAGCCTCGCGGCGTCGCAGCGGGTCTTGGCGCCCGACCGTTTGGCGTCCCCACGACCGCTCTCACGAGTCCCGCCGCGAGACGCGCGTCAGCTCCGCTCCTGCCTTGAGGGCCAGCCTCGCTTCCCCTTCGGGCTGGGGGCCGGCCCGCCGAGCTCCTGACTGTCTTTCCCAGGCGGCCGAGGAGGCGGGAAGGCGGGCCAAGCCGAGCTGGGCCGGCCCGCCGGCCCTCCGTCCCTCCCTCGGCAGGAAACGTCGCCGCCATTTCTCCCCGGAAGCCCCGGGTCAGAAGGTGAAGCGAGACTCGGCTCTGGCCGTGGAAATAGGAAGCGTCAGGGGCAGGTTCCGACGAGCGTCGCCGTCCCGCGTTTGCTCTCTCTCGGTCCTGAGGGGAAAGGAAGAAAGGCCGTTGCCGCCCGCTGCTTTCTCCCTCGCACCCTGCCGCCGCCGCCGCCGCCATCATGGGCAAGTCCTTCGCCAACTTCATGTGCAAAAAGGACTTCCATCCGGCCTCCAAGTCCAACATCAAAAAGGTGAGCCGGTTCTGTCTGTCTGGTCGCCTTTGGAGGACCAGCCGACCCGGATCCCCCTCTCCCGGGCCACCCTTTTTAGCCACCCCACCCCCCGGACGCCGGGTGTAGGTCGCCCCGTCGGCTCTTTCCCTGCCGGCCAAATCAGGCCTCCTTCACGGGGAGGCACACCCTGGAGCCGCAACCCCTTCCCTTCCTGCCCTCCCAGCGAACGAAACAACACCTCCCCCGCAAATAGCCCGATATGCAAATACCTGGCCCGGGGGGGGGAACACCCTAATTGTTAATAGCCTAAGCAGGTCGTCTTCGTTGCAGAAGGGAGGGGGGCGTGTGGTCTGTGCAAGCATGACAGGTGAGAACAGAGTCAAAAGGAAAAGTTAAATACGGACAAAGGGGGGGGGCGTTCGCCGTAAAGACTAACTTTAATATTTTTGTTAATGTGAGTTTTCGTGGGCAAGCCCACTCCCTCAGACATAAGATGAGCCCCGCTGAATTGGAGGGCGCTCCGCCCCGGTTACGAGAATCTAAAGCTCTCCCACTCGACTGGTGTATATTTGGATTTGATAAAAAGGTCTCATGGGGAGGAGAGGGAAATCCGGGGAGAGGAACTTGGGAAGAAAACCGAAGATGTTGCTTTAAAGGTGTGCCGTGAAGGGGTTCGGCGCTGTCATGTACCTAGTTACCATTGCCTGGAGACATCGGCATGCCATTCCCATGCATACCCAACAAGGGCCGGCTCTTGATGGCAGAAATGATGCCAGGCAAAGATCTAAGGCATGCATGGCCAATTCTTCTCCCAGGGCCTTATCTTTAGGAAGAGTGAGGGGGTTTGCCTGAAAAGAACAGGAAATTGTTATTTAGTACATCCTCATCATCTTAGAACTGCAGAACTGGAAGGGCCCCTATGGATCACTTGAGTCCAGCCCCTGTCCAGGGAGACACCAGTGGGGAATTGAACCCCCAGCCTTGGTCTCTGCAGCCAGAGGCCTAAACCACTGAGCTATCCAGCAGTTCAGTTATTACTGTGTTTTAAGTGCCAAAGAAAGAGAGAGAAGTTTCTGGGATTCCTTGCAACAGGTGTTACAATAACTTTGTAGTCTTTGGCAATATACACTTTGATTTCAGAGGTGGGCAGCAGAATATTATGATCCTGCACTGGAACCTTAATAGCAGCTAACTGTGAGTTCCCAGATTAGATTCTGATGTGGCATTAAAAAAATTTATTGTGCCAGAACTCTTGAGTGGCCGTGGGCATCTGCCACATATTGTTATTTGATGAACTAGATCAGTAAAGGTATCCTAAACAAAGGCACAGGATGTATACACAAAATGCTATGCTTTCTCCTCTCTGTGTTCTTAGGCAAACCTGTCACATTTTTAGTCATTTAAATAAGTCAGCGTTGGTGGTCCATCAAGACTCGCCTCCTTAAGCATTTACTGATCAATTTTACTGTCACCAGTACTCTACAGTGAGGTTTGCAAACTTGGCCTCATTATTTTGTTGGTAATATTATTGATAAATATTTTAAATTGCATCAATATAATATACATTGGTAAGAACTCCCACTTTTTGCAGCATTTCCCAGCACAGTGTCTTCCAAATGTGCTGGAAAACAACAGGCCACACTTGCTAAGGATGCTGAGAGTTTTAGTCAAATATATATACAGTATAGGGCACCAGCTCTGAAGATTATTTTAAAGACTAACAAAGAATTTTGCCAGAAGATTTTTGAAAATCCCAAATCATAGATAATTATTAGCACTCCTAAATATGTTAAATAATTAGTAAGACAAAACATTATTTTCTACCAGTGTCAAGGTTTCTGCTTTTACCTTAATCATGTTCACACTGGCGTTCTTTCCATTAATTTATTTGGAGCAGAATTTAGGGTGATGGATCTATATTCACATGGTTTCTTATTTACGGTACATACAGGGTTTTTTTTAATTACAGTTTTAAAATTTGCTTGTTCATTGTCTACCAATGTATCAATCTGAAGGCTGACTTTGCTGAGAAGTAATGTACTTTACTTAGGAGATCAATAATTTATTGAAGGACCGAAATATGAATACATGACTGAATGGCTCGCTACCCTAGCAGAGTAATTTATGAAATATGTCAGACAGGAAATTATGTTTTAAGATGTAATTTCTATTTAAAATTACTATTTAGATTCCTTTCCCCGAAAAACTATGCATGTAAAGCGAGGGTGGGGGCAGAAATGGTTTTAACTCTAGTCCTAAATGTATACTGTTATTTCTAGAAAGTGGGATTGTCTGATATACTCATGGTGAAATTCAGTGTCAGAATCCCTCCAGAACCTTGCTGTTATGCATATGTTGGCAGTTTTTCTATAAATGATCTTAGTTACAGCATTTGAGTATGGTGTGCCTACAATATGGAATTTTACGCAATGGAAATAGGAAGAAATGTATAAAAGAAACATTTTTAAAATCACATTTGTACCAACTAGGTATGGATGGCAGAACAGAAAATATCTTATGACAAGAAGAAACAAGAAGAGTTAATGCAACAGTACCTTAAAGAGCAGGAATCCTATGACAACAGGTGAGAGATAACGCTTATGTTATACCAAATAAAAACACAGCTTTGTTTATTTTCTAAAATAAAAGATGTCAACATCTCAGTTAGAGGTTTCTCTGTGAGTTTTTATGTTTTACTATTTTCATTTTTAGATTTATGATGTAGTTGTGATGTTTTAACTATGATAAGCTGCTCTGTGGAAGAATTCACGTTTTAAAGTATTAATATTGTCAGTCTCTTGAAAATTTCAAACCTTCATTAAAAATAGTAAGTTTTCTAATCCCAGTAATTGCAGGTGAATGTCTTTCAAACATTAGAGCATGACTCTTAGCGACAGGTAACCTGGTTCTGAATAGTCTATACGTACCTAGAAAAACCTGGCAAGAGTAGCCATAAGTAAGAAGCAGCTTGGTGGCACATAATAGATATATATTTAAAGGTCACCTTGTGTCCAACCACACTAACTATAAGTTAAAATATAATCATGGGAATACAGTGGTGCCTCGCTTAATGATTGCCCCGCATTACGACAAATCCGTTTTACGATGATCTTTTTGCGATCGCAATTGCAATCAGAAAACGATGGTCTAAATGGGGGAATTTTGCTTAGCGATGATTGGTTCCCTGCCTTGTGAACCGATTTTCGCTTTCCGACGATCAAAAACAGCTGATTGTCAGGTTTTCAAAATGGCCACCGGGTGCTTAAAATGGCTCCCCGCTATGCTTAGGGATGGATTCCTCGCTATGCAGGTACCGAAAATGGCCGCTGTATGGAGGATCTTCGCTGGACGGTGAGTTTTAAGCCCATTGGAACGCATTAACCGGGTTTCAATGCGTTTCAATGGGGTTTTTAATTTTGCTTTACGATGTTTTCGCTTAACGGCGATTTTCCTGGAACGGATTGTGGTCGTTAAGTGAGGCACCACTGTATAGTTACAAAATATTATTCTAATATAAAATTAATATGCTGAAGTGCATCCAGGTAGAAAGAAGTTACCAGTGGACATGCCCACATCATAGGCCACAGGAAATGTTAGGTATATTATGTTGCTGACATTTAGGTGTTTTTAAAAACAGATACAGTAGCATCAGATGTGCCCAAAACATTAAAATTTTGCTGAAGCACATATAATTTAAAATCTTGGGCTAGATAATTTTTCCACTGGTTAGATTGTCCTGTGCAAGTTAACACTGTATTCAGTTCTAAGCTCAGATGAATCACATTTAATGCTTTGCAATGAACATATATACAGTGGTGCCTCGCTTAACGAGCGCCCCGTTTAACGAAAAAATCGCATAGCGATGGCTTTTTTGCCATCGCTTTTGCAATCGCACAACGATCTTGCCTATGGGGAAAAATCGCTTTGCGATTTTTCCCCATAGGCACCATTTTCCCCCAGCTGAGCGGCGGGAGCTTTGAAGCCCCGCAGCTCAGCTGGGGGAAAATGTCAGCAGTGGGCTGCGGCCTCGGAAGGACCCCGAAGCCACCGTCCCCTGCCGACAGTTCCCTTCCGAGCTCTCAAAGGGCCCCCTCCGATATTGGAGAAAGCCCTTTGAGAGCTCGGAAGGCTCTCAGCGGGGGCGGGGGAAGGGTATGGGGGTGTCGAAGGCTTCCAGGCCTTTGCCTGGAAGCCTTGCGGACACCCCCCCACCCTGTCCCCACCACCGGCAGCCTCCCCGCGCCGCCTACCCCGGCCGTTCTTGGACGCCTGGAAGTCCGAGAACGGCTGGGGAAAGCGGCGCGGGTAGGCTTCAAGCCTTCCCGATCCACCCCCACCCTGTCCCCGATGCCGGTAGCCTCCCCGCGCCGCCTACCCAGGCCGTTCTCGGACACCTAGGTGTCCGAGAACCGCCGGGTTAGGCAGCGCAAGGAGGCTTTAAGCGGCGGGGACAGGGTGGGGGGTGGATTGAGAAGCTTGAAGCCTACCCGCGCCCCTTACCCAGGCCGTTCTCGGACTTCCAGAAGTCCGAGAACGGCCTGGGTAAGCGGCGCGGGTAGGCTTCAAGCTTCCCGATCCACCCCCCACCCTGTCCCCGCCGCTTAAAGGGTAACCGGCGATTGGTGGGATCCAAGCCCAGGATGCCTGAAAGGCATCCCAATCCCACCACCCTCCCCCCGCAGCTTGGATCCGAGCCGTGGCGGCTACCCCAGCCATGGCCGGACTCTAGGGAGTCCAGCCATGGCTGAGGTAGCCGCCGTGGGTCGGATCCAAGCCGCGGGGGGAGGGGAAAAACCGGATAATCCATTCCAATTGGAATGGATTAACCGGTTTTCAATGCATTCCTATGGAAAATGGTGCTTCACATAACAATGTTTTCACATAACGGGTTTTTTTTCGGAACCAATTAACATCGTTATGCGAGGCACCACTGTAATTTGTAGTTGCTAGGTTCAGTTTCCTTGAAGGTGCAGTAGGACTGTAAAAATATCTCATAGAATCATAGAATAGTGAAGTTGGAAGGGACCTGTCAGGTCATCAAGTCCAACTCCCTACTCAATGCAGGAATCCAAATCAAAGCAGATCAAATGGATGGTGGTCTAAGTTTCTCTTGTTTATAGTTAAGACAGCCTGTCAAAGATTCTGCCTTAAAGTCCTTGCCTCTAAGATGAGAATTAGACACTAGGCGTTTGGTTTGGTTTGGTTTTGTCCTTTTGGTCATCATTTGCACCAAATGTCTCGGGGGGCCTCTTTTAATGTCTGGAGTTAATTAGATACAGCGTAAGCATAAAAGGCAGACATTGCTCCATTAGCTGTCAAACACCTCATCTGATGTTTCTTTTAATAGTCCATGCAAAAACAAGGCAGCAGTTATTATACTTTTACTTGCCAAAAATATCAGTCTCATAAATACACAGATTTTGTCCAAGACTAATAAAAAAACTTCTCACTATAGGGTGATTTTGTGCAGGTGCATGTATGTATGCAGACATGCTTTCTCATATAGCCCGTGTGGATGAACCAGGTCACATTTTACATCTCTATAGTGCAGATTATGCTTGTGTTCCACCACTTAAAAATGATAATTTCTGTGGTTTAGCCTATAGAGTTATGGACTAGGAACTCTTGGGACCAGGGTTCAAATCCCCACTCAGTCACGTAAACTCATTGGGGGAGTGGAACTGGTAAAAACCACTCCTTAAATATCTCAGTTACCTTGAAAGCCCGATTAGGGTTGCTATAGATCTGTTCTGACTTGATAGCATAGAGCACACATGGAAACCAAAGAACACTCTAATTGTAGATATGGCTACAGCTTGCCAAAAGATAAATGATAACAAGATCAAATGTTGGAAAAGGCAAACATTATCAATTACTGTAATTTAAATTCCATGATCACCCCAGTTCTTACACACACACACACACAAAACATCTTTTACAGTTTTCAAAACAAGACTGCCCCATGTGTAATTAATACAGTATGCTTATACAGCAGGCTACTCCAGCTGCAGTATTTCCAGGCAGCTCCCTGAAATCAGTTCAGGGTCAGCCAACCAGGGGTATTTGTATCAAACAACACTTATCAGCTGTTGGGACAAGCCAAGCAGTATGTTTTGTGATAGCAACTCATGTCTGAAAATTTGAATCAGCCTTTGGAAAGTAACATTTTTATCTTCTTACTTGAAAAACAGTAGTACAGGCCCCCTTACGAGTTTCTTAAATAAAATGTTAATTTTCTGTGAATAGGTTTGAGGAACAGAAAGTGGAATTGCAAGAAAAACGTACATTTGTCAATGGTAACAGGTTAATGTCCTCCTAAGTACATCAATTTTAGTCCCAAATACTTAAGTTAACTGATACCTATATTTCCAGATCAGGAGACGTTTTAGCAGTAATGCAGTTACATTCAGTTGAATCCTTTCAGTGATATCCTGAGGAACTAGTCGACCTATATAATAGTTTCAGGACAAAAATGAGGTTAGCAGTTGGCAAATAATCTGACTGAAGTAAGCACTCCCAACGATTAGAGCCTCTAATTTGAAACAGTTAATTGTGTAATTAGAAGCCCCCCCAATTGTTAAATAATATCATTAACTCTAGCATAGAAAATTAAAGTTGGTTGATAAATGACAGGTCATCAGCACAGGTAACTGCCTTACATTCTTCCTGTTTGTGTATAAATCTCAAGCTTAATCGTCTGCCTGGTTAAACATGTCAGAGATTTCAACCATAAATCCAACATCAGAGGAGCTAAAGATCTCCCTGTTGTATACTGTTTTCTTCAATGGAAAAAGATGGGAATTTCATCCGTGACCTAATAAATAGATAAAAGATTGAAGCCCATTTTTAAAGTGCTACTGAATGCTAAATTCTTTCAAAGTAACAAAAAGAAACTTGCCAAATTTTTGTCAGCTAAAAATTAAAATTGGCAGATTTATAGGCACTGTCTGTTGTGATCTGTGAAAACAGGAATCCAGTCTGGACAGAACTTCATGTGATCAAAACTGGTCTGGTGCCTTCTAAATAGCTCTGTCTTCTTAGAGAATGTTTGCAGATCATATGTATGATCCCAGACTGTCGAAATATTCCCAAATCCCAAATAATTTTTCAGTGCCTGTTCCTAAACTGCTGGAAACACTGCACCGGTAAGTCAGCTTAGCCACTTCCCTCTTGTCTTGCTCCTGGTAGACGGAGACCTTCATTTTTAGATAGGCTTTTATTTGATATTAACAAATCTGATATTGGATTGAGTGGCTGTGTTCATAAGTGGTTTTAAATTGTGGGTTTTAATATTCCTGTTTGTTTAATTGTTTTTAATATACCTTATTGTATTTTTACCTTTGTTAGTACTTTGTTTTAATTGATTCTGAGCTGCTTTGGGTTGTGTATAGGGAGAAAGCTACCATATAAATCCAGTAAAATACAAACTGAAATTGTGAAGGTATTAGTAGTTTTTCATAATTTATTTTGACTAGACCATTCCATTGCTTTGTGCTTTGCATTCAGAATATGAAGTTTTATTCGTTTGTCAGCCAGCAGCTTCTATTGGTAAGCTACTCAAGATAAAATATCTTAATGAGTCAGTGGCTGAAATCCTGTTGTAGAGGTGTATCACAGTGATGATGTCATCAGCAGTGGCAAATCACTGTGATTAAAGACCTGCTTTGAGGATTTGGGATAACACATGACTTTTTCGCATTGTATACGAATCACAGACACACTTCCCAATCAGCTTTAATCAATAGTGATTTGCTGCTGCTGACATCATTCCTGTTGCACACACCAAGTCATACAATAGGATTTCAACCATTAACTTAGTGATGCAACATACTTACCTCTGGAATATTTTAATGCAACTAGCACATCTGGGAATGATTTAAACCTTATCTTCTAAGATTAAACTCTGAATTGTAACATATTCTAGAATCATTATTGGGTGGTTGCCATGTTTACTTAAAAATGCTTTTAGCATTAGTCGATGTTCCTTATTTTTCTTTTGAGATGTGCTTGTTGGATCATCTCTTTCATAGACTGCTTATGGGCGATGAACGTGTGAAGAATGGGCTAAATTTTATGTATGAAGCCCCACCTGGAGCCAAGAAAGGTAATTTTTATTCCTTAATAGTGTACAGTATTTGTTATTTATTGATACTTATATTGTAAATATAATATTATTGTTTTTTATATTATTGGGAACATTTTGTTTTAATTCCAGCAAATCATCCAAACAGACACTGGCCGGTATTTTATTCCATAGTTTGCTGGTGCAGCAAGAGTGAATTCACCAGCAGGGGCAGATTGCCACCAGTTAAAGAGTTCCCGTTTCAATTTTAGGTTATGTACAGCTTCGTCTCATTTCACATGAGCTGCATGCAGCCCCAAATCAATGCAGGGACTCTTTAACTAGTGGCAATCTGCTGTTGCTGACTTTACTCTCATTGCACCAGCAGAGGTATGGAACAGGATGTTAACTGATTCTTCTCAGTCCAGGAAACATTCGTATTAACTTGAAGCAGGCATCTTTATTAATATTGGCTGTTAAATGTGATTGAAGAATTACAACTACAGTGGTACTCTGCTTGACATGATAATCTGTTCCAGGAAAATTGCTGTTAAGCGAAATCATTGTCAAACGGGGAAAAAACCGCCATTGGAATGCATTGAAAACCGGTCAATGCGTTCCAATGGGGAAATACCTCATTGTCCAGCAAAGATTGCCCATAGAGGACCGCCGATCAGTGGTTAGAAATCACTGTCTTCCGAAGCAGGGGTCCGGAAAGCAGTCATTTTGCAAAGGGAGGGAAGCCATTTGGCGGAACTGGAAAAATCGTCGTATAACGAACAAACGGTTCGCGAAGCAGGCTCCTAATCAACGTAATACGGATTTCCCCCATTGGAACCATCGTTTTGCGATCGCAATAGCGATCGCAAAAAAGTCATCATTAAGCGATTTTGACGTCATGCGGGGTAAGCGTCTAGCGGGGCACCACTGTATTTATAAAATGCCAGAAAATATAGAAGGAAAACCTGTAGCTCAGTGGCAGAGCGTATTCTGTGCATGTTTGTAAGAAGTCCAGTGTTCAGTCTGTAGCATGTTCAGGGAAGGCCTAGAAAAGATCCTTGTTTGTAAGCAGCCATTCAGCCATCTGAGCTGGATGATCAGCAATCCAGCCTGGTACGTGGCAGCTTTCTGTTTTCTTTATAATATTAAATAATAAGGAATTCTTGGGTAACCTCTTACAAAATGCATCATGTAGCTATTTCTGGATATTCTGTAGAAGAGCTTTATCCATAGAGCTTTATGAAGTGCTATTGCTTATACTTGATCTGATGTGTTCCTTATAAATGTGCCGAAGAAGTTGTGAAGTCATTTGATTGCTTCTAGGAATCAAAACAGACTTGAGATGTGCTACTGAGCAGCCCATCCCCTAGATTCTCTTACAATTAATGGGATCAAAGACTCACGCCCCTTACTTTGGGACAGGATCCATGTGAGCTACCTTTCATAGTTCATATCTGGCAAAAGGTCTGTAGCCTTCGGTGCAAGAAGCTGGCAGAACTAATGTCCTGTCAGAGTTGCATAATGGCTAGGGTCAAACACAGCTTCAAGGTGCAGGTTTGTGGAGCAGTTCTGAGCTGAAAGGAAAAATGTGGCATGTCTTTTCCTGAAACACAGTGGCTTATAAAACTAGGCATTAGATGAACATTTTTGCATATGTTTTATATCCAAGTCTTTCAGTACTGTAAGAACACAGTTATATTCCAAGTATTGTGCAGGTTTACTCAAAAGAAAGTCCTGTTAACAGCAGTGAGACTTCATGAAGAATATATAACATATAGCACAGCTCTCTTAGGTATGGGTCTAGAAATTGAATCTTATGTTTTTCATTATTACAAATAATCTACTTTGAATAAGGTGTATAAGTGTATAATTTGAATAAATATTTATTCAATGTAAAGTGATACAAGAACTGTAAAATAATTTTTTACAATGTGTGTTGTATCAAATGATGGTATCTACAGTATATCTTATTCAATGTATTATTTTTTCTCCCCCCCACCACCACCATTCTATACTGATTGTTAAAGAAGAGACCAAAGAGGTAATTCTGAAATTATATTGTATTTTATTTATATTTATTAGGCATACATTTCAAGCTGGATTATTTTACAACTTACTT
Source organism: Pogona vitticeps (assembly GCF_051106095.1). Lineage (NCBI taxonomy): Eukaryota > Metazoa > Chordata > Lepidosauria > Squamata > Agamidae > Pogona > Pogona vitticeps. The sequence goes on from NC_135783.1 coordinate 201,126,439, forward strand.
TTGTATTTGCTGTTTTTTAGCAAGAAGGAGAAACTGAATATAAATTTGAATGGCAGAAAGTCGCTCCACGTGAAAAGTAAGAATTTTTCCCTTTATTATTTGGATAACATCATTTACAGCGTATATTTGTGCATATTCCCCTTTGAGGAAGAAGGCTGTCATAGTATTAAGTGTTCTTATAGTGGAAAGATAGTATTTTTAAAAAATCAAAAAGCATCTCTTTTCAAGTGATATTATTTATTTTTATTTTTACACTGGATCAGTTAGATACAAAGGCACCAATGTTCCCTCTAAGCTGCGTGGGTGCATGGCTGTGCAGTGTTGCGTCGGTGCTGCACAGCCACAGCCAGTGTTGCCATCCATTTCGTTCCGGTTGTGGCTGGAATCCCATGCATGTGGGGCAGCCCCCCCCCCCCAAGCACTGGCAGAAAATTAGAGAGAACATTGAAAGGCACCTACACTACATAATAAATGTGAAATCCATAAAGCAAATGAGTAAAGAGCAAGCCTGATAAATGCAGCAAGTTTGCTTGATTTATGACTGTTACTAAAAATGTGGCCAAAATCCTCTTGCCTAGTTATGCTGGCATAGCACAACTGACACCATGTTTGAAGGTGAATTGTCTCAAATAAAGACATTGCCAAAGACATTCCCTGTGGCCTACGGTGTGACTCAGCATTTAACAGACCCTGTCTGCAGTGATTTCTTAACTTGAGACAGTTCGCCTCTAAACGTTACGCCATTTGCTACACAAGAGGATTTTGGCTTATAATTCTTCTGACTCTGTAAATGTAACTTCAATACTGACATCAGTCAGTTATTGGATCTAGAGCAGTGCAAAGCAGAGTTTCCCTTGCACAGTAGGTGTTTCTCACCTCCAGAACAGCCCAGGCAATTTGGGGGGGGGGGGGGACTGTAGCAGAGGATGAAGGCTGCAGGATTAAAGGAATACACCTTTCAAAGGCTATTCTAGACATACAAGATCTATTTGAATCCAACTCAGTATTTATATTCACTGTGCAAAATCTTTGTGTGCTTTTTTCTTACTGAAAAGTTCACAGAGCAGCCCACAGAAAAGGGGGAAACAAACCCTTGTCCATGTCCTGAGAAGGGGCTTGGGACTTGAGGGTCTTTGCTAGGCAAAGCCCAGTGCCCCTCTTCTACAGCCCCAGGCTCCTTTCTTTCTGAAACTTTGGATAGTTCTGCCACCACCACCCCTCTTTCTATATAAAAGGACTAAAAGACTAAAAATATCTCAGGTCATTTTGACCGAGAACAGTAAGACACTTGGACTCAGATTTAATCAGGAGCACTCTGCCTTCCACACCACAGTGGACAGTTCAAAAAGGGAACTCATTTTTTTATTAGAAACAAGGCCGAAATACATTGACCAAACAGAAAAGGCATTGTCTAAGAAACTAAACAGTAAGAACAATACCATTTGTTTCCCCGTTTCTTAGCCAAGGTACAGCTTAGTAAAAACAATCTATAAACATCTAACCCTGATGTAACTAAAGTTTCTACAATCTATAAACATCTAACCCTGATGTAACTAAAGTTTCTATCTGCCATGGCTTGGCTAAGCCAGGTGGTCTATTCATGTAGTATGTGGATTTGCCGTTCTCTGGTGGTTACATTCCTCCCAATCACCTGGAAGGCCCAAGGAGACTAACCTTTGTTCTCTGGCTGCAGTCTTTAAATACCTTTTTTGGCCCTTTCTTGATTCCTGGGAACTCTTTGGCCAAGCACCATTTCAAAGAAGGCTTTTGCTTTAAGCGGTCAAGCAAGATGTGTCTGCATGTAGAGTTGAATAAATCAGCATATTGAGAGATTTTAGGCAGCAAGTGCTGTCCTAGTATCTTTGGGCCAAATGTGGTTTACAGCCCATCTTCAAATAGGGCTTTGAAATGTATATTTGCCATCTGTTGGCCATGTTCTCCTCAAAGTATGACCGTATCTTTGATGCTTTGCTTTCTATATCTCTGGAATCCTCACTTGGGGGTCTACCCTGCTTTCCTCACAGTCAAATCATATAAAATTCACATCAGACCTATAGCAGCTGGACAAGAGAGAGCAGAGGTAGCACTCACAAAAAACTATAACAATGGTCAGTACAGATGATGCACAGCACAGTGTCAGCAGGAGAATTAAATAACAGTAGGAACAGAAATAGGTTGATAGTTTCCTAACCCCTTCACTGGCTACCCTTAAGAGATTGTTGAAAACCTGGCTATTTAGACAGGCCTTCGAGAATATTCCGTCAACAGAATGCAGAGTACTTTCCAGCTCCTAAGTTAGTGATCCTGCCATCCTGGTTGCTTTTATTAGATGTAATTGTTTCTGTGCTGTATTTGTAAGTCTATATTGTTTCTAAGTCTATATTGTGTATGTTTATTTTTTAATATTATTTTGATGTTATTATATTTGAATTTACTGTGGTTGATTATTGTACTGTTTTTGTTGTGAACCCCCCTGAGTGGCCTTGGTAGCCAGATGGGAAGTATACAAATCAATCATTCAATCAATCAAACAAACATATAATTGGGAAACCCTCCGATAGCAACTCATTAAAAATCTTGACAGTCTCTAACTCAGGAACGCAAGAGCCTTGTCCAAATACACTAATGATGTTGAATCCTCACAAGCTTGTAAGGTCTCTGAAGTCATTCATTTACTAACAAAAGAGTTTGTTCACCAAAAGCTCTTTTTTATTCTCGGTTTCACTTAATTTGTGTCCACTCCTAAAACATAGTACCAGTGTGGCTGTTGTGTAGATTTTATATATGTCTTCTTGTTTTCTTCCATTTAACAGATATGCTAAAGATGATATGAATATTAGAGATCAGCCATTTGGTATCCAGGTAAGTGTTCAGCTTCCCCTTCCTCTAGCACAGAATATTTTACTAAGGTTTAATATGTACAGTGGTGCCTCGCATAGCGAGGTTAATCCGTTCCGGATTAACCTTCGCTATGGCAAAACATCACTGAACGGAACGGGGAAAGCCATTGGAACGCATTAAAGTTAGTTTATTTATTTATTTATTTAATTTATATCCCGCCTATCTGTTCAGCTCAGGACCACTCTAGGCGGCTAACAATAAACAGGTGATAAAAATAAACATATATAAACAGCATAAATAAAACCTTACACAGATAGGAAAGTAATTAATACGTGTTCCAATAGGCTCCAAAACTCACAGTTCAGCGAAGTTGTCCCATAGCCGGCAGCCATTTTCGCGCCTTTGGTAAGCGAGGGGAGGACATGAAAACGCTGCGCGCGGCCATTTCGGGGCTTCCAGCGGCCATTTTGGAACCGCCGAACAGCTGATCGTCGGGCATCGCTTTGCGAAGATCAGTAAGCGACACGCTTACCGATCATCGCAAAGCGAGTTTTGCCCATGGGGCCATCGGTATGCGATCACATTTGCGATCGCTAAAACCTCTTCACTATGCGATTTCGCCATTCTACGGTGCACTCGTTAAGCGAGGCACCACTTTAGTCATTTCATTACACAGGAGGGGGTAAAGCATGTTGACCAAAATCTTGTAGATAAGCATCATAAATCAATTAATAGACTCATTGAATCAATGGTGATTTGGTGAGTCAACTCCTCTGTAGGTTCTTTTGATCCAAATAAGCCTACTCTGTGACTTACTATACTAAAATTGGTTGCAGTTCGAGTAGGCCCATTTGAATGAATGGCTTATAGAGGAGTTGACTCACCAAATCTCCCTTGTATTCAGTGCCTGATTTACTACACCAAGAAACAGGATTTTGGCCATTAAAATGTAAATTTATGTCCATATTGGTTATTTTTCAGGTGCGGAATGTGAGATGTATTAAATGTCACAAGTGGGGCCATGTCAACACAGACCGAGAATGTCCTTTGTTTGGACTTTCTGGAATTAATGCAAGTTCAGTTTCCAGTGACGGTTCAGGTAGGCACTTAATGAGGCTGTCATTGATATTCTGAAATCTGTTCTCAGTTTTGGGGCTGATACAGATCAATTGTAACTGAGTTAGACAACAAAGGCTCTGCTTGCCACTTGGGGATCTTAAAGATTAGCCAATGGTTGTAAAATAATTTGGTAGTGCCACTTTGCTCTGCATTCACAGAGCAGAATTGTTTTGAAAACGTGTTTTGTTGTCTCTTCTCTGAAAGGAATAGCAGCCATTCTGTTGGTGGACTTTGTGCAGTGGTTCTGGGTTGTGTGCTAGAGCAGCCTATTGCACCACAAGAGAGGCTTGGGAGATGTAGTAAGTTTGTTGGTGGCACTGCTGGCTTTGTGGCTATTGGAAGATTCCAAATAGCATTAATTTTCCTTCCACCCATTTCCATTTCCAGCACATAAGCAATGACATCCTCTTGAAGAGGGGTGCACTTGGATTTCCTGCCATAATCTGAGCTACATCTGGAAGACCAGCAGATTTCAGAAGCACTAGAAAATATTGTTCCAAGCCCTGACATTTACCTGGGCAAAAGGGATGGCAGTAGTGGCAGGTTGTACACAGTGTAGGAGTGTATGTGTCACTCGCTACCTGTAGAGGGCTAGGAAACAGGATTGACTGCAAAGAAGAAGTGTGTTCTTTATCCTCAGGCTTTAATAAGAAAATGCATTTTAAATAAAAGTAACAGTGCTTGAGAAGGCAGGAGGGCCTGGCGTGCTCTGATCGATGGAGTCACGAAGTCGGACACGACTCAATGACTAAACAACAACAACAAAAACAGCACTTGCTAATTGTCCATCCATCCATCCACTACTTTTCTATTTTCCATTTCCTCCAGAAAGCTCAATTATGAGAACATAACACTGATGGTTTGAATACCTGACATTCGTGTACTATTGGTAGCATACAGTAAGGTAAAGATTCCCCTTGACATTTAGTCCAGTTGTGTCCGACTCTAGGGTGTGGTGCTCATCCCCGTTTCCAAGCCGTAGAGCCAGCGTTTTATCTGTAGAAAGTTTCCGTGGTCACATGGCCAGCGTGACTAGACATGGAGCACTGTTACCTTCCCACAGTGGTGGTACCTACTTATCTACAGTGGTGCCTCGACGTACGAAATTAATCCGTATTGGAATGGTGGCTGTAACTCGAAATTTTCATAAGTCGAAGCACCATTTCCCATAGGAATGCATTGAAAACCAATTAATCTGTTCCGGCCGAAGGAAAAAATATCAAGAAAGAGAGAGAGAGGAGAGAGAGAGAGAGAGAACGAGCAAGTCCCACGCTAGGACTGCTAAAGAAATAAAAAAATAAATAATTAAAAATCCAAATATAAACCTTGGAGCAAGTCCCACACTGGGACTGCAAAAAAATAATAATAATTAAAAAAACCACCAAAAACCAAAACAACACAAAAACACAACCCCCCAAACATACCCTCCAAAACCCACCCAGAGCAACTTTTTAAAAAGGAAAAAGGAGCACCTTAGTTATCCCCAGCCGCCCGGGGTTCCCCGCTACTGTTGGAGGCTTTCCAGGCTTACCCACCGCTGCGATCGCCACTGCCAGCAGCTTCTTCACAACCAATGGTTGGAACTTCCCACCCTTTCCCCCTGCCCTTTTCCATTCGTAAGTGGAACCTCTGGCCGCAAGTCGAAGCAAAATTTTGTGGCCAGAGCTTTTTGTAAGTCAAAATTTTCGTAAGTACGGATGTCTGTAAGTCGAAGTCCCACTGTACTTGCATTTGAATACTTTTGAACTGCTAGGTTGGCAGGAAGCATACAGTACCTCAGACCTTTTATGAAAACTTATCTGGACATAAACAGGACTTTAGATCCACTGTTCTCTGTAAGAAACCTGAGAGAGCTTGGTGATCGATTAAAGATTGTCCAGTGGACCCTGGTCTATCTTCTACTATATTTTGTGATGCCTGAATATAACTCCAGACGTTTGCTGACAATGTTCATACTTTCTATAGCCTCAGTTAAAACAGTTATAAAAGTGGCGCAGTGGTTAAATCGCTGTATTGCAGCCAAAACTGTGCTCACGACCTGGGGTTCAATCCCAGGTGGCCAGCTCAAGTTTGACTCAGCCTTGTATCCTTCTGAGGTCAGTAAAATGAGTACCCAGCTCGCTGGGGGGGCAATGTGTAGCCTGTATAATTAAAATTGTAAACCGCCCAGAGAATGCTTGAAGCGCTATGGGGCGGTATATAAGCAGCACACTTTTTTTAAAAAATCTCTAATCCTGTGCCTCCTTTCTAACCAGTGCTCCAGGACACTGGCTATTTTAGTAATTCTCCTTTGTTATGAATGTTGTCAAGCTGTATATCTTCTTTACCATGTTTTTGTTGTTTTTATTAAGTCATGTTCGACTCTTCGTGACCCCGTGGACCAGAGCACGCCAGGCCCTCCTGTCTTCCACTGCCTCCTGGAGTTGGGTCAAATTCATGTTTGTCGCTTAGATGGCACTGTCCAACCATCTCGTCCTCTGTTGTCCCCTTCTTCTTTTGCCTTCACACTTTCCCAACACCAGGGAGTCTTCTCTACTCATGAGATGGCCAAAGTATTGGAGCCTCAGCTTCAGGATCTGTCCTTCCAGGGAGCACTCAGGGTTGATTTCCTTCAGAACGGATAGGTTTGATCTCCTTGCAGTCCAGGGGACTTTCAAGAGTCTCCTCCAGCACCACAATTCAAAAGCATCAATTCTTTGGCGGTCAGCCTTCTTTATGGTCCAGCTCACTCTTCCATACATCACTACTGGAAAAACCATAGCTTTGACTATGCGGACCTTTGTCAGCAAGGTGATGTCTCTGCTTTTTAAGATGCTGTCAAGGTTTGTCATCACTTTCCTCCCAAGAAGCAGGTGTCTTTTAATTTTGTGGCTGCTATCACCATCTGCAGTGATCATGGAGCCCAAGAAAGTAAAATCTGTCACTGCCTCCGTATCTTCCCCTTCTATTTGCCAGGAGGTGATGGGACCAGTGGCCATGATCTTAATTTTTTTTTATGTTGAGCTTCAGACCATTTTTGTACTCTCCTCTTTCACCCTCTTTAAGAGGTTCTTTAATTCCTCCTCACTTTCTGCCATCAGAGTGGTATCATCTGCATATCTGAGGTTGTTGATATTTCTTCCAGCAATCTTAATTCCGCTTTGGGATTCCTCCAGTCCAGCCTTTCGCATGATGTATTCTGCATATAAGTAATACAGCCTTGTACTGCTTTCCCAATTTTGAACCAATCAGTTGTTCCATATCCAGTTCTAACTGTTGCTTCCTGTCCTACATATAGATTTCTCAGGAGATAGATAAGGTGTTCAGGCACTCCCATTTCTTTAAGAACTTGCCATAGTTTGTTGTGGTCCACACATACAAAGGCTTTTGCGTAGTCAATGAAGCAGAAGTAGATGTTTTTTTTTTCTGGAATTCTCTGGCTTTCTCCATAATCCAGCACATGTTAGCAATTTGGTCTCTAGTTCCTCTGCCCTTCGAAATCCAGCTTGTACTTCTGGGAGTTCTTGGTTCATATACTGCTGAAACCTACCTTGTAGGATTTTGAGCATAACCTTGCTAGCGCGTGAAATGAGTGCAATTGTACGGTAGTTGGAGCATTCTTTGGCGCTGCCCTTCTTTGGGATTGGGATGTATACTGATCTTTTTCAATCCTCTGGCCACTGCTGAGTTTTCCAAACTTGCTGGCATATTGAGTGTAGCACCTTAACAGCATCTTCTTTTAAGATTTTAAATAGTTCGACTGGAATGCCATCACCTCCACTGTCCTTGTTGTTAGCCATGCTTTCTAAGGCCCACTTGACTTCACTCTCCAGGATGTCTGGCTCAAGGTCAGCAACCACACTATCTGGGTTGTCTGGGACATCCAGATCTTTCTGATATAATTCCTCTGTGTATTCTTGCCACCTCTTATTGATGTCTTCTGCTTCTGTGAGGTCCCTACCATTTTTGTCCTTTGACAAAGAGTGTTTGTGAGGACCAGCTTGTTCTCTTGAGAAAACTCTTATTAACCTTTGCCCTGCTTTGTTTGGAACTCCAAGGCCAAACTTACTTGTTGTTCCTTTTATCTCTCAACTCCCTACTCTAGCATTCCAGTCCCCTATAATGAGAAGAACATCTTTCTTTGGTGTCAGTTCTATAAGGTGTTGTAAGTTTTCATATAATTGGTCAATTTCAGCCTCTTCAGCATCGGTGGTTGGTGCATAAATGTCGATTACTGTGATGTTGAAAGATCTGCCTTGGATTCGTATTGAAATCATTTTATCATTTTTGAGATTGTATCCCAGTGCAGCTTTTCCCACTCTTTTGTTGACTACTCCATTTCTTCTACAGGATTCTTGCCCACAATAGTAGATATGATAATCGTCTGAATTGAATTACCATGTTTTAGTTTGTAACAAAGAAGAGTTAAATCATCTAGGGCTCCATAGTAGCAGAAGTTTTACACGTTCCAGTTTCTGCCTGCAAAAAATACTTGAATGTGTTTTCCCAAAGTTTTTACTCTTTCTGATCTTCAGAAAAGTTTTTCTCTATTTTACATGGTAGCTATAGCTTCGAGAACAGTCCATTCTGAAGCCCCTCTCTTCCTTTAAGTGCATCTGTAATTCATTTCTCATAAGGCATTTTGGATCCCTTCTTCCTTGGGTTGGGTTGTGTTTTTTTAAAAAAATATTTTTTGAAATATTTTAATTAAAGAAAAATAATAATAATTGTGGGGGTGCCATTCCCAAAGTTGCTAAGCTGTTGGCTTAATCTACAGTAGAGGGCAAACGCTCCTGGATGACGTCACAGCTGCTTCTGGGGGCCATGACTGCCCACCATTCTTCTTCTTTCTCATAGATGCTAGAGCTTGCATAGAGCCTTTCCTTAGGCCAATTATAATGGCATGATGTAACCATTGTCCTATCTGAACTCTGTAACCTATCTATATACTGTCCACTGTCTGTGAGCTTGTAAAGTTAATAAAAGCACACTTCTCCTGGGGGCAGGGCAGAATTCATTGGGAACCCATTCGGTGTTATTCTGCCTCTTCGACTAGTCACCCACCAGGAGCACTGCTGGCAGACATCCCTGTGTGTCACTGACTTCTCTAACTTCTATCTCTAAGAGACTATTTGCTATCCTAATTATATGGTGATCATCACAAAGCCCATCAGCCTTCTCATTTTGTGACCCCAACAAATAAGAACACTAACATAGAATGTTTGTGCATATAATACAGTACAACTAGAATTCCCCACCTGTGCCACCGTCGCCTTCGGGACTAGATAACCAGAAATATTTTAATCCCCTTTCACCCCACTCCACTCCAAAAATACATTGATTCTTCTGCTGGATTGTGACCTTTCCTTTTTACTAAGACATACCCCAAATATAACTTCCATACCTCTTTAAAACCATTATATTTTGTCATTCCCCTCCTTAGTTTCATTTTACATGTTAGCTTGTCATTGTATGCTAAACTCCACATTCCTTTGTACCAGTCTTCAAGATTGATTTGTTTGTCACTTTTCCAATTCTTTGCAAATATTAATCTTGCTACTGTGACCATTATAGCATGTTTCCCTGAAAATAAGCCCTAGTATTAATTTTAAAGATGCTTGTAAATGTAAGCCCTAGCCCTAAAATAAGCCCTAGTTACGTGAAACAAGACCCTCCACTGTTGTGCAGCAACCAGAAGATAACATGACTGTATTTGAATAAATGTCGATTGTTGTACATGGAAAAAAAATAAAACATCCCCTGAAAATAAGCCCTACTGCTTTTTTTGGAGCAAAAATTAATATAAGACCCTGTCTTATTTTCAGGGAAACACGGTATCAATTAACTCTGTGTTCTTTTTTTAAAGATGGTCGTTCTTAATTATATGTAGGAGGGCAATTCAGTGGTGCCTCGCTAGACAGCTACCCCGCATGAGAGTTTTTTCGCTAGACATTGACTTTTTGCGATCGCTATAGCGATTAGCAAAACAGTGATTCCTATGGGGGAATTTCGCTGGACACTGTTTGGTCCCTGCTTCACAAACCAATTTTCGCTAGACAACGATTTTGACACCTCCCTCCGCGCTTGCAAAACAGGTGTTTTGGGACCTAAGCTTCGCAAGACAGCGATTTAAACAGCTGATTGGCAGTTCGCAAAGCGGCTTTCCTGCGCTAGACAACGACGATTCTTCCCCATTGGAACGCATTAAACAGGTTTCAATGCATTCCAGTGGGGAAATGCTTTTCGCTAGACAATGATTTCGCTAAACAGCGATTTCAGTGGAACGGATTATCATCATCTAGCGAGGCACCACTGTAATTGGTGATACTTGAATATTATGTCCAATAATTCTCTAATTTCTTTTAAAAACCAGTGCCTCTTATTTCACAAGTCTACCACATATGCATATAGGTCCCTTTTTTCCTTTTTGCATCTCCAGCATTGAGATGTATCCAAAATGTTTCGCTTGTTAAGTTTCTTCCTTGCATTGCATGCCATATATATTCATCCCATCAGATCGCAAAGCATATTGGTATCCCACTTACATGCTGGCTGTTGACCTCACTAGTGACACTTCATATATAATAGCTTCAGGATGATTGCACCTGTACAGATTAAAACCCTTGTCTGGTGCTAATGAATACTTTGTTCTTTGAGAATGGATGTCTGTGTGGGCTTTTTGGGATTTTTTTTTACCAATACAAAAAGACACAGCTCTGTACTTTCACAAACAGAAGAAATAACAAGTGCTCTGTCTGGGTGGGTTTCATTTTTTCTCTTTGTATACAGACTGTAGTGCTAATCCAGTTGGTGATTCAAACTTTTTAAAAATAATCTTTCTGCTTTCAAAGTCTCCTATTGAATAATATATCTTGCTGGTGAATGGAGATTATTTTTGCAATAAGGCAATTTCACTGGATGTGGTTATCATGGGATAATCACACCCCTGGGGTCCAGCCTTGTCTGTAATCTCCCAGGAGTGTAATTATTTCATGACAACTGCACCACCACCCCTGGTGTTGCATTTATTTCCATTATGAAATCTTAGTTTGACATATAAAGTAACTTACTTTGATCATTGGAGGCTACATGGTAGTGTTAGAATGCTCCAGCTGTGAGGTTTACCGAGACCAGCTATAAGCTTTACTATGTCCTTTACAAAGTTAAATTAGGCAATCAAAATACTTCTTTAGGCTAAGCTGGTTTTAGAATTTTATTTTTACTGATCCTAAGTTTTCAGGTTCATTATCGAGGTAAAAGCTATGTGTAAAACTGTTTGGGTGAATTGGCATTTGGCTGACTTACCAAAGTGTAGTCAGTTGGGCCTCAGAGATTCCTTGTTTTCATTCCGCCCTTAGCCTTCTAATTGACTATCAGCATCTGCTATTATTGGTACCATTGATAAACCATGACAGAAGTTGTGGATCACGTACTTACTTCTGATTCTTCCAAAGGCCAAATTGGACATGCATGTGGGGTTGTTGTCATCAAAATATCTGTTGCACTGCTAATTCCCTTTTCTTCCTCTCCTTGAAACAATAGAATTTGCCTCCTACTGTAACTAAAAGTGTTCCACATTGTGCAGTCTCTTGATTATAATGAATTAAAATGGGAAGGTACATGCAAAATGCCACAATGTCATCAGATCGGGATCATTTTGATATGTCTGTTTCATACTTCTAGTGATACCGGGGTTAACTGCTCTGTTTAAAAGGTACAGTGGTGCCTCACATAGCGACGATAATCGGTGCAGCAAAAATCGCTGCAAAGGGATTTCGTCACTATGCGATATTAAAAAGCCCATAGGAATGCATTGAAACCCCTTCAATGCGTTCCTATGGGCTTCAGACTCACCTTTAAGTGAAAATCCTCCATACAGCAGCCATTTTCGCTGCCCGGTAAGCGAGGAATCCATCCCAGGAAACAGTGGGCGGCCATTTTTTTACCCGGCGGCCATTTTGGAACCACCGATCAGCTGTTAAAAATCATCGCTTTGTGATGATCGGTAAGTGAAACAGGGTACCGATCATCACAAAGCGATTTCCCCCCATTTAAAACATGGCAATGCGATCGTTTGTGCAATTGCAAAATCTTCATCGCTATGCAATTTTGTCTTTAAATGGGGCGCCCGTTAAGCGGGGCACCACTGTACATTCATATCTAGTTTGGCCCTGAATCAGGGCTGATTGCTGGCTGTACTCTGACTTAACTATCCTCCCTTGTTTTTGGAATGTGGTTTGCAGCAGCTACAAAATGCTATCAGAGTAATTCTTAGCTCCTTCCATGGTTGTCTGCCCTTGTTCCTGAGAGCGATGCAGGCAGAGGACCCCCAAGCTTTACAGCTCTACTTGTGCTGCAAGTAGAGCGGTGTCTTGTTCAAAAAAATTGTGACAGGTGACATCTGTAACTGTGGCAAGGAGATTGTAGCTGTCATCTTAAGAAGATGTGGGTTTAGAATATATTGACAGAATTTTCAGGGACAGTTTGAGAGTACGTCCTGGAACTGTATTCTATTAATGGCTTGCTAATAAAATCCAAGTTTCATTGTGAGGAACGAGTGTTTTCCTTCCATGTGTCAGGTAGAAAAGAGAATCTGGAAGATAGCTACTGATCAGAGTGGACAATACAAGGCTAGATGGGCAGAGGGTTTCTCTTTCTTCTCCTTGTGGTGGTTTTCTCAATATGCTAGTTTGATAATGGCTAATATATATTGAGATCATTTGTCCATTGGGCACACCAGTTGTTTAAATATCTAATAAGTTGATACTCTCTGATCTCTGGTTAGACAAAGACTGTCCTTAGACATCTTGACAGAGCATCACAGTCTCATTTCTTTGGATCCTTCTGCACAAAAGCAGCTGCAGCTTCTTAGGCATTCCTTGTACCCTTTTGTCTTCTGCTAGAATAGATTCCCTTCCATTCGTCAGAGTTCTGAGACTCTTGGTCAGAGTGGCCTGTGGCTCCAGAATGGCTTGTTGTCAAACTGCTCTTACAGTTAAGATATTTCTCTTGATATTTGACTGAAATGTATTCACCTCTAACATAAGTATTACCCCTACTTTCTAAACTGTCAGAGAATAAGTCTTTGCCCCGTTTTATGGACAGCTCTTCAAGTATTTAAATTTTGCTGCCCACCTACCCACTCCATCTTTCCTAGGTTAAGCACACACATTTCTCTCAGCCTCTCCTCATTCACTTGTTTGCCATCCTTTTTCATAGTCATTGCTGTTCTCCAAACCTGCTTCATTATGTCTTGCCAAACCTGGTGTCCATCAGATTACTAGACCCATAATTCCTAGTAGGTATGGCCAATGGCCAAGATTCATGAGAATCACATTTAAAACATTTAGAGGGTGCCAAGCGGGGGAGAGCTTAGTAATAAGTTAATAATAAGGATAGCTAGGATCCAAAGGACTGCAGTAATTTTTTTAGAGCTGCATTGTAGAAAATCTTGACCTAATGCAAAATGCAGGTTGCAGGTTTCACACTCAACACCTGGCACTGAACTTTGTGATTTGTAGTACATTCTTCTGGCAAAGGGGTATTGTGTATTCCTTACAGAAAAAGAGAGAGGGATGGCATCTCAGATTACCTGGCCAAAAAGCAGTGCGCCAGTGCAGTACTCGGAAAAGAACAAACAAGTGAGGAAGTTCTGGTATGTAGTGCAAGGTGTTTGCTTTATTGTAGGGATTGGTGTGGGGAGACCAAGAGCTAGTCGCTATATCTGTTGTGCTGATAACACAGGCCACTGGGAGAGATGGCAGAACACTTGTATCACCAGCCTTTCTCTAGAGCAAGCATGGATAAGCTTGTTGCCATCTAAATGTTATTGGACCCCTATTCCTGTCATTCCTCACCAGTGGCTATGATAATTAAGGCTGATGGGAATTGTAGTTCATTGGCACCTTGAGGTCTAATCTAAAGTCAGTTTCACAGCAGTCTTTCTTACAGATCAGGTGATATATTTACGGCAGGTCATAATCAACCATATTGCTAAATTTGTTCAGTGCCAACAGGGTTTAGTTGATGTGTGTTTAGCTTGCAGTTGACTGCAGTCTTGAGTTCTTCTACACACAAAGTAGTGCCAAGCCACAAATACCTCTGTTTCTGTTTTGCTTAGATGCAGAACTTTGATATCTAAGCTATTGAATGTTATGTTACTTTGATCCAATTTTGCATTCTAGCATGATCAGTTTGAATTTTACAGCAGGATTGTCCCTCCCCCATCACAGGATCTGTATCTGCTGATTCACTTCTCTGCTGCCTGAAAATACTAAATTAAAAAAAAAACCAGAAGTATGCATTTATGTGTATTTCCAGGGTGTATTTATGAGAATTGACGAATAGAGGGAGTCAGAGCCTATGCAATGTATAGTGTTCAATAGTACTCTGTTCCCCCTAAAGAATGCTTTAATATAAGCCCTAGTCCAAAAATAAGCCCAAGTTAAGTGAAACCCCACCCTCACCATTCTGCAGCAACCGGAAGATGACATGACTGTATTTGAATAAATGTAGATTGTTGTACGTGAAAAAAAAATCCCTGAAAATTAGCCCTAATGTTTTTTTTTGAGTGAAAATTAATATACGGTAAGACCTAGTCTTGTTTTCAGGGAAACATGGTAGTCTGTTTTATTGACATTACCAAGTATGTCTGGCATGAAATGTGATCTGTCAAATTAGGTACCGTAATTTTCCGTGTATAAGACACCCCCATGTATAAGACACCCTCCACTTTTGTAACCCGAAATTAAGAAATCTAAGTGGGACTTAGCAAGTGTAGCGGGAAAGGGATCAAAGCGCTGCAAAATTGCTTTGATCCCTGCTTTCTCCCTTCGTGCTAAGCCCCACAGGGCTTAGCAAAAGGAGGGGGAAAGAGACCAAAGTAATTCCGCAACTGCACTATCATTTTGATTCCTTTCCCCCTTATACAGCCATGGGATTGCTTTGATTCTTCCCCCCTTCTTTTGTTAAACCCCATGGGACTTGGCAAGCAGAGGGGAAAGCAGGGATCAAAGCAATCTTGCAGCGCTTTGATCCCTGTTCTCCTTTTGCTAAGGATTAGCAAGTGTAGGGGAAAGCAGGGATCAAAGCCCTGCAGGAACATTTTGATCCCTGCTTTCCACTCCACTTGTTTTTGTACTGTCCTCAGCTTACATTCATCAATTTTTAGTCCGAAAATTTTAGACAAAAGTGTAGTCTTATACACAGGAAAATATGGTAATGTAAAATTATTGTTGTAGAGTAAAAAAATCAACATTGGTGGTAAAAATTCCTTCAGCTGAAGAAAAAGAAACTTTGGGATTGAAGCAATATGTCATAAAGTCAAATAACATTTTGATTAAGGGAAAGGAGTCAGAAAATACCTTTATTATTATTACGACTCTAGGTCAGCCATGTTAGATATAAAAAGCTAAAATACAATAACAAATCATATAGCATTTATAAGCAATACAAAGCAGATTGAAATTCAAATTGCAGCATTGAATTTTGATATAGAACATGATGTCCTTGCAAAGTATGAATATGATTCTGGATCAAAGTTAAATAGATTTCTATTCATTTAAATCAATAACACTGTAAAGTTTACAAATGCCCCTTAGATAACTGCATAGTGCAACAAAAAAACAATAAAATTGATCATTCCAAATATATAAAACTAATTCTAAGTCGTGAGTGAACAGGCTTGATTTTTCCCTCATACTTAAAAAAAATCTACAGAAGCACCAGGGAAACTTTAGTAGGGAGAGCATTCTACAATTTGGGTGGCACTATGGAAAAACCCCATTCTCCAGGACTGACCTGATCAGCCTCAGAAAGTAGAGGCATGTACAGTATCCTTTCTGAGAGTAATCTCAATGAGTTTATCTGGTAGAATGGCTGCACCAGTTCCGAATCATTTGTATCTTTAAAGGCCAAATCTGCCATCTTGGATATGAGCTGCAGAAGACAAAGAGAGTCCATGAAGAATTTTTTCAGATTTTTACAAATTTGGGGGCTCTCTGTATAAAAGCAACCAACATTTCAAGGAAAGTGTGGCTTTACAATCTGCAGTATGTACTTTATGTAAGTAAATGGGTGAATCCACATTAGAATTTTTCAGATGGGACCAGTTGAAACTATTAAGTTACCGCAGCAAGCAAAAAACTTGTCAATTTGCAAATAATGCATATTGATAAAATCTTTTTGACAGTGCCAGGCTGGATGCCTTAATGTAGTTTTAAAAACATGTTCTAGCATTGCTGCTGAGCTGGATAACTACAGTGGTGCCCCGCTTGATGACGTTAATCCGTTCCGTTAAAATCGCTGTTAAGAGATATCGTCATCAAGTGAAAGAAAAAAACCCATTGAAATGCATTGAAATACCTCATTGTCCAGCGAAGATCCTCCATAGGGGAAGCCATTTTCGATCGCTGTCTTCCAGAAATAGGTCTGGAAAACAGCGGGCGGCTGTTTTGAAAACCCAACGATCAACTGTAAAGATCGTTGTGAAGCGAAAAATTGGTTCCCGAAGCAGGAAAGTGATCGTCGTGAAGCAGATTTTCCCCATTGAAACATCATTTTGGGATCGCAATAGCGATCGCAAAAACCTCATTGTTAAGCGATTTCATTGTCTACCTGGGTAATCGTCAAGCGGGGCACCACTGTATTTAAGTGTGCAGATTTGCAGAGGAAAGCCACTTCTGCTTTGCATTCAGGGGTCGCTTCTAAGATAAATGATCAGACAAAAAGAAAAAGAGAAAATGCAGCGCCTTAAAGACTAACTTATATTTAAATTTTACTTTTCCTAGAACAGGTACGCTTCCTTAGACAATCAAAGTGAGACTGTATGACTGTCATATTTATACAGGGTCCAATGACCAGGTGAGGATGCAGATTATGGACAAAGTGACAATGGTTCATTGTGAGGCTTTGACTTTTGACTCCTCTTTTGGTTCAAATAAATGAGTAGATTTTTGTTGCTTCAAAACAGGTGAAAGATTTATTGGTGCATTTAACAATAAACAAGTGTCTGTAACATGATTATGAGTCTTTTCTCCTGCCAACGGGTCTCCAATCTTCAAACAGGAACGGGTTACCATAACTATTGTTCCATGATCCCGGTAAATCAGCGGGAACCCAGTCTTTCACAGTCTGCCCCGTCAAACCTTCCAGCAAGGGCATGGTCTTGTCATCCTAATCACCATTCCACTGGTCTTGATCCTCCCAGGATCCTCCCTGTAGTTCTTCTTCCTCATCTGTCTTATTCTCAATTCTAGCCTCTCTGAACTCTTTCTTTCTCTTCTCTTAACCTCCTCTTTCACTCTCTAGCCTCGGCTTCTCCCCAATAAGAGGGTCTGGGGGGAATCTCCCTTCTCCTTCTGTAATCCACCTCTTCCTTAGGCACTCTTAAGATAAAGGTAAAGGTTCCCCTTGACATTTAGTCCAGTCGTGTCCGACTCTAGTGCACAGTGCTCATCCCCGTTTCCAAGCCGTAGAACCAGTGTTTTGTGCATAGACAGTTTCTGTGGTCACGTGGCCAGCGTGACTAGACATGGAACGCCGTTACCTTCCCACCATGGTGGTACCTATTTATCTACTCGCATTTTTACATGCTTTCGAACTGCTAGGTTGGCAGGAGCTGGGACAAGCGACGAGAGCTCACTCCGTCACGTGGATTCGATCTTACGACTGTTGGTCTTCTGACCTTGCGGCACAGAGGCTTCTGCGGTTTAACCACAGTGCCACTCTTAGCCTCACCCATAATCCCGTCCAGGGATCCTCCATCCACACCCATTCCCAACCGGGCGGCAACTGACTCTTTCCTTTTTACCTCCCCTGTTCCTGCCTCAAACTCCACCCTTTTCTCTCTCTCTTTTACCGCCTTTTCCTCCTGAACCTCTCTCATCATTGCACCCTGTATTTCTTCAGTCAGCTCCTCTATTTCTGTCCCTTGCTGAGCTGCTGCTGCAGGCTCTGGTGCTGACTGGGGTCTCTCCTTATCCTCGTTGTGAGGGAGGGATGAGTGGGGTATCCCTCTCGCCTTCTGTCTCACATTCATTAGTAAAGGAATGGGCTATCAGGCTGTTAATAACGTCAGTTATCAGTCTACAAAATAACAATAGCATAGCTGACACAAGTAGCAAACTTTGGAAAACAGTACAGTATAGGATTTCACACTTGGTAATGACAGAAGAACCTTGAGCTCACGTTAAAATATCTCAGTTAGCCTTTAGGATGCCACAAAAATTTTCTCTCTTGGTGTTTTGTTTTGTTTTTGTTTTAGCCCTCCCCCCTTTTTTTTTTAGGTTCTGATATGCTTGGCACAATCATATCATAATCCTCCTTCCAAAATACAGAAGTTTCTGATGGATGAGTCCCATAGGTAGCCTCTAGAGGGCAGCAGGCTCACTTTTTATCCCTGAGAATAACCAAGGAATGTCTCTCGCATCTCTTGAGTATTGTGGGGAAATGGTCTCTTTCTGAGACTTGGCTTTAAAGCGGGCAACTGTATCGCCACCGGAGGCGGCAGCAGGGCTGGTCCAACACATTTTGTAGACAGAGGCAGAGCTGCAATCAGTCAAGAAGCAGTAGGGGCCCCAAGGCTGGTCAAATTGTTTTGGTACCTGAGGCACAAAATCCCAGAAGCAGCCCTCCCTTTCCTGGAAGCAAAAAAAACAACCAAAAAAAACACAAAACCCACAGTTTTGAAATGAAACAGTTCTCACCCTTTTCAAGACACCCCAGACCAGCTGCCTGAGGCGACCACTTCACTGTGCCTAATGGTATGGCTGCCCTGTGTAGCTCTCCTCAAGAGAGAATTCTGCATGCAGGCTTCCGTAAACCTGCACTTGGATTTCTGTTTCTGCCTTTCTCCCACTCCAAACACTCTTCTTGTTTAGTAAACGAGCCTCTGTTTGCCAAGCTGGTTGTGATTCAGTTTGAACTCGATTGGCCGCAAAAATATTCAGCAAAGGGTAACTATAATCCTTGTCAGTGCTGTATTTGACAGAAGAGAAGCAGGCTCCGGCCTAGAAAACCAGACCCTTCCTGACAGGGCATTCTTCATCCCCTGATGGTGATGGCTGGCATCTGGCTGCAGCTTTCATTATGCCACAGTTTTTAACCCTGTGTGGCATATGACAGCTGCCATAGATACAGGGCAAATGGGGCAGATCTGGAGGGCCTCTTTCCTTTGCCCTGATTTTGGCCTATCACTTTATCCTGCTCAAAGAGCATCCCTATGTTTTGCCTTTCAAAATCCATACCCCTCAGTATGAGGAGATGACCACCAGCATGCAGTCTCTGGTTTGCTTAGGAAGGCTTTTGTATTCTGCAACTGGTTCTGATGGCTTACATATTGTGATCCTGTTCTGATTTTCATAAAGAGGACCAGAGAGACTGCTCTTTGTTTTAATCAAGATACTGTATAAGATAGCATCCTACGTAACACAACTAAGGAAAGTGTGAGAGGTAGCTTTGCAGTCCTAGTAGCTGCACAATTAGAGCCATGCAAAATTAGCATGAGAGCATCTAGTGCAGTAAGTTATGGAAGTATTTGTGTGCAACAGGTTGTGCAGGTAGAACCAAAGTATTGTATCTCACACTTATGAAGGTATAAAAATGGGCTATCTATATCCGGCAGAGACTTTGTCCCAGAAGAAGGACGTTGCTGGATATGATTTTGGTTTTTTTCCAAAAATAATATCTAAAAGTGTTGGATACAATGAATTTTTATAATCCTCTTAGAAAGGTGCTGTTGAAGAATTCTTGCACTTGCATATGGCCTGAAACATTGAGTTGACAGCTGGCAGGCTCTGTGTTTCCTAAATAATACCCTGCATTTCTCCCACTGGATTCTTTAAAGCATAATCCTATGCTTGACTACACAAATGTACTATAAGACCCATTAACGCCAGTGATACTCCCAAATAGGTACGTGTGGTGTAGTGGGAGATCCAGAACGAAGTCCCACTTGCTCATGAAACTTGTTGGATGAGTAATTCAATCTGCCATATCTCCGTAGGTTGCGGTGAGGATAAAAGCAAAGGAGGAGAGCCATATCAGGCCGCCTTGAGTTTATACTAGAGAAACAGCAGCACAGAAATATAACTGACAAATATGAAAAGTGTGTGCAGGATTGCAGTCTGATTATGTAAACACAGGGCCAAAAGTGATCTTTCGTTATTAGTATCTTAACATCACCCCTCATATCTCACTGTCAAAAGATAACCCTTACAGCTGTGTTGCAGGTTCCCTCGCACCCTTTTACTAGCTGCTGTTTGGAACCATCTGACTCTTTATATGCCCAGTAGCCCAAGATGCTTAAAATACTCATTTACACAAGATATAAAAGAAATAAAACATGACACATGTTCAACAACTCCTGTAATAAGGCTTTAATATTGCACATAAGGCACATATCATTCATGTATATATGAGTAATGCATCCCCCCCGCCCTAATATGTTAGACATCATTGGTCTTGCAATTAATCTGTGTTGCAGCAAAATCAGCATTTGGATTTTTAAAAACTTCCTTAACAGCTACTTTGATATTCGGACATCATGCTGTTTGAGTGTAAACAAATCAAAACAATGCAAGGCTAGACTGCAAGGCCTGGCTTTATAGAACAGCTAGAAGAGTGTTTATTGTGGTAAATTAGAAGCTGAAACCACTTCAGCCCCATACCACTGAGGAAATCCTCTTCAGCAACTGCAACTTCTGAAGCAAGGGACTGTGGTGGCAAATCAATAACGTGAAATAAAGGAACACAAAATGTTTACAATCCACCAAGTTCAACTTCTTTGTGCCTTGCTTGTTGACAGCTTTTGTCCCAACATGATCCTGTGTGTGCTCTAAATATCTCCACTTGCACTGATAAGCACGCTTATTCAGAAATAATTGCTGGTAAAATAAATAGGAGATTCTAGAGTAACATACCCTGTTTCCCCAAAAATAAGACCTAACCTGAAAATAAGCCTTAGTATGATTTTTTTCAGGATGCTCATAATATAAGCCCTACCTCCAAAATAAGCCCTCATTAAATGAAACCCCTCCCTCCACCATTGTGCAGCAACCAGAAGATGACATGACTGCATTTGAATAAATGTAGATTGTTGTACATGAAAAAAAATATTAAGCATCCCCTGAAAATAAGCCCTAGTGCATTTTCTGGAGCAAAAATTAATATAAGACCCTTTATTTTCGGGGAAACACAGTAGGAAACTAATCTGTATACTTTCCATCGTGCTTTTCCACCAGAGAGTACCCTATGTGATTCAAGTGTGTATCTAGGCATACGGAGGTATTCTATTGTGAGCAACAGTCTTTCGACATATGTGAACAGTTTCAGGAATCTTTTTCAAACATCATGTTGCATTAATAAATGAGCAATAGCAGATAGAAGAGCAAAGAGCTGAGTACCAGTCAGTCAATTCTTTGTCAGTAGATGTTACTGAGAGGCATGCCTTATTAGTTAATTACCGGTAAGAGGCTTCCAGAAGATCACAGTACCAAGACACACCCAAATCTAGAGGTTGTAATGCTAATTTTAAAAGGAATTCCTTGAGGCCTCTAGATCATTGCCACTGTTATCCCTGCTCTTTTTCACAGAAGTAAGTCTTTTGGGGGTTATTAATGGGACATCATTGCTGTTACCAGCTCAGCCAGAAAAGTCAGCCACAAATACTCTCCAGTTCCCTCTAGTGGTGAATTCCAATATTGAGCCTTGAAAGTATTTGCAAAAATGTGGAAGAGGAAAGAAAGCAGTAGTTCCCCTGTCACCTGAGATAGATAAGAGAATGACATTAAACTTGAAATATTATGGGGTCTAAAACGTTTTCAGATACCCTCAAAACACAATATTTGAACATAATGAGAAAATGTTACTCCCTGCACACCAATGCAACTTTGAAGCTATTCATTCCCACCTCTTACTCAATTGTGGGTTGTTCTTTCCATGGAAAGTGTGTCTAGCTCCAGGTTGGAATTGCTCCCGTGCTACCTTCAGACCTTCTGTTTTGTCTTTTAGTTAGTTGGTTGTGTCTTACTTTATATGCCATTTTTCTTTTCCTATTTATTTTTAATGACAAGATGTCTGTGGTGTTTATATTGTTTTAATTATAAGTATAAACTACCCTAATTTTTATAAGGATAAAAAATACTTAAAGTACTTAAATAGATCTTAAAAAGCATACCACCTCTTTTTTCGTTGGGTAATACAAACTTTAAATACATGTAGATAGCTTGATGCTGTTGTGGTGCTTTGGCAGGTTGAGTGGGGGGAGGAAATGAGAAAAAATATGCAGTTATGTGAAAAAGAAAATATACCCTGTTTGAATGCTTTGGTTTTAGGTATCAGGACATAAAAATCATCTAGTCCTTAGCAGATCTGAAAATTAGGTAAATACAACCTCAGATGAACAGCACATATTATACTGTGTCATGATTTATTTTACAAATATAAAATTGAAATGGAGAAGCCATGTGTGAAAAACTAAATACATCATTACTAATTCCATAGGAATTAAGAGGCTAAGTAGCAGCCAGGTGCTGCTAAACAAATGCCCTCTAGTAATTAATTGATCATCAGCAAGTGTGACCACCTGTATAAAAGTCAAAGTTTTAGCAGTTTGATGGAGCATTCAGGTGTGTGCAATGCCAAGAAGGAAACACACAGGCAATTATCATAGAGAAGCAAATGTTGCTGCCCAACAATCTTGGAATGGTTATAAGGTCATTTCCAAACAATGTAAAGTCAGTCATTCTACAGTGAGAAAGATTATTCACAAGTGGAAAACATTCAAGACAGTTGCCAATACTCCCAGGAGTTGACATCCAAGCAAATTCATCCCAAGGTCGGACCTTTCAATGCTCAGAGAAATTGCAGAAAACCCACAAGTTACATCTCAGACTCTGCAGGCCTCAGTTAGCATATTAAATGTTAAAAGTTCATGACAGTACAATTAGAAAAAGACTGAACAAGTGTGGTTTGTTTAAAAGGATTGCCAAGAGAAAGCCTCTTCTCTCTAAAAAGAATATGGCAGCATGACTTAGGTTTGCCAAGTTGCACCTAGATAAAGCACAAGACTTCTGGAACAGTGTCCTTTGGACTGACAAGACCAAAGTAGAGATGGAAGGCCATAATGCACAGTGACAGCTAAAGCTTGGCCAAAATTGAGTTATGCAACAGGACAATGATCCCAAGCACACCTGCAAATCTACATCAGAACGGGTGAAAAAGAAAATAATCAAGGTGTTTCAATGACCCAGTCAAGGTCCAGACCTCAACCTGATTGAAATGCTGTGGTGGGACCTTAAGAGGGCTGTTCATAAACAAATGCCCACAAACAACAATGAACAGAAGCAATGTTTTAAAGAAGAGTGGGCCAAAATTCCTCGACAATGATGTGGGAGACTGATAAAATTATACAGAAAACAATTACTTCAAGTTACTGCTGTTCAAGGTGGTTCTACGTACTATTGAATCATAAGGTATACTTAGTTTTTCACACATGACTTCTCCACTTTGGCTTTGTTTTTGTTAAATAAATCATGACATGGTGTAACATATTACACATATGTTGTTCCTCTGAGGTTGTATTTACCTAATTTTCAGACCTGTTAAGGACTAGATGATTTTTATTATGTCCTCATATGTAAACCCATAAAATTCAAAGAGGGTGTCCTTTCTTTTTCACATGACAGTACAAGTGTATCCTAAAATCAAAGGGTTAATTGGGTATCCTGATCAAAGGGTAATCCTGAACATGTCATACATAAGTAAGCAGGTAGGATTCAGTGGAAGTTACAATCTAGAAAAGAATCAGTGGGTTCTGAATTTCCACCCTTGTTTTGTGTTTTTAAAATTTTTCCATCCACTTGCTTGGGTTGTCTGAAAGTGGGGAAAAAAAGAGTTCTGACATACGGACAATCAGAATCCAAGCAATCAGGAGTTCCACATCCCCCACGTCTCCAAATCTCAGACCACCACCAGGTGTTTGCAAACAGGAAGTAGAATCCTTGCTATCACCAATCAGAGATGGCCAGAACTTCATTTCTGCTCTCCACTGGCAGTACTAGGAGCTAGTTGAGTCTCCGTCAGAAAAGAAGAAAGAAGAGAAAAGCTGGCTGCTTTTCATCCACAGCTTCTGGGAACCTCTGGATAGTGAGAAAGAGACTCTACCATCCCCATACAAGGAGGCAGCTGCTGTAGCCTGGTGCTCCCTTGTATGGAAAGTAGGAGAGGAACAAAGCAGCAGCCCCAGCTGAAGCAGCAGGTGAAAAAGCTCCACCCAGCCCTTTGGCCAGGGATGCAGTGATGTCAGAGAGGTGGCTCCACCATCAATACCATGACTGCCTCCTTGGTTCTGAGGATTGCCTGGCCTTTGGAGGGCTGCGGGTGCAAGAACTCATCCCCACTCCTATTGGAGTTCCTCACACCAATCCTAGTTATATGGGTGTGTGGTGAGATGAGGAGGAACTAATAGTCAGAAACCGTATCAGTCCGCGGTTCCAAAAGGTGGTTATAAGTATGCTGTTTTAATTTAGCATTGCTACCTAATACAGTACTAACAATGTGGTAGGGAGGTGGTTTAAGGTAAACGTATGGGCAGAGGAGGGAGAGCACTCCATTCTACAGGTATTAACCATAATCAGGAAAGAGAAAGCATTACATATGCATCTACCTAAAGTATATTTTTCTACTTTCAGACATAGGCTATGCACCTTGAATGCAAACATAGAATAGACAATAATATTTTAGAATTATATTGAAGTCAATGTTTATAATTTAAAAATATATATATTCTTAAAACATTTTCTTAGTATTTCTCTTTAAAATGTAGGTTTATATGTATTTGTGGTGTTCAGAAGTGTTTAAGTCTTTAAGTTGGCATGGATTTCTGAGCTTACTTTATTTTTTTGTACTTTTTTGTCAAAAGCTTTACAGCCAGACAATACCTAAAATATATTGTGTTCAGAATGACAAAGTTACATAAGAAGAGAATCCCCTTGCACTTAAAGAAAAATGCAATTATTTTCCATTCTGATTCTCCAGACTGCTGTTTTAGAAAATCATATCTGATTATTTGCTCAGCAGAAGATTATTGAGTTGATTTAGCTGTGATTTTACTTAACAAAGCTTCAACTGAATTCCTACTGTGGAGTCCAAAAAAGGTAGAGAGATATAAATGATACATTCAAACTGTGATTTTTGGTGAACAGGGCCATCAATGCACCCCTCGGAGCTAATAGCGGAGATGAGAAACAGTGGGTTTGCACTGAAACAAAATGTACTGGGGAGAAACTTGACCGCAAATGATCCATCACAGGTAATGATCTTTTTATCAGTAAGCTGAAAATATCTGTAAATCTAAATGTGATTGCTTATGAATTGTTACTTAATGTTTTTATAATATGCATAGCCATAGGAAAGCCAAATAGATAAAGCAAGGGATATATGTCCTGAAATTCACTCTGATTTCCTTTTTTTTTATTAGCCAGAATGATGGATCTGAAATAATTTTTCAGCCCATAGTTTAATAAATGAAATGCCTCCTGTGGGTTAGAAGAGATTTAATGTCTGCTGCAGGGAGTGATTTTTGATTTCTCTATTTTTTCTGTGATATTTCCTCCCTTAGCCAGAGCTCCAGGAAGAACCAAGGTAATATAATAAAAATACTGTATAGTCCAGGAAAGGCAGGCATCCCTGTCTCATAATACTTTTCTTTAAAATCACATTTCGACCACTGCACAACAAAAGAGAGAGAGAACAAAGTGTTTAAGACAGGCGGGCAGTTTTCCACACACGGTCCATCTGTGGGGCCAAAACCATTTTTGGACCCTTTGGGGCCATTGCCACTGAATTCAGCCTTGCAGAAGTACCCTCCCTGTGCTCATTTTTCCCCCGCCCAGTAAAACAAAGCTTGTGGGGAACATGCCTTTTGTTTTATTATAGGATTTGTGTGGAAACCATAGTTCTACTTGGACCAAGGCACATTTGTCCGTTCTCCCTTTTTCTTCAAGCAAATGCAGCTTAGGCAAGCCCACATGCATACAAAATTAAGGCATCACCAAATACTGGGAGGGGGGCTGGGGTTTAATTTCAGCCTGTAGTGGAATCTGGGGTTAGGGGAGTTGGCCTTGAATCTACCAATGTTGCCGACTCCTGTTTTAAAGTTTTAATATTGAAAACTAGAACTAGAATTATTGTTACTTTGTATATATGTATACCAATGCATAGCCTTAATTTGATAGAAAAATATGTCAGGCGCCTCTCTCCAAGTCAACATGACCTTTTTATTTTAACTCATTTACTTGTAGTGTCCCTGCTACATTTAGTCAGTCATCTTTAAAAGTAGAATTTATTATCCGTGTTGTTTAGAACAATATATTATTCCCTTTCCACCGCAGTCTGTTCCTTTCTCTTTTTGTCCTGTTTCATTGTCATATAGTCCTATAATTATATATTTCCTTTTGTACAGAATCAGAGGACAGAATAAACTATCTCAACATTCTAATTTATTATATTGTTTAAAAAAACTATTGGTGAAAAAAGCAAAAAACCCACAAACCATACCTTGTTGATTCGATACCCAAATTAAATAAGCAAATTCCATTCTTCCTTAATGTCCTATTTCAATTTTCTCTTCTTTCCTGGATGTTTATATACTATAATGTTATCCAATTATCATTGTGTTCTATGTTTTCCCTCTTCGTTGACAAAGAATTGGTTAGGAACCAAATTTCCATGGTTTGTCTCATGATTTATGTGCAGCAGTCAACCAAGATGTAATTATTGACATGTGTTGTTTTCTAACAACCTTTTTTGTTGCCACAAAGAAGATTGCTTGGAGACAGTCAATGAATTATTATCTCCTATTATTTCTATAATTTATTTTACAGTTTCCTTTTTTTTTACAATTTCTTCTACCAATATTATTTTGCTTCAAGATGTTCTGACAAGTTATGTTTCTGTTCATAGGAATTTGTGGCAAGTGAGGGAGAAGATGACCCAGAAGTGGAATTTTTGAAATCCTTGACAACAAGACAGAAGCAAAAGCTTTTGAGGTAACGATATAATGTACTTTGTACCATCTCTGTTTGTAATAGGTCTTACCAACAGAAGTACTTTTGATGCCTGTTTTGTTTTATGTTGACTTAAATAGCTAACATTTGCTCACAAAAAGTGTCAAAATATGAACCAGCTGCCGAAGTACATTTATTTTTTGTGCATCTTTCCTGTTAATGTAAGAGAATTTAGATGTAGCCCTGCAGTGTTCATATCACTCTGACCATCAATCTGTTACTTTGAAGGAAGTCCTGTGTATTTGAGTAGGGTTTACTTAGAGCCTGAAGGTAAACCTGAAATCCCAAAACCTCTGCCTTTCATTTGCTCTCTTGATAGCGCAAATGAGCCTAGGAACACCGTGCCTGGATAATATGATGGAAGATGATATGTCACACTGACTCTTTCTAAGTTTGAATACAATTTCCTTTGAGACCTTGGCTTTCTTTAACAGTTGCATTTTCTAACACTGTTCTGCAGCTGAATTGTATTTTTAAATAGCATTTGGAAGAAACCCCTAATGTTAATTTCTTCCAAGTAATGTGGAAGGAACTCGCATTACTCTTAAATTTGCACAAATTTACAGGATTACTCTCAGTCATTTTGACAGATCTGTAATTGCAGACAAAATTATCCTTAGCAAGATTAGAGTATATAACAGATCTCTATATATTACTTTATACTTGGCTGAATCCAATTTTAGCCCTAGAGTTGTTGATTTAATTTTGTGACTTAGGTTAGTTGTGCTTAACAAGTCCCATTTATTTCAATGGGCCTCCTCTAGATAGGAGTAGAACTGGAAGTAGCCCAATATATATTACTGGCTGGATAGCTGAATGACTTAGGTAACTGGGTGCAGAATCAGAGGTCATCAGTTCCCTGTGTCACTAGACGAAGGGAATGGTAAACCACTTCTGAGTACTGTATGTATACCTAGAAAACCCTGGAAGGGGTTGCCATAAGTCAGAATCCAATGTGATGACTCATAACTATTTTCAGTACCCACTATGGTGCAGTGGATAGAGGGAGGAACTAGAACTCAGTATACCTGGCCATAACAATTTTCAGGGCATGGAGGTGGTAAAACAACTTCTTAAACATAGCATTTACCTTGAAAGCCTTTCTGGTTTGCTGTAAGTCAGTTCCAACTTGCCAAGCACATCACAACGTGTACTATGCTATACTCTGTGTATTACTGTTGTCAGCTTTCTTGGGAGCTTGGTATAGAAAGCGGGTATACTTTTAAATAAAGAAGAAGTTGGCTTACTTACTCTTCCCTTCTGTATGCACACCAGAAAGAACATAAGCAAGTGTCTGCATAAACAAGCAGCAGTTGTGTGGATCAGTATTATGGTGAGAGGGAAGTGCAGAATCCTAAATCCAGCTGTGCCATGCCTTTTCTCCCAAATGATGTACTGCCACTGTTACCAATTATCTGCTGGGTTATGGGGGAGGAGTGCTCACTGCTGGAAGAATTGCAGATATATACACAATGGCCATCCCAGGTAAGCAGGTTTTCATGCATGGCTGCAGCTTGTTAGGAACAATAAGCTGCAGCCCTGATTCTATAGTATTTAACAGAAACACTTCCTTTCATTTCTGGGAACATGATTGGAACCATATTTTTTGGAACATGACTCCTTTGATTTTTTTTTTAAGTGCTGTTGTAGTATACTCTCAAATACATTGTTAAAAAAATTATTTACGTGGTTTATTGGATCAAGATATTGAGAAACACTTCAAGAGCAAAGCATTGAAATATGCATGTTACAGCCCTTCATAAAAATTGCAGAGGTGAATATCTGAAAAGTTAGATCATGTTTTTAATTTAAAAAAACAATAATCTTAACCAGCTTGTTCAAAGAACAAACAGAAATCTAGCTTCAAGGCCCAGGTTCAGAAGGCTTTCTCCCCTTCCATTATACACTACACAAGTCAACCACAGCATAACTTTTACAGTAAGCAAGAAGGCTGTAAAAAAAAGAGCAGGTGGCAAGTTTGGGGGTCAAGTGTTTTGTTATTTTCTAAATAATAAGCTCATCACATCCTGATGTTTATGGTGTCGGATCTGTTTAACAACTGACCTCTCACAGATACCTGCCTTCCACTGTTATACCTCTCTGTTTAATTGCTCTCCTTTTCTGTGTTCAAAATAAAAGGAAACTGGATCGCTTGGAGAAGAAGAAGAAGAAGAAAGAGAGAAAGAAGAAAAAGCAGCAAAAGAAAAAAAGCAAAAGTAAACACAGGAAACATAAGAGCAGGTCCTCCTCCACATCCTCCAGTGAGTCTTCAGGAAGCAGCAGCAGTGATGGTGAGACTGACAGCCAAGATAAAGCGGCACAAAAGGAGAGGGATTCTAAGGAAAGAAGAAAAGCCAAGTGTTCAGAGCCTAGCAGCAGTGACACTGAAGGGAATGCGAAGACTAAGGGAAAACTTCATGAAGATCCCTCCAGCAGTCATGGTAACAAGGATAAAGATAGAGAGAAGAGTAGACCTTTAACGCAAGACAGTTCTGCAGAGAACAACAAACAGAGCTCCTGCGAGGGCAAAAGAATGCCTGCAAGCAGATACGACGACACAGACAAGAGAAAGGAATCTGAAAGATACAGAAACGCAGGGAGAAGCCAAAGCAAGGAGCAGAGCAGAGGATCTCACACAAGGCACACGACTTGTAGCCCAAGTGAGGAACGACACAGGAAAAAGGAAACCAAAAGCTGTCGCTCAGACATAAGCAGGGAGC
Organism: Pogona vitticeps; assembly: GCF_051106095.1. Lineage (NCBI taxonomy): Eukaryota > Metazoa > Chordata > Lepidosauria > Squamata > Agamidae > Pogona > Pogona vitticeps. Next base: position 201,156,164 of record NC_135783.1, read on the forward strand.
AGCAGAAACATAGGGAGAGCTGCAGTAACAAATACTGTCGAACGGAGCATAGAGAGAGAAACAGAAGCCGGGAGAGGAAAAAATAGATAATGTGGGTGGCAAACCCGTTTTTGCACCTTTTTTTTTTTAGAATCCTTTAGTAAAGGGCTCCTCATATGCTTCCCTCTTTCTCATATGTCGGTTCTCCAAAATATTTAAATATCTTACTTCAGATAGTACTATGTTGTGTGTGTGACATGCAAAAAAGAGAGACTTTAAAACATGGGTACCACGTTATGTTGCTGCAAAATGTATCTTATTTCAGGAGGAGGACACTTGGTTGAAGAGAGGAGGTGTGTTTGGTAAAATTAAAATAATTATATATTTAAGAGATGTCTTGGTGTGTCTTTATAAAATCAGAGTTTCCCTGTTGTGCATTATTTCTCCTAGCATTTCTCCTTTTCAGGCAGGATTTTAAACAAGAAGTGAAGATCTCAGGAATGCTATATTGATTGAATATAGAGTTTCAAAAATGTTTTTAAAGTGTTTAAAAATTGTTTTAATTGTGGTTTTAATATGAATACCTATGTAATTGTTCTAAGTATAATGTTTAATGTTTTTAAATCTGTGTTTGCTATATACCGTAGTTTTAACTGTTGTGAACTGTCTTGGTCCCCCATGGGAAGAAAGGAGACAGACAGACAGACAGACAGACAGATAGACATGTTTGTGAGAATAAGTTTATGTGTTAAAAGGATGTAACAAAAGTGTGCCAGTAGTATTTGACATAGTTCTGGATAAAATCACAGTTACAAACCACAAATTAGGTAATTTTTGAGTGGAAGCATTCCTCCCCTCCCCCGAGGACAATTTTACGAGTTAAAACAACAGAGCAACATAGTTCCATGTAAGTGTGTAGCCAACATTTTTGGCCTCCTGCAGTGTATAACGTGGGCAAGGCTATCTAAGCATCTTGAATCCCTGTCGGTGTGTGTCACCACAGTGTGAAGTTATTGTTCAATAATTTCTCAAGACATGGGAAGAATATTTACTGTCTTAACAGCTTCCAGGTATTGTGTGCAGTAGGAATTTAATGGCAGCCCTACTCTTCTCTTTTAAGAAAACACCTTATTTCTCTTCAGAGTTTGGAGAACATTTTCAGAAACCCTACTTGTTATTAAGCATTTAATTCCATGAAATAAAGTGTCTTAATTTATCATTTCAAGTCTTTGAGACTTGATTGCTGTTTCAAAATCCTAATGCTGAATGTCCTTTTCAGTTCTGAGAGAAGAGGAACAAATTCAAGATGCAAGCAAACATTTTTCTACTTCTGATACAGAATATTGTTTATGTTTGTTTCCCAGGCCACTTTGTACCACTGTGCAGAAACCTTATTTATTTACCACAGAAATGGGTTTGCTAAAAATATGACTTAATTATCTTGCCAAGCTTGGCCTTTGATGCATGTTACACCTTTATATGAGTGTTGCCATGAGAAATTCAAAGCTAATGGAAGCATCAAATACTTCCTGCACAAGCAGGACTCCACACTACATTAGGTTGATAATGCTGTCATTAAAAGAAATTATGTAGATAGCACCATGGCTGATGTCTTGTGCGTACTTAACTTGGAACGAAGTTCCATTCGACTCAGGGGATGTAAATTTCCAGCAAACATGCATAGGGCTGGGCAGCAAGGAAGCAAATTCCAAGGAGATAAATAAATAATTATTTGAATAACAGATCGATACCTAGAGTGAGGCAAGTAATAGTGAGAGTAAAAATTAGCATATCTTGCACTTCTGTTATCCAAAAATTTACAGAGTTCCATCTTTTAAATATTGAAAACAAAAAAATGTACATAAAATTGACAGATTTATTATTGCTGCCTGCATAACACTTTAACCCGATCTTTAAAAAACAACCCTATGTACTCAAGCTGTACAACTTTATGCTATGGTGAGACCCTAGCCTAGGGAATGTAAAGCACCTACAAGGAATTGTTCTGTATTTTAACCTTTCTGTCTGGAAGTGGTCCACAAATAATATACGCAAGTAATGTGAGAAGATGCCATCAACTGATTTTAAAGATTACAGTGGAGCACAAATGAAAAGGCAGTCTCTTATGTTTGTGAGGTCTACCGACTGTCACTGGCTTCACTGCAACAAGCAAATTTAGCACGACTGTTCCTATAATGGGACCTCTGTTTTCAGCAACATTGGCATGTTCCTTGTTTCCAAACTGACCCCAGGGCAGGAACATAATATGAAGTGTCCAGAGCAGATCTCTTCAAAGTTTATACAGTACTTGAGAACACAGGAGAAGGGAGGGACATTGCTTTTCACGTTACACTTGCATTGGAGAAGCGTTTTTCAGCCCAGTAAAATCTGTGACCCCACTTTGAAAGGGCCTTTGGAATAACACATAAGTAGTGCAAGGCATCTATTTGTCTTTCTCTGAAAAGAGCAGTCTCTTCCCCCACCCATGTGGCTTATTCTGTTGTACATGGAAAAGGGGCAGTGGTTCAAGCTTGTCTTCCCTGGCAGCTTGCCACCCAGCTGCTACTGCTACACTTAATCCTCTTGTATGGGAGAAATGTATTGCCCCCTGTATTTTTAGCAAGCAGATCTATGTGTTCCACATTTGGTTTCTGAGGCAAGTTAGTAAAGCTATGCCACGCTTATGGGTCTGTCATTTTGCCGGCAGGGGCCTGCTTGAATTGAAAGGTTATGCTGCCATTCATTTTTATCAGCCTGCCCTTTCCTTCTTGACCCAGACCCACTGAGAAATCGTGCCTGTGTACTGAACGTCTCCTTGCAGCATCTCTCGAGTGGACACACCGGGGAGAATACTGCCAAGAAGATTATGCTGAATTGGGAAAATGTGGACAACGTCTCAGGGTCTGGGTTTGATTGCACTTGGAGATTCCCACTTTTGGGTCAAGCAGGCATGATCTGCACTTTCCAGGTGAGGCAGTGCAGAGCATCTCAGGTGGCAGAGCAACTGGTGAAGCCAGTTGAGGTAGACCTTCCTCTTCTGGTTTCAAAACACAGAGGACCTCTGGGGGCTATCTGAAGTGCCATCAGGAATTGGTGGGAGATATTTTTATGTTGAAATGAAGTTACTAGAATCTGGGCGGTTTACGGTAAAGTTACAAATAAAGAAAGTTCAGTTGTCTCTCTTGGGCACTGCCTAAAGAAGCAGTGAAGACCTCCCCTTTCTGTCGCCTAGTCACTTTTAAGCCATTGCCGTTTTTTAATCCATCAGTGGTGAGGCTCCCATAAACTTACTCAGATTCATCAAGGGCATTTTAAACAGAACTTTGACCCTGTCACACACCTCTTCATACCCTGCATATTTAGAAAGGCATGTTAGACCTAATGTAAGTTTATAATATTTCCCTTAAAAAAGGATAAAATATACCAATTAATCCTGAAGACTGTTCCCTGTCATTTATTGGAAAAGTAAATTAGTTAGTTGCCAACGTATGAAACCAATTTTGAGTTTTTGGCCAGTCAAGGAAAATGGAGCTCAAGGTGTGTAAATCGACTGCTAGAAACCTGCTGGAGGAGCCTCTTTCTAGGAACGGTTTTGGCACCTTCGCCGTCTGCGTTAATTTGACAGTGGCAAATTAAACCCTGTAGGAGGTGCTGTTGGTTTATAAATGCCCACAGAGGCCGACTGTGTTTTGTTTTGTTTTAAAGAACCTCAAATACACTCCCCCCCACCCCCAGGTCCGGCTGCGAAAGAGGCGGCGCTGCCACCAGTGTGTGGTTTCCCCTAAATTAAAAAAAATCTCGCTCCCGGCCCAGCAAACCTGCGCCATGTTCAGCGGCCTGCAGACAATGTCTATTCGGACGCCCGAGCGTTGACCTGGGGGAGGCTTTGGGGGTCAGGTGAAAAGGACTGGAAGGGGATTCTCTCAGGGCCTCAGACCCGGGCATTTGGTGGCCAGCCAAAAGGCCACTTGCATGCAACCCGAGCAGCAAACGACCTTTGGAGGTGCAAGAAGCATTTACCGGTGGCACAGGAGACGGCTTGTTTAGGTGGAAAGAATTGTGATTGTGTGTGCTTTGCAAACCAGGCGCTTTATCTCTCTCCGACTGACAGAATTCCCCGCTATACTGTATATATATATATGTATGTATGTATATGTATATATATAGTATATATATGTAACATGAAACAGCTTCAGGCAGTCAAAGGCCGTCGGGATGTGATTGTTTTAATCAAAAGGAAGAGGAGGCAAACGCCCCTCCCGGCTCGGTGGATAAATAAGTAAATAGAGGCTACTCGTCACTCCTCGGAAGATGTTGGGGGGGAGCGTCGAAATTCATGGACGGGGCGACTCTCGAGATTCGCCCGCCCGCCACCACCCTTCCCGCCTCCTCTTTCCGCCCCGCTCGTCAAAACACAACATTAACCACACTAATAAAATGGTAATGCCGTTGTTGTGGCAATTGCCATTTAACCCTACGGGAGGGCCGCCTTCCCACGGCTCGGCGGGAAGGCGGGCCCGCTAGCCAGAGGAGGCTGCGAAGAGAGCGGGCGAGCAAGCAATGGAGCCCGCCAAGGCGAGGGAGAAGGGGAGCCCTGCGCCACCCAAGCCAGCGAGGTCACCCCGGATGGCGGCGGCGGCAGCGGCGGCGGCGGCGGCAACAAGGACGGCTGAGGCGGAGCAGGTGGCCTTGGCTCGCTTTCGGTTCTCCCGCCTCTTCCTGAAGAGGAACCCTTCGAGTCGATGGGCAGTGGGCCCCAATGGCGTGGAAGAGCAAATAAGGCCGCCTGAGGACTGCGGCGGCTCCCTCCTCGCCTTTTGCGAGTCTCACTTAGTGTAAAGCGTGTCCTTTTAGGATCGGGTTTCAGCTGGGAGCGTGGCCTCCTTGTACCTCCATGAGGTCCCGTCGCCAAAAAGGGCCTGTACATCCAAATTACATGCTAATTAAATGCCTGAGGCCGAGAGACCGCCCTGGTCTCCTGAGGGGGCCGGGGAAGCCCATGAGGAACCCCTTTCCACTGTGGGGTCCGAAGGAGGGGAAGGAGCCCGACCATACTTTCCACACGCAGCACTCCTGTGGCCCCCGGCGGACTTCCCCGGGCTGCTTGAAACCCTAACTTGGCCTCATGCAGAAAGCCTGCGCTTAAACCGCCGACGAGGCACGGAAGGCTGAAACAGTTTTTGGACCGTGACTCTTGAGGCCGAGTGAAAGCTACCAAGAGGAGTAGCAGGCCTAGCGTTTCGGTCCTTTTTTTTACGCCGGCGTGGCGCCTGGAAATTTCAGAAGAAGCGTTGCAGGCGACCCGCTTGCTCCAGGGCTATCTATCCTCTCTTCAGTGCTTAAGCCACCTTTCTCTCTCTTCCCTTCGCCGTCTTTTCACCCCAGCCTTTGCAAACAGGCAGCCCATCCCCTCTTCCGTCGCGTAAAACGGGGGTGGAAGAGGGGGATCGGGGCTTTTCCTGCCTCGGCGAGAAGCCTGCCAGGCAAAGCAGGTCGCGGTTCCTTTGGGTTGACGAGGCAACCCGAGCCGAGGGCTCCTGTGGGGAAGGAGGGATGGCGCAAGATGTGGCGCGGCTGGAAGGCAGAAAGAGGAATCGCCTGCCCTTCCATTCTTTACCCGATTTCCAGACTCTGGAGAGAGAAGGAAATCAACTTGAGAGCGCGAGCATTTTACACGGCGAAGGCGAGCAAATTATTACTAATTGAAAGGTAAATAAATAGGCGACTTCTTCCAGCAGATGCCTCCCTCTTGGATCGTTACAATAAATATCCCCGAAGGAAGCTCTTTATTTATGTTGTCATTGATTAATTCTCACTACATCGTTTGATTTCGATTTAGAACGATTTGATTCTAATTTAATTAGCATGTAATTTGGATGTACATAATTACTGTAATTATGACATTCAGGTAAGGCAGCTTTAGGCTGAAACGCAATTTCAAATATATATATATATAATTCCAGGGGGCCCTTCCACCGCGCTCCCCTAGCAAAAAAAAACACCCTGCTTTGTAGTAGGGAACGGACAAGAGCTTGGCGCCCTGCTCTCCAAGTAGTAATTAGCACATCTGGGAAGCAGGGAGAGCGGGGCCATTCCGCCAAGCAAGCAAGAAGCCCGAAGGCCACCGGCGCCAGGGGAGCAGCGAGGTGGGGCCGCGGCCAGCCACTCCCGCCGGCTTCCCCGCTCGCCTTGGCGACCGGAGTCAAAAGGCCTGGTCGGCGGTGAAGGCCGCCGGGTTTTGGGAAGGCGGTGGCAGCAGCGGCAGAAGGACGGCTGGAGCACCTAATGCAGCTCCGCTCTGGCGCCCTCTTCGCGGCTCCTCGCCCGCCTTGCCGTCTGTGTACCCACTGCTTGGGGGGGGGGGCTGAAGGAGACCCATCACGGGGCAGGCGGACGGTGTGGAGCCCGGGGCCCAGCCTCCTTTGGCGCCGAACAGGCTCCTTAACCCTCCTGGCTTTCTTCCGATCCCTTGAAACCGAACATCCCCTGGGAGAAAGCCGGTGCGTTAGGCTCTCCGCGGGCCCCGGCGCCATCTTCTTTTCCTGAGAAGGCCTCGGGCCTCCTTTCAGGAATTAGGACGTGGCCATAGCGGCGGGCGGGTCTGGGGGGGGCGCGACCCACCAGAAATGTGAGGGGCCTGGCAGCGTAACAACCATGGGTGTTTTGCCGAAATGTGTGGGGACAAAACTGGCGCTCGGGCCTTTGAGGCTCAGGCCCCCGCCTTCTGCCTCGCCTGCCGTTTTCGGGGGCGAGGTACTTGACGTTGCCTTCTGTGAAATGGGCTCTGGAGTAGGAAACGGGATCCAAACGCGTCCAAGAGCTCGGAAACACCCCCCCCCTTCCGATTTGTGTTCACGTCTTTGGGTGGCGGGATTGACATTTCTTGCAACCCGGCGCGTTACCTTTCCTTGGGCAAGGGGTTGTCCAATGTGCGTAGCCATGGCCACCGTGGTGGTAGTGGCAACCGTCTTGGGAGGCCGCGCACCACGCTTCCGATTGCTCGAAGCGCCCAAGCGGTCCCCAAAGTGGGTCTTTGATTTTAAATGAAGAAATAATTGGGAGATATTGCTTCCCACTCGGAAAACTTTAAGGTGGAAACGAGAAGTGGGAAGCGGAGCGGAAATCCGTTTTCACAATCATTGGCCCTCACTGGGTTCCAGGCCTTATTAGAAATAAATGTGTGGGTGCCATCGATTCTCACGACGATCCTTTCCAGGGTTTTCCAAGAAGAACATACTCAGAAGTGGCTTCACTTTTCCTACTTCTAGAAAGCGCCCTGGGATTGTGCAGTTTGCCCAAGGCCACACAGGCTGTCTCTTATCTCCGGGAGCCAATCGAACTACCAACCATATCTAAACCACTGAGCTACCGTGTTTCCCCAAAAATAAGACAGGGTCTTATATTAATTTTTGCTCCAAAAACGCATTCGGGCTTATGTTCAGGGGATGCTTTATATTTTTTTTTCCATGTACAGTCTATGCTTATTCAAATACAGTCATGTCATCTTCTTCTGGTTGCTGCACAATGGTGGTGGGTAGGGTTTCACTTAACTAGGGCTTATTTTTGGGGTAGGGCTTATATTACAAGCATCCTGAAAAATCACACTAGGGCTTATTTTCAGGTTAGGTCTTATTTTCAGGGAAACAAGGTATCCGGCTAGCTTCAGAGTTTATACAGAAGATTCAAGGTGAAGCCAACTTCCTGACCAATTCCATCCCACTGCAACCCTGCTGTGGCAACAACATCCACAGGTTTTCCCGCAAAGGAATTAACCCCCCTCCCATCTTTATATGAAAGACAAGACTGTATACAGGAATTTTGCTGCTGGAAGGAGGCTTAATTAGCCCCTATCGTGCGCACCACTAGAACTCAGTGCCTCTGTTTGTATTTTAAATACTGTAGTAAACAAATTTAGGACTCCAGGGAGGCATACCTCCCTTCTTGTAGCCCCTTCCGAAGATCCACGATAAAGCTAGTGCGATTAAAAATTATTTAAGAAACAGGTTTGTTAAGGAGCAGCACTTGTCTACAGAACTGGAGACGCCTTGCCTGGCTTTGAAAATGCAGAGTTTAACTAACCCGCGAGAAGGGGAAATAACACCACTTTTTCCTAACTCTTAAGGCTCCTTTACTCCTGGGACTTAAATCGAAGTGAATCGATTCTTGACATTTTACTTCGGTAAGAAAGGAATGAAGATTTCACTATCTTCCGCTTGCCTACCCTAGGCTATGACAGCACCATACATGAAGCGCATAGACACACAAATGCTGCCTTGTGTTTTGTCTTTTTCACAGTGAAGGAGACAATGGCCATGTCGACAGATTTCACTCACTTCTGCCGTGTTTATATATTTTCAAGTTTTTTTTAATCTATGCCCTGATTTTAATATACAAATTAATGGCGATCGAAGAAAGAAAGGTAAAATAGTTTGTGCTAGAATCGGAATGCTCTTGCATGGTTTTATATTAGCTTTTTTAAACCAACAAATGTCGCAGTTAATATTTACATCAGTTGAACGTCGATCCCAGATTGTTCCTTGCAGATTTCGATGCGCCGAATTTACCTGGTGAAAAGCGGGTTTCTCCTTCAACTGTCGGCAGAGAGAATATAAGACAGGAACTGAAGCGCCAAACGAAAGTATCTTTTCCGATGGATTAAAAACTTCTCCCATCTCTACAAACGCTAGATGGCGCCAAAGAGCCAGAAATTATGAGACACCCCTCCTTTTCAAAAGACTCGTAAGTGAACGTCAAACATAAAAGCAAATCAGAGTTTGCACGGTTTTCTTTAATATGTTGCGAATGTTACTCCTTAAGAAAATTTGTAGCTAAATTATTCTCACTTAAAATAAACACTTAGTATACCAATTACCCAAATAGGCCGGAATTTCTGTTATATTTTGTTCATCTGCATTTTTGGAACGTGGAGAAGTATCTTGAATAAATACACAGATAACGGCTGCAAAATAAATCAGAGATAAACATGCCATGCAGTTGGATTTTTAAAAGAAACTGGAAAAAAAATAACCAACCGTCTCAGTTATACAGGGAGGAGCATGCCTAAAATTTCACAGAACACACAGATACACAAAATAGAACACACACAATCAAAGCAGGGAACGGAAACTGGGGTGGAGAAGGACAGCTTTTCCATGGAATCAGACACAGGTCGGCATTGAATGCCCTTGCACTGGTAAAAGTGGGGGCTCTCCTTCCTCCGCCCCTTCAGTCGCTCTAAGAGGGTTATAGCGTTTTCCATTCCTGGACTCGGAACCACGCATGGCAAAGTCAGCGCTCTTAAATGGTCCTCAGTGGTCTGGGAATAGCAGTAGTGTACACGGGAAGTCAGCTCAAATACTGTTTTTATGCTTTTCTTATCTAGCAGCTGAACTGATTTTATTCTGGTTTGAATATGACTAAGAAGTAGGGGGGGAAAGCGGGGAGGAGGTGAGATTCTGAAACATCCCTTCTTCCATCATCCTCAAATGTCCTGCAGGGAAAACAGCCCTCCTCCTGTCTTCCGCGCCTTGTCTCCTATCCTTGGAGCTTGCTAGCCTCCCGCTTCCCGATTCTCCACGAGACGCCCGCGGGGCTGTTTGAAAAGGGCCCTGGCTCGCCCTCTGAAGCTCGGCAGCGGCTTCCCCTTCGTGCCTGGGGAATCTGCAGAATGATGGACGTGTTCTGACCCGCGGGGGCAGCGGGCGACGCAAAGAGGTCCTTGATCACTGAGCTGAGAATTGTAACCCTGGCCAGCCAGAAACTGGACCTAAGTGGGAGCCCTTTGATCTGCTTTATTGCAGCTCGAAAACAAAGCTGACTTCTGCCCAACACCCAGCAAGAACGCATTCCTCTGAAAACCCGACGACAACAGCGGCACCGGCCGGGGAGGGTCGCGGTCGGGTGGGCTGGGCTGGCGGGGGCGGGATGCGCCTCCTGCAACTCCTGCCGTGCTCTGTTTCCTTGGCCTCCCGCTGGAGCGTGTCCTCTTCCCGGCCGCGCTTGCCTTCCGTTCGCCTCCTCCCGAAAACCTCCGAGTGAACACACCCCGACGGAAATGAGGACCGCCGCTTGAAGGGGTGGGGGTGTGGGGGAGGGATAGCCCCGCATTTAACAAGTGGGTTCTCTCTTTCCCTTCCCGCCGCTCACAAACACTTGACACCAAAAGTTAAAGCCGGTAACGTGGAGACCACAAGACGATAAAAGCGCATCCGCCTGAGATGGTCAGAGGGGAAGGAGGCTGCTCTTCACTCGACGGCTTTTTAAACGGGGTTAGGTATGGGGAGAATATCACTAGTAGCACCAAATAAATAAGTACAAAATAAACAAAATAAAGAAAGTAGGTAGGTAGATTTGCACTTCCCGAAAATACCTTCTGCCAGCCCTTGCCAGCTGGCTTGGAGTCTCGGCTTTGCATCCTCATTTGTCTTGGCTCCGAGAAATAAATTTAAGCCCTAGTTTCGGTGGCGGCGTTTTAGCGCAATTATTTTGGGAAGGGGGGGAGGGAGACACAGCTAAATACTAGCCCCGCTAGACACAACAGATGTTTTTGTTCAGCAGCGCTTCTTCAGCCTAGTTCGCGGCAAGCACCAATCCTAGCATTACGGGAAAGAATATATATAATATTTGCAACGGTGTCTTCTTTTCTTTTTTTAAGGCTTCAGATTTATTTTAGCTTTTCCTTGTGGCATGGACAATCGAAATCAACACTCTCCTCCACTCGTCCCTTCCTCCCCAGCAAAGTAGCACAATTAACGGCGGGTGCGTGGGGGGGGGGGAGAACAGCGTGCGCCCACCCACCCAGGATTGGACCGATTCCCTCTCTTTAAAGATAGACTGTGCCTGTTAAGTTGGTGGTCAGAAGACAAAGGGAGTGAAAATAATTTTCATTTCAATAATTGCCTTCTGGTCAATTTAACTGTGCCTTATTTTGAAAGAGCCAGTCTAAATGAGATTCCTGTCCCAAATGTGTTCCCAGGCCTTATCCCAGGCTTTAATTATTCCTGAGGCTTTTCCCCCTTCCTTCAGCATCAGACGCTGCACTGCGTAATCACAAAGAAGTCAGAGAGCATCCTTGAACCTTTTCAATAGCAGAGCCACTGATATTCAAATAACGGGGCGAGGAGCATTTGACGGCATGGGGGATATAAGCGTTTCCAATTCACTATTTGCATAGATCAACTGTCTTTTGAAAAGGGAAGGAGCTGTTGTCTTCCATAACATTAAAAAAAAGCCCCAGCTATCAAGTCCAAGTGCTTAGTTTGGGAGGCTTTTAAAACGTTTACATTTTATCTCACGTTGCCCTTTGCCGTTTGACATGCAAATTTGGTGCAGTTAATTTAGACAATTAAAAGGATCTTCAAGGGAAGCTTTGTCACAGAGAATATTCTGAGGGTTTTCCCCGTGGACCAGCTGAGATAAAGTTGGCCAGAACAAATGATGTCTAGGAGATTAATTAGATATTTGATAAGACATGAATCTCTAATAAGGGAATACAAGGCACAGGGGGCTGCTGTGTGCTCCAAGTCAAAATTAATAACATTTAACAAGATTTTCATTTAGGCATGAAATGTCTTTTCCGGAGTATTGACTCTAGCGATTTATTCCCCCAGGCTTGCCCTTCCTCTAACCTGGGCAACCTTGTTGGAGATCTAACAGGCGTCGTTTTAAAAGAAATATTTGTTCGACCCCAGCTTCTAGCCTTTTTTCAACGTTTTGAAAAGCAAACCAATTTGTAAACATCTATTTGGAGATCGAGAATCGGGTATTACCCGTAGTTCTCTTATTCCTCCGTAAGGAAAAAGCGTCGGTTCCGCAACAACAGATTAAAATCGCTATGGCAAGGAGCAGTTGAGACAGGGATGCCTCAAACATTGCAAAAGCGCAGCCCATTCAAGGCAGCGGGGTAGTTTTATTTCTTTCTGAACGGTCGAGATCAGTAAAGGACAGGCACTGCAATCCTCAACCCCTGCTTTTAAAAAGCATTTGTTTTGTTCAGATTACTGCTACCTTTTCTCTTTGACAGGCTCTGATTGACGTTACATCCTGAGCGTTAATGGGGTTTAGTATTTCGGTTCACCTTTAAAACATTTATCGTTATAATCTCAAGCACGTTTATGCAGAACCCAGTCCCACTGTCTTCACCGGGACTTTAGACTCAGTAGGTGCGCGTAAGATGACAGTTTTAGCGTTTTAATTCAACACAACGTAAATCAAGATTAATGGTCTAAAGGAAGGGGAAGGCGGACTGCAATAAAACAAACAGACCGATATGCAGGGCTGACTGGGGAGGGGGAAAAAAAATAAAACCCCGGAGTGTATTGTTCAGAGTCCTTTAATAATACCAAAATGAAAATAGTATGTCAAGATTTTTTTTCAATACAGATAAACGCATTTAATTTATTTAAGGAACCTTAACTTACTGGTGTGAGTGAAATGTTAAATCAATATTTTAAATATCTTTTACATATATACTGACCTCCACAAAGTGCATCAGAAATAATAATAATAGTAATAATAATAATTATAATAATAATATTTTTAAAAAACCTCCCCTGTATTTCAGGAATTCACCCCCAGGAGAAAAGAAAATTGACATTTACAAGGGGGGGAGGGGAAAGAAACACAATTCTTTCTGTATGGTGCGTGTGAGAGAGTTTTAAACCCTATTTATAGGTATATTTACTGAACAACAGAAAATCTGTCCCGGACATTTTCCAGTTTAATTTCTCACCTTGAGCCTTTGTATATATGTATCTGTGTATGTGTAAAGGGAACGATTTCTTTCTCTCTCGCTCTCTCTTTTCGTTATTAAATTTAAAAAAGCGTCGTTCAGATCTCCTCAAATCTGGCAGTCGTCTGCAGCAGGTTCATAGTTATAATCATCCACTCCTGAACCGGTTCCGGGCGGTGGGTTTTGTTTTGATTTGCTTTTGTTTTGTTTAGTCTGTTTCTTGGGGGGGGGGCTTATATATATCTCTGTGTGTATGTGCGTGCGTGCGTGCATGTTTGTATGCGCGGGTGCCCTCTCCCGCCTTTTCTTTCCGTCCTCACGAGGAAAACAAGGTCGTGGTTGCTATTGTTTGGGGGAATGGGGAATGGTGTTTAGTCTGCGCCTCCCTCTGCCTTCAGGGCCCGGTCCAAGTCTTTCTCCACCGGCCGTCTGAAAAAGTCTCAAGGGTCGCGCTCGCCTTGGCGGGTTCGCCCCCTCCCACCCTCCGGGCTCCTGGAAAAGCGGAGCAAAAGTGGCGGAGCTGGGCTTGCCTCGCGAGCGAGCGCGGGCCGGCCGGCGGGCGGGCGGGAGCGCGGCTCCTTCGTCTTCTCCTGCCGCGCTTGCCTTTTGGCGCCCTTTCTTTCCCGGCGCCGCTCCCTCCCCCTCCCGCATCCCGCCAAAACTTATCCCGCCGCCGCCGCCGCCGCCCTAGGAGTCATTGGGCCCCGCCGCGGAGTCCTTGCCGCGCGCCTCGTGCAGGATGAGGTCCGGCGACTCGGAGCGGGGCGTCTCCAAGTTGCTGGCGTCCGTGTCGCTGTCGCTGCCCTTTTTGCCCCCGCCTCCCCCGTTGTGCGTCTTAATGTGCTTGCTGAGGTGGTCGCTGCGCATGAAGCGCTTGTTGCAGACGGGGCAGGCGAAGCGCTTCTCGCCCGTGTGAGTCCGCAGGTGCCGCTGGAGCTCGTCGGAGCGCGTGAAGCGCTTGCCGCAGAAGAGCCAGTTGCACACGAAGGGCCGCTCGCCCGTGTGCCAGCGCAGGTGCGCCTTCAGGTGCGACGTCTTGCCGTAGACCTTCCCGCAGCCGGGGATGTGGCAGCTGTGGAGGCCCTTGCGGCGCAGGCTGGCGCCCGCCGGGCCCAGCCGCTCGGCCTCCTGGCAGTTGGGGCAGTCGCAGGTGGCCCGGCCCGAGTAGCGGCGGGCCGAGCGCGCCGAGCTTCCCCCCGCGGCGGCGGCGGCGGCGGCGCCCGAGATCATGGCGCTGGCGGCGGCCACGGCGGCGCTCGAGTCCGTGTAGGAGGGGAGCACGGGCTTGAAGCCCTCCTGGGTGAGCAGGTGCTGGCTGGTGGAGAGCAGGTGCGAGGCCGCGCTGGAGCCCAGGCCCGTGGAGCTGAAGGCCGAGTGCGTGAGGGAGCTGAAGTCGGCCGGGTTGTAGGTGCCCAGCTGGGAGTGGAGCGAGGCCTGCGGGGCGCCCGAGTGCAGGGAGCTCTGCAGGCCGCCGGCCGGGTTCTGCACCTCCAGCCACGAGCCCGGGTTGGTGTGGACGTCCCACCACGAGGAGGCCGCCCCGTTGGCCACCTCGCCCGCCGCCAGCGTGGAGTGGAAGCCGGACTTGTACCAGGACTCGTAGGGGTGCGCCATGCCCACGCGCGGGTAGAGGCTCTCGGCCGCCGAGCTGTGCACCTTGGAGATGAAGGCCGACTGCCCGCCGGGCTCCTGAGGGGACACGCCAGCCGCGGCCGCCGCCGCGGCCGCCGCCGAGTTGGAGAAGAGGCCGCCGTAGTCGCTGCTGAAGGCTGACGAGGTGGGCGAGGTGGAGGCCAAGCAGAAGGCGCTGTTGGCCGTGCCGCCGCTGCCGCTGGCCAGCGCCCCGGACCCGCGGCTGGTGGCCACCGTGAAGCCGGACAGGCTGGAGCCCAGGTTGCAGCTGGAGGTGGACCGTTTCCACGGGTGGAAGCTGCCTTTGGCGAAGGCGCTCGACTCCGGCAAGGTGGTGAGCGGGCTGGTGTTGCCGATCTTATTGCAGGTGGCGGCCAGCATGGCCAAGGGCGTGGTTCCGAATCGTGGCTCTTCCTGCGAGGGAGACACAAAACGAGCCCATCAGCCTCGCCCCAAGAAGACCCCCCGGTCGGGCACCCGCGCAGGCGAGCCTGGCGGCCGATGAGCACCGAGCAGGCCCTCCGAGCGCCCGAACCCCGAAGTGTCTTCGGGAAAAGTTGCGCGCAATTCCTGCCGCTAGCGAAGGGCGAGGGGAAACTCGCTCAGGTTTTAGACCGACTCGTTCGATCAGCATTTAGGACCGGGCCCCTTGCCTCGCGGGGGTCAGGAGAAAAGGCAGTACACCGAACGTAAGGACCAGAGCCCGACGACACTCTGCAGCAGCCACCGCGCGCGCAGAAGCAAAACCACGGACTTGAAATGCACAAACAAACCACAGGCTTGCTCTCGGCGTAAACGAGGGCTGAGACACCTGTCTGGCTCTCTCGATTGCTCGCGGCAGGTCCATCAGGCCGGCCTTAACAACAGCGGTCCCAAGGGAAGGACGGAAAGCAAAGCCTCGCGCTCTCCCAAACCACGACAGGGTGAGGAGGTGGGTACCTGGCGGCAGGAAGCAGGAGAGCTCGTAAGCCCCACCACAGGGCTCTCCGACCGACGTCGCCGGTAAATGCGCAGTCGGCGGGGGAAGCCGTTGCGACGCAGCTTTTTCGAGCCGAATGAGAAGTTAAAGGACAACGAAATAAAAACGCCCGGCGTGTGGGGGGGGGGGTGATAGACGTCTGCCAGGACAAGGGAAGGAGGCAGGTAAAGGGAGGGGAGGCAGGGGTTCAACAGAAGCAAGGATTTAAAGAGCCGCCTTGAAGACACAGAGGAGCCTTGTTTCCCCCTTGCAAGTTTGTGCCCAAAGCGAAAGCATCGGCGGCCTCCTGAAGCAGCAACAGTTTGGGTCGTTCACTCGCAAAGCTAACCCCAGGTGCCGGGGAGCGGGGAGAGCCGACAATGGAAACCGAGCTCCCCGCGATTCGGAACGGCTCCCGACTTACCCCAAGAATAGACGTAGCCATAGCCAAGTCCCTTGGCTGGGCGCTGGAATGGGCAGGAGAGCTCTGCTTTGCGCGCAGACCGGCGAGCGTGCGCCACGTCCTCCCAGCTTCCCGCCGTAACTCCACTCGCACCAAGTACACTCCTGGCTCTGGACGGCTAAACTCAGCCTAAGTGTGGGGAGCGCCTGCTTTGAAGTACCGCGAGCTAGGACTCTCGCCCAATGAGAGTGGAGAAAGACCAGGCAGGAGTCGCCCCGCAACCAATCAGGAACTTAGAGATGCAAGAACCAGGGCTCTGGGCGCGTGCCAGTCAAAGGCATGGGAAGGGGGTGGCGGAATCACACCAGTGGGCTCTTGGTCTTTTAAAAGCATTATACTGCAATTAACTTTCTTTTTCTTTCCTTTCCTTTTTTTTTTTTTTTTTTTTTTTTGAACTAAGCTTAGGTTTAAATATCGTTTAGGTCATGACAGAAAGAACTAGAGTGATGATGACACGTTTTCTTCTTCCACTACCCATTTTCAGGACGGGGCCACCAAGGGCAGAGCGTAATGGCAGAATGCACAAGGCATTTGTTTGGAGTTCAGAGCTGCCCCCCCCCACCTCCAGCCGATCCCAGCCATTCGTTAGATCTTTTGCCTTTATATCCCGGGTGTTACACAGTTCATTAAGTCCCTCGATTATTAAACCAAAATCGGTGCCTCGGTAAATATCCTGTGGCACGAGAAGAGGTAGCTATTCACCGCATACAGGCCTTACCCATCGCCCTGCTCTCTTGTGTAAATGTAAATGTAAAGCAGGCAGACTACAAATTCCGGAGAAAACGTTTGGAGAACACTTAAGCGTGGGGGGATTTCCTCAGATGTGTGCCTTCGTCTCTGGCAATGTTTTGTGGGCATAGTCTGTGGTTTGCTTGTTTCGTTAAGAAAGGGAGATAAACAAAGGACAAAATCGCGACAGACTTTTGAATTATGTAACGTGGAGGGAAGGCGAGAGAAAGACGTTAATCCTCCTCGTAGGCAGCTGGATTGTTTTATGAGTTTTCTCTACCTGCGAAGGCCAGGTGCGTGTCTGATGAAAACCGAAGTTCGCTCCGCGCAATAAAACCTTTCTCTGATCCCCAGCAATCCTCTGGATTGGTAAAGTTGACGGGGAGGGGACTTTTGGGGGTTTATCTCTCTCCCCCTTCCCCCGCTGCAACCTGCATATACATATACCAAACAACCAATGAGCTAAAATACACTTCTTCTGTTTTCTGGGTATGAGGAATCACGCAAACTTGCAGAAACTGCGCGCCAGCTCCTTTAAGTGCCTCCGTGGCAAGTGGCAAGTTTCTCCATGAAACGGCCTCAAACTCGCTCGTTTCAGGGCCGGGCGAAAGAGGCATTAAAGCCCAACAACCCACCCCAGTCCAGCTGCTGCCTGCGAGGCTGTGGTTCTTCCCTGGTTTTCGTTTGTTTTCATCCTCCCTGTACTTTAGAGGAGAGGCAGAAGTAAACTTCTGTTCTTCCTCCTAAATCTTCCTTTCTCTGCCACATCTGCTACCTCCGAACCCCGTCAATTGGCAGATGCAAATTACACGTGGTTCAAACCCAAGGAAGAATCGGGATTTCCCCCCCCCCTTACACGCCCCCGTACTTTCCTTCTGTCACCATCTCAAGAAGAAGAAAACACAAGCGGGGTGATGAGAGGAAGCAACGCATCTCGTGGCACGTCCGAAATCGATCCAGCAGCCCCACGCACAGGCTGCTCCAGCCAAGCGCCCTTTCTCGAAGTAATTTTGTCCGTGGGAGGTGGGGTCGGAGAGAAGAGCAGGCAGCAAAACCTGGGAGTCGTGGAAGGAAAAAAAACCCCACCCCGGGGCCCCTCTTTGAGCGCCGACTGAACCTGGCCAATGAATGGCACGGCGAGGGGATGGGGAGCGTGCCCAGAGATGGGGGATAAAATCGGGCCACGGAGTGCTCACCCCAGGCTGCGCCTCTGCCATGTGGGCGCGCGCGTGTTTGTAGCTATTGAGAAATACGAGTTTGGGGGCAATCCAGCGAAGGGCGTGTGCGTGTGCGTGCCAGTCCCGCCGGGCCAGAAGCCTTCGC
Organism: Pogona vitticeps; assembly: GCF_051106095.1. NCBI lineage: Eukaryota > Metazoa > Chordata > Lepidosauria > Squamata > Agamidae > Pogona > Pogona vitticeps. The sequence goes on from NC_135783.1 coordinate 201,173,978, forward strand.
CCAACAGGTGGACACAGTCTCCGCCACCGCTCTGTACCGAGAGGGAGCGGGGCGTCCCTGTTTCTTCGCACCACCCCCACGGGGTTGCTTTTACTAATGGGGATGGTGGCTAAGTGGGCACAGGGGCGGTCTGGCCAACCAGGGGGCTGCTTAGGGAGGAGAAAAGGAGCCTCTTTTCCCCACCCTCTCTTGAAAAAAGGCTGGCGAAGGGATAAAGGGAAATAATCCCTCCCGTCTGTACCGACTGGCACGTGTGTGTGTGTGTGCGCGCGTGTGTGCGTGTGTGCGTGTGTGTGTGTGTAGGTCTTATTTCCCTTCGGTTTTTATCGCTCACCTTAAAGCAACGTCGGTGGGGCTTTTCTCTTAGTTCCCACTAAACCACCATGCACAGGGGCCCTTCCCCAACCCGAATTACATTTTCTTTCCGCCTTGTTTTTCAACACTCAAGGAGACGTAGTCCACGAAGCCGCCGGTTCTTCTGTTCTTCTTCTTCTTCTTTAAATCGTTTTAGCTCACTAGTTCTTTACCGTAAATAAAAGTAAATGAAATTGTCTAGGACGCCCAAGTGAGAGTCTGGGGGAGAACAAACGGAAGAGAAGCAGGCCAGGGCTGGAGGAACAAGAGAAAGAGAAAGAAAGAGAGGTCTCGACTCCCAAATCTTTAGGGGGGGGGGTCAAGCATTTTCTGTCAGATTTCTTCGTACTCCAGAAATTCTAGTTTTTAAACAAAGATCAGCGTGTTATGTTGAAGTGTTGAGCTGACTGTTAAAACATTTGGGGGGGATAATGACATTGTAACAAAGGCCTTGGTGTGGAGTGAATCATCACCCTTTTAAAAGTTAAAGCAATTTTCAGGAGAATGGCTTTCAGCAACCGCTTTACATTATTCAAAGCGGCCAAATAATGCTCTATTATAGCGCCTGAATGCTGCCAGTCAGCCCATAAGTGCAATTTGTGCAGAGGCTCGGGTGCCTTATCTCTACTTCTTTATAAAGAGGTGAATATAAAACAATTTCTTCCAAACCCAGACAGAGAGCACGAAAATTGCTTCCCTTTCTGCAATCAGGGCAATTTAACTGGAGTGCAATTAGCACTATTAAATGTCGATTCTGCATAAACAAATTTGACTAAGAAGCGAAAGTGGGGTGAGAACCTCATATAAACTGAACTGATTTTTTTTCTCCCCCAAAAATAAATAAATTATGTATCCGGGTCCTTTACAATTGATCCGTGACGTTTTTGTCTTGGAATATATTTACATCGTAAATAGTGCCTAAACCAACATGCGTCTCTTTTTTTTCCCTTCTCCCTCCCCCTCCCCTTCTCTTCCCTCCTCCTTCCCTTAAATCTCAACAGGAATACTAATAAAGAAGAATGGTCTAATTAAAGGCATCAGCCTTCTTCCCTTTCAGCGAATTTTGTCTCCCAGATCCCCCCCCTCCTTTCCGTGGGTCTTTTGATCTGCACCAACTCCCAAAGTTGCAGATCTTCAGGAGGGAGAACCTGCGAAACAATTGGTTCATTAGCCATGATTGGGGGGCTCGAGGGTTCATATTCGAGAGCTTTCAGATGAAAACGGCTCTTCTCGCACCAACTGGGCTTTAGCGATTCCAAATCAATCGATAGACGAGCAATTGCTTCTTAACCACCCTGGGAATCTGAGGATGACACACACACACACACACACACATATACACAGAGAGAGAGAGAGAGAGAGAGACGGAATTTACCCAGGGGTGGGGCCGCTTCTGTAGGTGTGTGTGTAGTTTTCTATTTTATAAAATAATATATATAGTCTATATATACTTTTTTTTAATTTTTTTTTTATTTATAGTCTATATATACAAAACGCATATATGCACGCGCATATATCCGTGTGCGCGTACATTTTCCAGACGGCGCAAAGACAAGCATCGCCAAACAGAAAACGTGTGGGGAGAGATCTCCCAGTCGTTTATACAAATAATTGTTCCCCCCCCCCTCCCTGCCTCCCTCGCTTTCTCTTGCAGCCACCACGCTTTCGCTTTGCACCTCTCCCGGTCTCAGTTCTGCATTTGGATTTACAGAATCCGCCGCGGATGTTACGGAGAGACGCCCGGTGTGTGCAGTGGCGGAGGGCGGAGGGAGGGAACAAATTAAGAACTTCAGTTAAGAAAAGATCCCCCTTGTATTCTTTCGCAGCCCTACATAATAAGGGGGGGGGGGAGGGGGGGAGGAACGCGCGCGTCAGGGCTGGGAGGGATCTGGAGAGAGAGAGAGAGAGGTCCAGGGCTGATTTCTCTGGTCGGATCCCGCGATCCGCATCCTTGCTTTCGGCTGAAAAGAGGGGGAAGGAAGTCTTTGGGAGGAGACCAGAACCGGTCGCTTGCTATTACAGGGAAATCTCGTCCTCCAGTTTATGAATCTTGGGGACCGGCAGAAAGAAAGAAAGAAAGAAAGAAAGAAAGAAAGAAAGAAAGAAAGAAAGAAAGAAAGAAAGAAAGAAAGAAAGAAAGAAAGAAAGAAAGAAAGAAAGAAAGAAAGAAAGAAAGAAAGAAAGAAAGAAAGAAAACGGATCGCGGACTATTCTAGGGAGAAATTACGCGACTGGCTCAGCCTCCCTGCCCGAGTGTTCATTTCCTATTTGCTCCCACAGCCCCCTCCCTCTCTTCCTCCCCGCCACCCCCCTACAAATAGTCCCCTAAAAGGGGAGCATTTGATGGACGGAGCTTTCAGCGGCGGCGGGGGTAGGAGCAGGAGCATCCCCGAGAGCGGGATCTCTCTCCCCCCCCTCCTCTCTCTCCAAGACGTTTGCCCTCCATCCGCACACTGCTCATCGCCCCTCGGACCCAAGTGCTCTAATCGTCGTCGTTCCCCCCCACCAGCTTTTATGCAGCCTGTGCGGATGGGGAGCTCCCCCACGCCGGTCTCTTCTGCCCCTCCCCCCAAAAAGGCGCCCCTCCCCCCCTCGCCTCCCTCGCCCCTCTGCTGCAGAAGGCACAATTAAAAGGGAAGACTCTGTTGTGTCAAAGGAAGGTGACTGGATGATGATTTTAATTACTACAATTATTGGGGATTATTCAACAAAACGTCTTTAGGCTTGTTTACCACGCGGGGAGAAAGACGGCGACGAGGCCGGCGGCGCCTGGAAGGCCTGGGGAAGCCTCGCTGGCAACCCTCGGCCTGCCTCGACGGTGGGAGGAAGGAGGGCGGGCCGGGACCAGCTCGGGTTCGACGCCCCTGAAGCTGGGCGAGCGGGCAGGGGGCCGGCGGACGGCCTCGGCTCCCAAAGGCTCCGATCTGCGCCAGGGTTTTGTGGGATGGGGGGCTCTCAGGGCCCCTCGGCCCCTTTCCAGAGCTAGCAACCGCGAGCTCTAACTACCCCCCCTCCCGTTTAGGGAGGCTGGCCCGGCTGAAGCCCCCTTGGCCCATCTCGCCTCACCTCGAGGGCGAGGCTGTGAGAAAAGCTGGCAGCTGGAACAGCCCGTTCTGCTCTCTTGACCCTCAAAATCGAGTTGCAGAACCGCAGAATTAAATCGTAAACCCGTTGCGCGGAACCGCGCCTGCCTGCCTTCCACCCACCCAGAAGCATGCATTTCAATTCATTCATTAATGGCAGAGACCAACCACGGTCTTATGATCCAGCCCCAGTGGTCAGAGGAGCCACCGAAGAGCAGGCCCTAGCGACGCGCGCAAAGGCACAGAATGTCTGGTCGAAGAGGTGGGTGGGGGATGTAGATCAACGCTCAGCCACGTTGGTGGCTGGCGGAGCTCGGAGCAACCACGACTTCTCTCAAACCAAATTATTTCACAGGGTTGTCCCGAAGAGTCGGGAGGAGGAGGAGAGAAGAGAGAAGAGACCCGCTGCCAAGCTCTTTGGAGGAAAGTAGGGTCAGTGGCAGACTTTGAAGGGCAGCACTCATCCTGACAGTCTCCACAGCCGTAAGGGGAAATCCTAAAATGCTAAAATCCTAAAATGCAGGCAGCTGTGTGGATCCGCGGGGGTATCAAGCATTTTAAAAATCTCAGCCAGAAGCAGGACTTTTGTAAAACGAATGGATCTTAATTGTCCATTGAAGACCAACCCACGGCAAGATGAGTCACAACAAAACTAAACTCCCAACAATATATTGCTGCTCTGGAAGTCCATCTCTCTCCCTCTTCCGCCACGGTGAGGACGACAGCTACCTGCAGTAGCAGAAGGGGCGCCTGGGGTGGCCGCTGATGGATTGCTCGGCCAAAAAGTAACGGACCAAGCGTTTCTGTGTCGCCTGCTCAAAGCTGAACCCTACCACGATGTGGAGCACCCCTCGCCCTCTGTCAGTCCGATCAGCCTGAGATCAGTCCCGTCGTCTACCCTGTGTGATTACACCAACGTTTCGGGTCGCGATTTTGCCACAAGGGTTTCGGGAGGTGGGAGAGCAGCCCCTTCCAGCACTTAAAAGGAAAAAAAAGAGGGAGGCGGGGGGGGGGGAAGGAAGGAGACCATCTGGCTGGATTCAGCAGAAATAACAAAAACGAAGCTTTCTCCAAACAAAACCCCATCTCGGCCTCCACTCATGTGGGCAGATTTATGCAATCTCTTCGAAATTGTTTGCCGAGATCAACCTGGCTTTAAGGCAGATCTTGCGGCTTGTTTAGGCTTGATTTAATCAGGACGTTGATGTCCCTATCCCGGCTCTGAATTCAAGTCCTGGTGGATAGCACAGGCGATTGATTGCATCGGGATTCAGGAAGTTCTTTCTGGTGCTCGGCCTCTTTTTCTGGGCGACGGAGGGAGGAGCCGAATACAGTTTTTTTGCTCCCCAGCCAGCGGGAGGAGCCGAGGGTCAAAGCGGCGGCGGGTGTGTGTGTATATGTGTGTGTGTGTGTTTCCGATTAGCAGAGATAGGAAAGCCCCCTGCTTTCCCTTGGGCTGAGCTAGGATGCCCACGGTAGCTGAGGGAGGAGGAGCATGGATGTTCGTAGCAAGAATCCATGGGTGGGAGCGATTCCTGGTGCAATGTAACACGCGACGCGATTTCTTTGTTATTAAGGCCCATTCGCTCTACGAAAGACACGTTCTTGTCGGAGATCTGGAGGATCACAGACGCCTGCTTTTTGGACTGCCCCTTGCAGGATGGCTATGGGGACTTTGCTTCAAATGCACCGCGTGCAGCATTAGAAGACCTTCCCTTCCCTTCCGACCTGCTTGCCGTCCCCTTCCCGCAGGGTCCTGGGTTCTCCAGCTTAAGGTGAATTCCACCTCCGATCGGGAGGCGTTTCTTCTTCGGAAGGGATGCTTCGCCGAGATATTTGCCTGGTGGTAATTAGGAGTCTATTACAAGCCATTAGATTGATCAATGTACCTTAAACAATGTGAATGATTTATACGGCGGAGAAAGCTCTCCCTCTCTCCCTCTCTCCCTCTCCCCCCCCCCCCCCAGCCCCGCGCTTCATCCTTTCTCCTCTGCTATTATAATATTCCAGAAACCAGGCCTTCCACTTGAGAGCCCATCCATCAAGGGCGGAACAACAGGCGCAGCAGTTTGGACAACTTATAAGGAAAGGACCCGGCCGGGGGAAACCTTCCCTTGCTCCACATTTTCCTCTTGCATGTTTAGTTTTGCTGTTCTTCTGTCGTAGGAGGAAAGGCTAAGAAAAGAAACAAGGGAAGGAAGGAAGGAAAGAGAGAGAGAGAGGCACTGATCCGACGGCCTAAAGAAGGCCAAAGCTATCCTTGCTCACCCGCAACCGGAGCCACTCCGCCTTTTCATCCCGTACTTCCCGTCACACGCAGTAGAGCTTCCTTCTGAGCCAAGAGTTTCAGAGCGACCCCACCCACCCCCACCCCCAACCCCCAAACCTGGTGGTATTTGTGGAGCGAGTCGCCTTGGGTTGGGGCTCCTGGAGTGGAAAGATCAGCCCCCCCCTCCCAAGAGTCGGTGTCCCGGGGAGGCCGCCACCCGTCCACACCCTTCGGGAGGTTTCCTTCCACGGCCCTTTAGGGACGCACAGAGGATGGGGCTGCAAACCCCCCGTTGCTGAGGCGGAAGAGCCCGTGGCTCGGGAGCTTTTCTGTTTTGTCTGCTGCGGCCCTCCAGCTCTTCAAGCTGTCCACCGACATAGCCGAATCCCCAGGCCGGACGGGTTGGTGTGTCTGTGTGGTTGGAGGGGGGTGGGGGTGGGGACAACATTTGAAGGAACAAGAGAGCTCTTGCTCCTAGCCTGTTACCGCCCCACCGTCCTCAACACCCTCTCTTAACAAGCTCCATCATTGCTTGACGATTGTGTGTGTGTGTAGTCTTATCAGCCACCGGAAAAGCTTCTTCTTCTTTTTCTTTAAAGAGCGGCCGCCCCAGGCCCACCAAGGGGGGGGGGGAGTCCCCGAAATCTCCCACCTCCTCTTCCTTCCCGACTCTAAGGCGGCCTTCCGAGACCCGCTTCCTGGGGAGCAAACCCCATTGAAACGACCAGCATTTCCTTCCGCGTAGGCATTTAAAGGCTTGCCTGCGAAAGACGGTGCGCTTGGAGTCAAAAACATACAGGGACTTTAGTGCCCCACACTTGTGTGTGAATGGGCGCGGGGGCGGGGCGGGGCGGGGGGGGCGACGAGGGGGCCGGGAGCCCGACACAACCAAAGCGATCGCCGCCCCTCCGGGCACTACCCGCAGGATCGCTGGGGCTCCCGGGGCAAGGGGCGATCCCCGCCCGGCGTGAGGGGAGTTCTGGAGATCTTTGCTGCAAGCCTGAGGCTGGGAGGCGAAAGATCCTCCGAAGGGTGTGTGGGCACGGTAGTGGGGTCGTCCCATCTCGGGAGCAGGCCGGCTCTGTTCAGACATGCCTCCGTGCAAAAGACACGGGCACCGCAGCCCCCTTGGCGAAGCGGAGCCGTCGGGGCCTTGGGGTGCGCTCCTCTGCCCTCACCCGCTCCGGATCTCCCCTTCGGGAGGGGAAGAAAAGGAGGCGAGGGCGAAAGGGGACATCTTATACGGGCCCCCCGGGGGGGGGGGAAAGAAACTGTCTTCTACGAAGAGGCGATGCAGGAGTGCGCTCTTAAGTTGCCTGCCGGCTGCCGGTGATGGGAAATCGAAGTCTCGCACAGGTACAGGGGACACTTGGGAAGACAGAGCCTGAAGCCAGCCTCAGGGGCGCGGGGGGGGGCAAGTGAGCCTCCCGGTGGGCAACAGGCACTCCGCCTCCCGAGGGCCATGAATTGGCGCGCTTGCTTGGTCGTGTGGGAGCCGACCTGCAGCGCCCCTCAGGCGGCCTTCCAGGCAAAGGAAGGCGTTGAAGGAGTGCTTGTACCCGTGACATTCCCCCAATTCCCCCTCTACCCAACCCCCCGAGCTTCCATGGCCCACCTGGGATTGGAACCCAGGACCCTCCGGGGTCCTTAGGAGGGAACAGCCTCCGTCACTGGCGGAAAGGGGCCCGCTTCGGAGGAAAGACGCCCAGGGGTGAAGGGTCCGGTCGGGAGGGCCGGCCGGCGGAGAGCGGGGCAGAAGCAGCGGGCGACCGAGTCTCCCAAGAGGTTCTAGGGCAGTGGCCCCCAACCTGGGGCCTCCAGATGGACTTCCATTCCCAGAAATCCTGCCCAGCAGAGGTGGTGGTAAAGCCTTCTGGGAGTTGTAGTCCAAGAACATCTGGAGGCCCGAGGATGGGGACCACTGTTCTAGGGCAGGGGGTGGGGAGGGGAGACGCACAAACACAGAGACACCCCAACGAGGTAGCCAGCAGAGGCGGCGCTTCCCTCCGTCCCTTCAGGCCGCCTGGAAGGAGAGCCACGAAGACGGGACTCCTGCACCCATTTACCCGCTTCCTTGTGAGGGGTGGTGGTGGTGGTGGGGGCGGGCCGCGCAGGCAGAAGAGCGCTCCCAGGCGAAGCCCAGGATCATCCAGCACACGCGCAGGGTCTGCCGGCCCTGGGTCCACACCCCCCCCCCCCGCTGACCTTCTTTCCTTCTGCTCATTCATCATCAGCTCCTTCCTTCCTCCCTCCCTTCCAGCCCCACCACCATGTCCGTCCAGGGCATGTTCCCGGAGGGCTACCATAGTGACCAGAAGCACCAACGGCCGGAATAAAACGGGGTAGGTGGGTGGGTGGGGGGGCTGTGGGGAGGAGGAATGGCTGGGGGAGCCCCCTTGGTGGTCCTCCCTGACCGGAGCCGGACTCCCGGGCTGCCGGCGCTCTCCGGCCTCTCCCCCCCCGCCCCTCCCTCCGGCTTCCCCAGCCTTCCTGATTACGGTTCCCCCATTCGGTAGGCCTGGGTCAGGGCTGTGCTAGCTCAGTCCAGAAGTGTGGGACACCCCGCTGAAGTCAGTTTGTATATGTTCTGGCACCTGAAATAGAAACTCCTCCCCGCGTGTCTTGTTTGACTAAGAAATTGCCGCCCTGGGGTGACATTCCAAATCTGCTGCCTGAAGCTGAGAGCTTGGAAAAGTTACTTTTGGACGGCAAGCCCCAGAAATGTCTGGCTATTACGGCTTCCATGCTGGTTGGAGGAGTTGTGGGAGCGATGGTCCCCAAAAGGTCACCTTTTCTAAACTCAGCTGGAAGCCACGCGCGGCTGCCTAGGGATAGAGCAAGACAAGACCTAACTTTCCGCCTGCAAGGGTTTTGTTTTAATTAAGTTTCTTGCATGAAGGCGCATTAGACCATGTGAGACTTCTATGCCTGCCCGGATGGAGTGGAGGCACAGACCCCGGTGTCAACATGCTTACTCAGGCAGCTATTATGGGGCCTAAACAATGTCTTCTTCCACAGGATGCCTGCGGGTGGCATCTTTCATGCCTCCAGTACAGTATGACGAGTGTCGCCTTCTGCCAGCAATGCTGTACTGTGGTCTCTGTGTAGGGTAAGCAGACACCTCTGTACCTAAAACAATACATGGCTATAAATCTGACATAAAAATGACAATATTAAAAACATCTGTGGGGAAACACTTCTCGTGATCTCAAGGTGGTAATTCTTGAATGCAGGAATACATCTTGGAAGTCCTTTTGATCAGCTATAAAAATCTACATTTTTTTTCTCATTACATGCCTGAAATACTACAGTGGTGCCTCGCTAGACGATGATAATCCGTTCCACTGAAATCGCTGTTTAGCGAAATCATTTTCTAGCGAAAAGCATTTCCCTATTGGAATGCATTGAAACCTGTTTAACGCATTCCAATGGGGAAGAATCGTCGTTGTCTAGCAAAGATTGGCCATAGGAAAGCCGCTTTGCAAACCGCCAATCAGCTGTTTAAATCGCTGTCTTGCGAAGCTTAGGTCCCCAAAACACCTGTTTTGCAAGCACGAAGGGAGCTGTCAAAATCGTCTAGCGAAAATAGGTTTGCGAAGCAGGGATCAGACATTGTCCAGCAAAATTCCCCCATAGGAATCACTGTTTTGCGAAGTGCTAGAGTGGTCACAAAAAGTCAATGTCTAGCGAAAAAACTGTCATGCGGGGTATCTATCTAGCGAGGCGCCACTGTAAAACTTTTTGCATTTTAAGTATTTTATGAGTTCTCGATCTCTCCTCGTTCACTTTAGTGCTTCTTGACCCAATGTTTCAGATGGTTGTGTTTTTTATTTTACAGCTGCCTGTGATACAGTTGCCATTCCAAGTCATACAGTGCACATTCTCAAGATCAGCTTTACATGTTTACGTATTTCACTGTGGCTTGATTTCTATCCGTTAGGCAGGGCTAAGTGCAATGGCATAACTTGCTGCAGCTAATTGTCACTACTTGTGTCTTTCATCACATGCTACTTGCATAGGTGGGAGCACCACGAAGGGATACAAGTAGCAGCTTGTTGCCCTAGCTGTGCTGCGATTTATGCTATTGCACTTATTACCACCTTAACTAAATGACAGGATTCTGGCCAGAAGATCTTAGTCCACACCTAAGTGCAAACATATCCAGCCTGGTTAATATTAAATAGCTAAAATCCTGTTTGGTTTAGATATCTGGTTGCAGAGCCAGAAGTTGGAAGTTCAATTCCCTGCTGTGTCTCCTGTGAGTAGAGCCAGCCTGGGTGGCCTTAGGCCAGCTGCACCATCCCAGAAGTGCTCCCCAGAAGAAGGGAAGGATGGACCTGAAAAGGATCACCATAAGTCAGAACTGACTTGATGACACACAATAATTATTATTAGTGTAGTAAGTCACACTTACATAGAATCAGTGTTTTGGTGAATCAGCTCCTCCATAGATTCTATTAATTCAAATGGGCCTACTCTAATTGTGAGTTACTTTCATATAGTAAATTGCAAGGAGTAGAATGGACCTACTGACTACATTAAGGAACAGGATTTCAGCCAATATTAAATTGCTGTTTCTAACTAACTGTATTTTAATAGCTACTGCTTTGATTGTTGTTCTGGTGCATTCCTATTATCTTAAATCCTTTGATTATAGGCCTGCACCCACAGGAGTAGAGTGGCAAGGGTTTTCAGTCCCAATATGGGTGACTTGTCTTACCATCCAACAACTGTGTTTGTAATGACCATTGATTGTTAAGGTAATAATCATTGTCCTATGATGATGATGATGATAATGCACAGTCAATCAAAACTATAAAAATGGGTATTATTTAACAGTGGTTCTTAACCTGGGCGATAATGCCCCCCAGGGGGCGATTTAATTTTTCAGGGGGGCGGTAGAACGAAAAGGGGCGGCGTGGGGGCACTGGAGCAGAAGGGGGGCGGTAGGGGGGCGCTGGAGCAAGCCAAACCTGTTCCTCCAATCTTAATTTAGTTCCAGAGTTTTCGTCTTGAAATTTTTAGTTCCTGCATTGCGGTTTGTTTTTATGCCCCTTTTTATATTTCTTTTTGCGTCTTAAAATTCACTTGCAACTAAATCATTAAATGTTACTTTTTGGGGGCATTTCATTTTCTTGGAATTGAATTTTGTTTTCAGGGGTCATTGGATTTAAGTGTCATAAATAAATAAATAAATAAATAAATAAATAAATAAACAAACAAACAAACAAGCAAATAAACAAACAAACAAACAAACAAATAAATAAATAAATAAATAAATAAATAAATAAATAAATAAATAAATAAATAAATAAATAAATAAATGAGAAAGATATCATCACCGTGGGGAGGGGGGCGATGATAACTTCCTCAATGGCTCAAGGGGGCGTTTCTTTCAAAAAGGTTAAGAACCACTGATATAACAGATACAAGTTTTAATCAAAAATCCAAATATCTGCACAGTATGTATGTTGTTCCTAATATTGCCTCTTTTTTTTTTTTTTAGCTCTGATGGTGGTGTGAATTCTGAGATCTGCAACGGCTTATATTACTGCGTGAAATTTCTTGATGACTAGTCCGGATGACTAAGGGGACCACTAAAGTGTGTTTCATCCACAAGCGAGATGTTTTGATTGCCAGGTCTCTGTACAGTACTTCATTATTTTTTCCAATTCTTTATTTTCAACTCTGGCAACCCCTGGAATTGCAATGTCAATGATTCAGGCAGTTCTTCATTTTATTACTACTGTGTCTGGTGTGTTCAAGTTGTCTATTGGTTTGGATCCGGAAATCCCACAAGATCTTGACTTCCTCATTTTCTGACATCTTCTCTGTATGATATTCCCGCAGTCCAGTCCATTATTCCAATTACTGGAACTGCCCATGTGTTTATGACTCTGATTATATTTCCCCCATTTAATTTTGATTTTAAGATTTTCCGCAGTCTTTTGATATATTCTCTTTCTGTCAGTTCTTTAACTTTTGTGTGCACAATGTTATCTGCTTCTAGTATTCCAAGGTATTTATAATTTTCATCACTTGATAGTGATTTCATGATATTGCCATTTTTTAAACTGTTCCCTCTAGTTTTGGAATCTTGCCATGGTATATAGACAGAGCTGCACATCTGTCAATTCCAGATTTCATTTGGATATCTTCACTAAATATTTGCACCGTGTTTAGGAGTGATTCCTCTTTTCCTGCTGCCTTCTTTTTCCAGTATTTTTGTCTTTTCCAGAGAATCTGGCCTTTTAATGATGTGTCAAAGTAGGAAAACCTCAGTTTCATCATTTTTGCTTCCAGATATAATCTAGGCTTGATTTGATGTAGGACCCACTTTTTCCTCTTTCTGGCAGTCCAGTCACCAAACCTCTCCTCCAGCACCACATTTCAATTAAATCGATTTTTTTTCCTGCAAGCTTTCTTAACTTTCCAGCTTTTGCACTCATACATGGTGATTAGGAAAACAAGAGTGTGGATGATCTTGGCCTTGGTCTCCACTGACACATCCTTTCACTTGATGATCTTTTGTAATTCCTTCATTGCTGCCCTTCTGAGTCTCGCTCATTTTCTGATTTCTTGGCTGCAAGCTCCATTTGGACTGATGACGGAACTGAGGTATACAAATTCTTTCACTATTTCACTTTCTTCATTGTCAGTGCTAAAGCTGACAGTAGACCTAAGCATCTCAAATCTGCTTTCGGACAACCTTACAGTGGGGTCTTGACTTGAGAACTTAATCCGTATTGGAAGGCGGTTCTCAAGTCAAAAAGTCTGTAAGTCAAGTCTCCATTGACCTACAGTGCATTGAAAAGCGATTAATCCCATAACAGGCCGTTTTTGTTCCATTTTGGGTTTTTTCTGGTCTGTAAGTCAAATCTCAGTCTGCAAGTCAAACCTAAATTTTGCGGCCAGAGAAGTCTGTAACTCAAAAAGTCTGTAAGTCAAGCCGTCTGTAAGTCAAGGGTCCACTGTACTATGCTTATTTATTCATTGCATTTTTATCACGACTTTTTGCCAAGCTATTTGGGGCACCGTATCCAAGGTGTTTAAAACAGTTCCACCTACCCCTCATTGCCATTTATATTTATTATAATCATGTGAGGGAGGGTAAGCTCAAAGATAGGGACTAACCCAGGCCAGTAAATGCATGCTGTCCACACTGTAAATCCACCTCTGTCTGGCAGTTGATTTCATTCTGCTCTTAGATTCACATTCCAGTTCCCCACCAGCATCTGTGCTCATGTGAATTGTACGTATGTGTGGAAAACCTCATCCCCCTTCCCACAGGAGCCCTGGTAGAGAAGAGGATCTCTTCTTCCTCTTCTCTTTTGGCCTTTGATCCTTTGACTAAAATGTAGGTGGGATTCTCTTTCAATCTGCTACCCAACAGAGCTACCTAGAAGAGGGTTCTGGTCCTCTTTTTGGCCCATACTTGTTTTGATCAACAGGGATCTCTCTTGACACCTTTCAAACCTACCTCCTATGATAATCATATGTGGAATTAGAAATAATGTCACCTAGCACAAATAAAAACATTTGGAAAATTAGGGATTGTGACAAGGTCCGTCTTCAGCCGGGGGGGGGTTGGGTGGAAAAGGCGGGAAAGAGACAAGGAGGCGAATCCATTTCTTCCATATTAACAGCTTTATTAGAGTACACACTTAACTCAACAGGATCGAATGGATCCTTCAACATGTCATCCGTTAACACATTATACTTTTTGGACCTCACAACCGCCGGATTTGATTCTTCCCTTACCAGGGAGCTGGGCCGAAACGCTCGTGATCCGTCAACGGTCAAAGTGGGGCACTCCGTACAGCGCATATGGTCCCACAGCAGGGGTGTCGGGCCCAATCTCCCTCTGGGGGTTTCTGCTGAAACTCTGGGGCCGGGCAGATGACCTTCCTGCCCCCACCAAGGTAGTTCACTGGGAAAACCGAGACCCTCCATTCTAAGGGCTCATAAACGCATCCGCGTCCACAAGGGGGAAGGGGTTCGGGCAGTAGTCCCCCACCTCTCTGTAAGTTGGGAAAATCGTGTGCGAGACTGATCTTGCCTCTCCCGTCGGGCTCCGGGTCAGTCTGCACCCCTCTATTCATACATCTTCCCAGTTTGCCCTCTCCCAACCAACTGAACTCCCGCGTATTCCCCCCTCGTCCTGTCACCTCCCCCCACATGATCAAGTCCAATTCAGCTCCTCCCTCATCGACCAAGCACACTTCCGTCGGTCTCCTCTGTAATTCTTCCTCGCGTTCTATCTCCACTAAGATCCCCTCTGCACAACCACTCTCCTCCTTCGGGTCTTTCTCTTCTGAGGACGGCACACTCTGACCTACACCTTCACAGGGATTTATTTCAATATTCATTTTGAAAAACATGAATTAAATAGAAATTATTTACTTCAGTTGTTCTCGAGGGCACCTCCAAGCAAAGCAAGCCTTACATTGCAGAGACAAAGAACAAGAGAATAGGTGCAGGTGATATGATAAACTGTGTGCTAATAAAGCAATAGGTATCATTCCCCCCCCCCAATTAAATAAAAGTTATTTCATGGCATTGCATGAGTCTGCGAAGGCTTTCATGGCCGGGATCTGATGGTTGTTGTGGGTTTTTCAGGCTCTTTGGCCGTGTTCTGGAGGTTGTTCTTCCTGACGTTTCGCCAGTCTCTGTGGCTGACAGGTTGCTGTCCTCTGAAGGTGCCGGCCACAGAGACTGGTGAAAAGTCAGGAAGAACAACCTTCAGAACACGGCCAAAGAGCCCGAAAAACCCAGAACAACCATTCCATGAGTTGTTTTCAAACTAGGTGACTTTCCTTGAAATCCTGATACATCTCCTTATTTGAGAACCACTGGTGTGGAGTGAGGTGTCATCTGCAGCAGGATTTGGGAAGATGAAGCTGTCTAGATAATGCTGGACTAAAATTCCGATTGACTTTAGTCAGCTGAAGCTGGCAGGATAGCTCAGTGGTTTAGGTGTTGGGCTGCAGAGCCAGAGGCTGGGAGTTCAATCCCCCTCTGTGGCTCCTAGAGATAAAGAGCCAGACTGGGTGGCCTTGGGCTAGCTGCACAGTCCCAGAAGAAGGGAATGGGAAGCCACCTCTGAGTAGTCTTTACCTAGAACACTCCAAAAAGGGTCGCCATGAGTCAGAAGTGACTTGAAGGCACATGATGATGGTGATGATGATGATTAGTCAGCTGAGCCAGAGGAGTCACTGCCCGAGGACATCTGGAGAGCTGCTGCTTCCCCAGCGCTGCTGAACAGCTCAGTTTGCAGGTTCTGCAATGCTTGTCCTTCCTTGTGCTTGGGTGGGTGGGCGGGAATCCTCCAAAGACTGTTTAGGACTTGGAAGTCTTTTGAGAGGAGAAGTATTAGGTTGCCACCCTAGCTAAGTTGAAAGGGGGGAAGAATCCCTATTCCGCCCGCCCATCCCTGCCCTTCTCCCTCCCTCCCTCCCTCCCTCCCTCTTAGACATTTCTGTTACATCTGGCTTGCATTGGTCTTTAATGATCAGCCTTCTCAATTGTGATCAAGTGAACTTCTACTAATCTCTCCCCCTCTCCTCTTATTGTTTGGGGGAAACTGATGCTGTGTTTCATCAATGGAGGGTTGGGGGCTGGGGAGCCAATTAGGCAGCCACAAGCAGAGGGACTCCGAGTAACTTAAGTCAACTGGAAAGAGTTCGGGGAGAGTCTAATTACAGAGGAAGGCAAAACTGCTCACTTCAGCATCATCCTCCAGGATCTCCCTCTCTCGGTCTTTTTTTTTTTTTTTGGTAAGCATCCCCTTCTTTTTCTCTCCCTTTTCCCACCACGGTGTAAAGCGATGGAGCTGAACAAGTAGGAGCCTCTCCAGGTTAGGTGAGCTTCTGCGAATGCTTGCAGCCAAGCAGTGATCTCCTACAAGAGGGTGGAAGAGAGAAAAGGGGGGGGGGGGAGAGAGAGAGAAAGGGAAAAGCAAGGGGAAAAAAAAAGATTGATTGCATCTTGGCCCTGCCATTAAATGAGCCATTATCAGGAGAAGCTGCAATAATGCATACAGTCACTTGAAAAGAAAAGCAGGTTTCCTGGGCGAATACACCTATTATTTCAGCGGTACTCCAGGAGTGTTTCAATAGTGTCCAGGTTTGTTGCTTATTTGAAATACATTTGAATTGAATACATAGACACCGAGGCTTAAAGGGAGGGGAAAACAGAAAGAAAACGGAAAGGAAAATGAGGGTGAGGGAAGGGGAAAAAAAAGAACAAGAAAAAGCCAACAACACATTCGCGCTTGAGATATGCCTGAAGTTCTCATTAAACTTACCATCTGGAAAAGACAGATTAAAGGAAAATGGCTTTTTGAGAAAAATAGACCTGGAAATGATTTTGGCCCCTTCTGACCTAACAGAGGCAGATTTGACAGCTGCACAAAGATATTAGTCCTGAGTAAGATTCGCTGGCAAGCATCTTCCCCTCATTGCTGCAGCTAGATCTGAGAGGAATGCCTTGTGCAGCGTTTGTTTTGCTGTTATGAGCCCTCTCAGTTCTTGGGCTGGAAAACCACAAGACCCAAGTGCCTTATATAGGTCTGAGGCAAAGGTTATGTCCCTCATAGCCATGCTCCTCTTGTACCTCAAGAAACCTGTTCCTTTTCAAGGTGCCATGGGCGTCCCTCCCTCTGTTTCCCCTGCTTGCTGCAACACGGCTACCCACTGGAATTTGTGACATCAGTTGGCGACCTATATGTGTTCAGAGACAAGAAGCAATGCTCTGGTAAGCATCAACATCCACACTGGCAATTTGACAGGGAGATGGGTCACTTGAATGAAGCTCTGACAACCTGCTTTGTATGCCCAAAGCCCCATGTTTAGTCCCAGAAAAGAGAGAGAAAAAAAAACTCTTCTCTGGAGCCCACAGAGAGCAGGTAGATGTAGACCAATAGTTTAGCCCATGGTGGACAGAAAGCTGTGTTCTAGGCCCTTCGCCCTGATGGTGTCAACTGATGGTTTAGTACCATTCTCAAGTGGAGCCTGTTGGATGACAGGACAATCTGAAATGCTTCGGCTGTCTACTGAAAAAAAGATAAAAGTTGTCTCAAGTCCAGAATAAATAGTGGGAGGCTAAAGCAAAAGTGTTTGGCCTGCCTTGGGAATTTTCAACTGCAAAACCTTTGGGCTTGGCTAAACCTCTGATCCGTTGATATGAATGAATGGCATTTATATCCTGTCTTTCCACCAGTGAGTTGTCCTACTGCCCACTTTAGCCTCGCGGTAATCCTGTGAGGTAGATCTGGTGGAGAATGACTGGTCTGAAGTCATTCAATGCGCCTCATGGCTCAGAGAAGAACTGAAGCTGGACCTTTTAAGCCCCATTTCAGCACTCTTGCTACTATACCTCACAGCCACCCCAGTCTGTTACAAGGGGAAGGATTAGGCCCCCAGCTCCATGGTATAATACAGGAATGGTTTTGTTTCAACGTGTAACAAGAGTTGAGGAGTTCTCTCTCTCATTTAAATGGTATTGTATGAAAATGTCAACAGGGCAGCTTACCATAACATCACAAAATAATAAAAATATAATGAAAACAATGCAGCATGCAGACAATGAGAGTAAAACAGAGGTAAAAATGGGCAAAAGCCTTCATCAAGATGCAACGTCCAGTGTATGTGGACACCCCTCAGCAGCCTCAACGAGGCATCTTAGATCTGCTATCCAAAACCCACAGTCTAGGCAACCCTGGCTGCCCCATTGTTTGGGGCAACTGGCATTTTGGAAGAAAGGGCATCCATGTGTACAAACTATATTCTCAGATCACACCCTGCTAATGCTCCAAGTGGCAGATGGGATACTATTGACAATCTAAGGAAACAGCAATCCTTTGAAATTCTTCCAGAAGACACCGTCTTGGCTGTTGTGGAATCTTGAGGTTCTTTTACACCAACATTGTTGACTATGTAGAATACAGTATAGCTCTTGAAAGAGCTACAGCATACCTAGCCATGACCTTGTGTCACTTTGTACTTAAAATTACTTCAGCTTGCTGTGAAGCCAGAGTTTGGGAGTTTGATTCCCCACTGTGCCTCTGTGGCAGGGTCTGTACTCAATGATCTGTAGGGTCCCTTCTAGCTCTGCAGTTCTAAGATGATGATGATGATAACAATGGGTTCAAGTTACAGGAAGCCAGATTTAGGCTTCAGGAAAAAAAATTCTTAACTGTTAGAACAGTATAACAGTGGAACCAATTATCTTGGGAAGTGGTGTGTGCTTCAATGCTGGAGGCATTCAAGAGAAACTTGGGCAACCACCTGCCAGATCGGCTTTGATCTGGATTCCTGCACGGAGCAAGGGGTTGGGTTTGATGGCCTTATAGGCCCCTTTCAACTCTATTATTCTGCAATTCTACGATGATAGTTTATTATTAGTGACACTGCTATGGTATAGCTGTGGTGGTGTTACAATATGCCAGAATTGTAATAGCTGACTTGGAAAAAAGACCTGATCGATTCTGTCCCCCAAAGCGTCTTTTCTATCTGAAATTCATCCCTGAAATTTGTGTTGGGATAAGAGCAGTCCTGCATGCACTAATACTGGCTATCAGTGCGAGGGGCTCTACAGCCTGAAGTGATTGTTCTTTACCAGCTGACTTGATTGTAACATTCTTTTTCTTGCTGCTGACATTTGGGGCAAGCCTCCGCCCCTCTTCAGGCTTGTTTTTGCCCCCACTGTTTTGTTGATAACTCACTCTTCTTTTTCTAACCATCCTCTAAGTTGGAGACTCTCCAAGAAGGAGACTCCATTCTGGCTCCTTCTTTCCTCTTCTGACTATAAGTACAAATGATTGCTGCAAGTAAAGATACCTTTTCTACTTTAAATGCTTCTAGAATGATTTTTATAATGCAAAGTGTTTGTTTCGTGTGCAAATCAGGGAGGGTATTTGGTGAGACTGAGCTGATCTCTTCATGTTTCCACCTTATACTCTGCTAGCTAAAGGAATAACCAAATTCCTAGAAAGCCCTTTGATTATCAAAATTCCCCCCAAATTTGTATTATCTGCACTTGTAGGTAGGAGACCCATATAAAGTTCAGCCAGGACTTCAGACATTTTCATTCTACAATCAACTTGAGTCTAGACTCATTCACGGAAACAGTGTCACTTTCTAGAGTCTTCAGCACATCCAAAATTTGAGAGTGGAGTGCCCGCCTGCTGAAACGATGTGCCATTTATGTTTAGACCCAACTGCTTGCAACACCCAACCCATAAGAACTCATGAGGATATCTATTTATCTGACTTGATGAGGGCCAATGGACTTTTATCTTTATTTTTAAAAATTAGCCACCTCTTGCCTACTAGGGCTCCTAAAGTAATGTACAGCTCATCTATGTGAGGGTGTGTTGCTCCTAGAGTAGTTTCTTAATGGCTGTTAATTATCACTGTTACTTTTTTCATTCCAACTCCTTCTCATCATGCCAATTACATCCCACATCAACTCATTCATTCACCTAAACATCTGTGTAAGAATTTACATCATTTTTCTAAGACAGACCATATAAATGATCCTTGAAACATATTTGTTTCAACTAATACTCAACAAACTTCTGCAGAGTATACCAAAATGTTGTTTCTTTAAAGGAAAAAATCGATCAAAAGACTTACTGCTTGCGAGAGAAGATATTTCTAATCACAGCCTCCCTCCTTGTTCAATTATAAGATTAAAGTATGAAGATACTTGATGGAGCAGTCTGGCTTGAGCTAAGCAAGTCTGAGTCTGATCTGAATCTGGACAGAAAACTATTTTGGTAGCCCAGATAGTCTGTTTTGATGGGATTTTAATTACATCGTAGTTATGATTCCATCATTGAAGCCAGTAGTAAGCCACAGCTAGAGTAGACCAATTGAATCAGTGGGGATTTGGTGAGTCAACTCTTGCAGAAATTCCAGATTGAATGAGCTTCTTCACGTCGTGACTTACTATTGGATTTCAGCCTACAAGAGAACATTTCACAAGATGAAGGAATTGTAGTATTGAAAGAAATGATTACAAGTTATATAATTAAGTCCAGTCTTTTATGTTAGATCTTATGGCTGCAAAAAATCAAATGTAAATATCCAGAAGGATTCCCTTTGTAAGAATACCATCTGAACATCAGTCTAATTAAATCCATGTGTTTGTATTTGCTAATGCAAAAAAAAGAAAGACAAAAAAGAAAAAGAAAGAAAGAAAAAAGAAAAGCTATCAGAGAATGATGGAACATGGGGATTCTGTCGCAACTGTCTGATTTGTTATACTCCAAGGTTTTCATTGCATGTAAAATTTCCTATGGCTTTCTTATGCAGATGAATTTGTACCTGCAGACATAGAAAAAACACATTTTTATTTGCATAGTCAGCACTTTAAAGTTACCTGATCTGAAATCTTGATTGGGCTACTATTGGATCAGAGCTCCTTAAATATATGGCCCTGAGCTATTTAGGGCTTTATATGCTAATCTAATACAAACCCAAAAGAAGGCTGGGTGGCTGATGGGCAACAAATGCAGAGATTTCAGAAAGGGTTGAAGAAGCAGCCAGGTGAGAACAGAATCTCCAGCACTCTCTGTGGTTGCCCCAAACAGAAAACTCTAGTCTCAAGCATTTCTCTAGGCAATAGGGCATTTCCGGGCCGTGGGCTGGCCCACCCACAGAAGGAAATACAAGGGACATAAAAGACTCCCCCTCGTTCAGCTGACTCTTTGAAAACCAGTGGGTTTTTTTTTTAGATCCTGGGAAATGTCAATAAAACTTCAAAGAGTCTTGTGGCACCTTCAAGGCAAACTCCTTGTATTTACAATAATCTTTCTTTCTTTCTTTCGTTCGTTCGTTCGTTCGTTCGTTCGTTCGTTCGTTTATTTATTTATTTATTTATTTATTTATTTATTTATTTATTTATTTATTTATTTATTTGGTGGACTTGCACCCTGCTTTGCGAAATGTGGGGAATGCTGCCTGAGTTGACAGAATTGATAGAGAAATATACACATGCCTGGGTGGAGGGGAGAATAAGTTCATAATGTAAATCTGTGGAAAAAGAGGGAACGTTGGAGATGAACGCTGATGGTTTGGCTGCAACTCTCAGGTCCACCCCACTTGATCTATGACCCATCTCTGGAAGCTGGACTCGGGGGTGGGTGGGGGAGGTGTCACAGGTAAATGTCTTAAACAGGTACCTTGATTTGAAATCCCCCCCCCCAAAAAAACCATATTGTAGGGCAGGGAGGAGCTGACTCCATTTGTTACACTTATATCACCAGCAAAGGAACAAGAACCAGTCTGACCCTGATGTGGAGGCTCAATCTGTTTATCCCAGAGCCTCAGATCAGGAAGAGGCTTCAGATCTCTTCCATTTTCACATACCTTTGGTGGTATCAATCAGATCTGCATTGCTGCTTGAAAAAAATAAATTGGGCAGGTATGCATGGACCATAAACAGAGTGATCGCTTCTCAAATCAAGTTCAGTACTCTGTATTCTGGATGCTAAACTTTCCATCTGAACTTGAGAGCCAATGTGATGTATTGGCTATACGTCAGCCAAAACTCTGCTCACGACCTGGGGTTCAATCCCAGGTAGCCAGCTCCTGGTCCACTCAGTTTTCCATCCTTCTGAGGTTGGTGAATTGTGTACCTATCTTGATAGGGTGGGGAGCACAATTTGTGGCCTGCATATTAAACTGTAAACTGCCCACAGAGTGCTTTAAGCACTATGGGGCGGTATATAAGCAGCACCCATTGGACCATGAAATTTGGGGGGGGGAGGGTTAACCACTGTGTCTTATCCTGACCTACCTCACAAAGCTGCTGTAAGAACAGAGTGGAGGTTTGAGTTCCCTAGAAAAAAAGCAGGATGTAAATAGTACTAATAATTACCGAATGCATTCATTGGACAAAAGCCCTCACGTCTAAAGGGGACTCCATTTGGGATGACATTACATCTCTTTGTCCAGCATCTGACCATACCCTATTGCAACAGATCACACTTGGCAGGGAACACAGCTGCATGTCAACGTGTACACCCTCACAAGCACAACTGGATCATTTGTGGATAGTGCAAAGGTGTAATTCTGACAGCTATGTTCAAATACAGCTTTCTCGTGGGTCAAGTTGAGAATGATTTACAGTATTTACATTGCAATCTGGAATTGTGCTCACCTTCCTACAGCATGCCTGGATTATCTGTTCTTCTCTCTGGCTCCAGGGCCTCATCCCGACCAGCCCCTTGTAGGTTTTACAAACAGTAGACTTTTACAAACATGCTGTAAGAACCGGAGATGATCTGTGTGTGTGTGTGATTTTATATTTCCTTTTCCATTTGCATTCTATGCATACAAGCACGATAATTTCACATTTGAAAAAATGTCAAATATAGTTTACTCATTGATATGAAAATTTCATGAACTCTACTTTCCCCAGTACTACATATTCAACGAACCTAATTACTGCAGCTATTTACATTCATAAGACTTTCGCTGCATCCCAGAAGGACAGAAACATTTTCTCCCAAATGAAAATGTTGATTTTTTTTTAGCCTGTGTTTTCTGATCTCTAAAAACAGCTTTATCATCGTGCAAATTATCATCTCAAATGCATAAAATCCTGGCGTAGAGGGTTGGGTGAGAGGGACTGTGTCTTCCTCCTCTCAGCCACAGTCCAAGAAATAGGATCTGTTTGTATCGAAACAAGTTTCAGGGTAAAGGATGCCCTCCTTCCCCCCCCCCCATGAAGTGTGCAAAGTATGGGAAAAACAACGAAGGAGCTAGAAATTGTTGCTGTTCAGCAGTATCTAGTGGTCTCTCTCTCTCTCTCTCTCTCTCTCTCTCTCTCTCTCTCTCTCTCTCTCTCTCTCTCTGTGTGTGTGATGCACAATGCCATGCATATTAACACTATAAGCTGTAAAAATTATATTTCAGGGGAGGCTGGTCCATTATGGTAGGCGGATACACAGCCCCATTGCAGGCTATACCAGCCAGCCCACTCCAGCCTCTCGCTTGACCACAGACCTGCCTGTTTTTCACTTCTTGCTGAGCTCACTGTGTCATCTCACTCTGTGAGGGTGGAGGCAAGAGAGAAAACAGGAGAATTAATATGAGTTACAGTGCCAATGGCACCCCCTTGAAACCATGATGGTTTCTGACGGGAATTACTACTGACCTTCCCTCTATGAATGCCTCCTTTTGTGAATTGAAGATTTCCTTTTTGCACAACTCAAACATTTGCCCAACATTCCTTTCTGCATTCTGGCATCTAGTAATATTTTATGTCAATATATGGGGTGTTTTGGTTGATAAATTGGGCAGTATTTGATGACTGATCTATGACGGCACTTGGCAGAACTGGCTTGGAATAACATGCCATGGCTGATCTCATATGTTCTACCTTCAGGAGACCTTCACCATAGGCCTGTCTCCTGTGGCAGATTATTTGGACAAGGGTTGTAGAATGTGCTCTTGCCTTCGTGCAGGACACTGCTGGACCTCACCACTGTGGGTGAACTGAGATGGTATTGGTAGAAAGCATTCCACAGTCCTGTGTAGCTATAAGCAGGCAAGCTGTCTTCCAAGATATCTCACTGAGGAAACTCCAATACCTTCCTTTCCCTCAAGGCCTTCTTACAGAATAGCTTCCAAAATATGTAGTATGTCTTATTGACAATATCTGAACGCTACCATGTAATTGCAGTGAGTAATGAATACAAAACATGCAATAGACACTAGTATTTGGTTCTTACAATGAGTTCTTCAAAAGAAGATTTTGGACTCTACCTTCTGTTCCCTGGTAGGAATTTTTTCAGATTCATGTATTCTGTTTAAGGTTCCATGGGACAGATTGATCTCTGTTCCGTACAGTTAAAGGTTTCTCCTCACCTCGGAACTGAGGCACAACTTCACAGAATGAAATTAAAATTTCCACCACTTCCAACTATTACTCAAATGCGTGCATACCCTGGATAACCTTTTGCATCTCTTGAGAATGATGATCTGGAGATGAATAACAGCAGGGCAGGCATTGCTATCTACTGGAGTTTGTCCCTCTAGTTCAGAAATACTGCTGTGAGAGGGTTGATCTAATACTTTTTCTTCACTTATGTCGCTTTAAAATAAAAAAGCAAAGGTGGCACTCCAGACTGCTGTGATTTGGAAAGATTGATAACATTAAGAACATCCATTTCCCTTGCTTTCCCTGAGCTTTTATTTGCTGCTTCTGTGTTACGTAGTTCAAGCTCCTGCTTTACTGACAAGCTGGTGAAAGTTTGATCGAAAACGACAAGCAGCCCATATTCCTTTGTGCTCTGCATGAGGATGAATCTGGATTGGGTAAAGACTGGTGTCTGTCCAGCTTTTCTGCCCTGGTTCACTTGCCTTTCATGTTGCAACACGAGCACAGAAATACAGGACAAACCTAGCAGGCAGGGCTCAAAATTTTCCATTGTATAATGGTTTGCTTAGTTGTGAGCAAGCTGTCTGGATAGCACAGTGGTTTAGGTATCTGGCTGTGGAGCCACAAGTTGGGA
Organism: Pogona vitticeps; assembly: GCF_051106095.1. NCBI lineage: Eukaryota > Metazoa > Chordata > Lepidosauria > Squamata > Agamidae > Pogona > Pogona vitticeps. Next base: position 201,198,210 of record NC_135783.1, read on the forward strand.
ATTTGATTCATCACTGAGCCTCTGGCAAGTAGAGCCTCTGGGATAAGTGCTTAACTGCAGAGAAAGACTCTCTGCAATAAGGTTTCTTCAGTCTACATAGCAGTCTACTTCAAGAAAGTTCTTTTCCCTAGAAAGATCTGTGGACCAAACTTTGCAGTTGAGCTCTTACCAGTTACCTAACTGCTTACAGCTCAGGTCTGGATGGGGCTACAGCAGCAACTCATATCTGAAAATCTTAGCTTGGGACTTTGAGTTTGTTAGAGACAACATATATTTGAACTTATGCTTGTTGCTTCTTCTGCACCTTGATGCCGACTCTCTGCCTGTGTATGACTTTTTGACTAGCTTGACTATGCTTTCCAGACGTTGCCCTTCCTTGTTTTCTATTACTGCTGGATCAGCTTGGTTTTTGATCTCCTGCACCTGGTTTACCTGCCTCTCTGGTAGGACTCTGTTTGTTAGGTTCTGCTTGATCTTGATTCTGGGCTTCCCTAACTGGGCCTGCTTATTGTTACATGTGCCTCAGCCTTCCAGAACTTTGCTCCTGGAACCATATCACCTTGGGGAAGCATGGGTTGGGTGGAGAGAAAGATGGCATGTCAGGGATGGAGAACGTTGTCCTCCCCAGATGCCCTACAGCTCCTCCAATACCTTATCTTTGGCCATGCTGAGTGCAGTATGTCTTCAGATCTAAGTTCCTTGACTGGTGTTTCGTGGGGAACATTGTGACTGATGGCAGGATTAGTTCTCTGATATAAAGAGGCACCGGAAATGCTGATGTATTATTTACTGATTTCTATGGGCACAGGTTAACTTGCATGACTCGAGGGGGAATCAGAGTGATCCAGATTACATCTGAAAGGCTCTTATCTTCAGTGCTGAAGATAAGAGTGATCTTTCACACAGGAGAAGTTGCTTTTCCCCTGAGAAGGATTCAGACAGCACTTCCCATTTCTTCCCTTTTTGATCATTGATTCCTCCTTCCTCACTCCTTTCTGCGTCACTTTGGAGAATATTTTCAAAAACAGTGAGGACAAGAAAATGGAGGGAAATGTATTCCCACTGCATACACCACAGGGTTGTCACTGAAGAGAATGCTGCCCACAACTCTTACCTGGGAACAGATTAAGCAATCACACAGATGGCAGAATGAGGTGATCAGGTGCTCTCCCAATCACACCCAATAAACTGCAGCCCTAGCACTGTGCCACAAAGGAGTGGAACAGCTCCCCAAAGGGGTAGGATGGATTGCTCTTGCTTCAGACCCACGTGGTCACGGTTTCAATTGCAGGCAGTTAGTTTCTCAACAACCGGCTCTTAAAGGCAAGGCAAAGAAAAGATTGGTGGTTGTTGTTTTAATTGGAACTGATGCAACACATCAGTGATAGTCCGCACACAGAAATTCCCCCCTTCCCTTGCCCTCTGCCAAGCAGGTGAAGTGGTTCATTTGCCAATATCCCAAAGTGGCTTGCCTATTAAGCCATGTCACAATATTGTCAAAGGCTTGCTTTGGATCAGTTCCAGCGATCACATGGGCTGGAACCCAACCCAACCCAAGGGATCTTACTGCCACTGGAAAAGTGGAAGGCCCTTGACAAGGGCCAGATGGGTGCAGGTAGGACCGCTGTGGTGGTGGTGGTGGGGAAGGGAGCAGACTGCTGTGCCCTCGCAAAGAGGTTGTCTGATCTTTAAGAGTGCACCAGCCCGTCCCTGCAGCGCTGCAAACAGTGGGCGAAACAACCTGTGCAGTCAGCCTTTGAGTTAAAGAAGTTGAAGTAACACATACCAATGGGGTTGGGGGAAAAGATATTATGTTAATCTTCTTTTTGTATTTGTTAAATAAATGATAAAGTGTAGAATAGATTTTTCAGAGAATGGGGAAACTATGTATGTATGTATGTATGTATGTATGTATGTATGTATGTATGTATGTATGTATGTATGTATGTATGTATGTATGTATGTATGTGTGTGTGTGTGTGTGTGTGTGTGTGTGTGTGTGTGTGTGTGTGTGTGTGTGTGTGTGTGTATCTCTCTCTCTCTCTCTCTCTCTCTCTCTCTCTCTCTCTCTCTCTCTCTCTCTCTCTCTCTCTCTCTCTCTCTCTATCTATCTATCTATCTATCTATCTATCTATCATTTCCCCTTTCTCCTTGAAAGGACCCAAGGCAGCTTGCATCATTAAAAAGACAATATTTCAAAATTAAAAACAGTAAGTAGATGTGAAGGACAGAAGAGCAGTGTGCCGTCCTCTGCTTTGCAACACCCGGTGGAAGAGAGTGGATGTGGGGAGGGGATACTCATAGGGATAGAGCAGGAAAAGGTTAAACCCCCAGCAGCCTCAGAGGTGTGTCTAGTAGACGACGAAGGGGAGGAGCTAGATTTAATATTATGGGAGGAGATAAAAGAGGGGGAAAGCGCAGGGATATTCAATTTGACAACTGACGGGGAGCTGTTAGGGAGAAAGAGTCACGGGGTACAGACCGAGCCCATGCGTGACCTGGAGGACTCGACCGGCCTTCTGAGGGACTTCCCAAATCTACAGCTAGGAGGAGGTCTGTTACCAGAACCGAGACTGAACAGCCTAAAGGGGAGGGAGTCATTTTCCCTCACAATCAGCGTGGGGGACGGAGGGTGACCCGCCCCAGTCCCTCTTTTCTCCAGCAACCACCCGAGGGGGATTGGGCTCATCACCCATGTTGTGGGACGGTCTGTGCCGTGAGGAGCACCCCTTTGAGACCTATGACCGACAGGGAGCACTTTGGTCCAGCCCCTCTATAAAGAGTGATTGGAAGACCCCTGATGTTTTACAAAGTTTTGCCAGAAATAAGTTTATTGGATCCTTTTGATACTGTTGAATTGAACTGTTCAAAAAATAAAGAAACCTGTGTTAAAAGATCTGAACCGCCTCCGCTCCTTCTTCCCGCCCAAACCCAAGGCACTCCTCTGGCTGAAGACGAGCCTGTTCACAGTAGATAAGTATTAAAAAAGAATCAAACAACTATTATATTAGAAACAGTAAATAAAATTCAGAGTTAAAAGCACATTTAAAAATAGCAATTCATTTAAATAAAACCCTTCTCAGGTCACCACTCACTAAGGAAAAACCTGTCTGAAGAGAAAGGTCTTCACCTGCTAAGCGAAGATGGGAGCAAGATTGAGATGTCCAAAGCTGGCATATAGAAATCTAGACATAAATATTATTCTAAACTGCTTAACCTTGATTTTTGCCAAAGGGGAATGGTGCACACAGTACAAGATGTGGTGAGTTAATTACATATTCTTCTTGAAGACTAATTAATGCTGATCAGTTCTTAAGTATTAGTTCATTTATATACTTCCAGTTTCCCAGTTTGAAGCAAGCAATTTCTGAAGATTTAAAAACTTTTAAAAAACAAGGTTTAAAATTGTATGTATAGTCTCCTAAAGAATTTGTTTCTTCTGTAAAATCTATTTTTCCCAACCCAACTGCTTCTTCTATTATGGAAACAATTTCTGACTAGTTATTATATGTGACAAAAATGGCCTTTGTGAAGGCACAATATGTTGTCATTGAAAATGTGCAAATGCAGCACTCCCATTGACCAGATATAGCATAATGATTGCGACACAAAGGATGAAATGCCGCTTTGCAGCCATTCATGCGAGCGACCGTCATTGATATCAATGTGAAGTTGGCATATGGACTGAAAATAGTTATAAGGCCAAGCAGATGTGTACAGTTTTAAAGGGGCTCACAGCATGGAATTAGGCTTTATTTTGGGTTGCTGTTTTTTTTTTTTAATGCCGTCTTGCAGAAATGTATTTCTTCTGTTGGGGATTGGCAATAGCCCATGGAAGATGACATCATAGGTTTGGTGGGGAGGAAAAACAACAAAGCCCGGTGCTTTTAGAGTGTGTGGCTCATTTTGTAGCCTGATCCTGTGAACTGGATTTCGCTGGTGCCACTGCCTCTGTTGCTGCATAAAGCAGGAGCTGCCGCCTTAAATTATTAGCTTCTCTCGTGGGATCAGAGAGACCCTAAGGAACTATAGGATAGATCTATAGGGTGGTCTTAGGGTCTGATTCCCTGAGATTCTATGGTTTGTGACACACACACACTCTCTCTGGCCAGTGATTGTTGTGGAACTCTAAATGCTGTAGTTTTCAGCTGATCACTCAAGGGCCCTACTAGCTGGAGGATTCTGGGATTTGTAGGTCTATGGAGGGGAGAAAGTAACTTTCTGAAGCTCTTCCCCAGCCCCAAATCAATTTTACCATGTAAAATGTAGATGCACATTGCCAGATACAAATTCCATGTAAGATCGGGTTCTAAATCTTTAGAAGTCTTAGGAGTGATGGGCACAGCGTGTCAAACTACAAGGCTGAGCTTCGTCATTAAAAAAAATGACTCCTGCTGTGGTACTAAATTACCACTGTTGTGTCTACAGTTCACAGCAACTTTGTGGCTATTATTCATTCGTTTATTTTTGTTTGATTGATACCCTGCTCTTTCCTCCCAAACTGGGGTGGAAGGCAGCCCATAACTGGAATGAAAACAAGAACAGTCCCCTTAGCAGAAGGTGAGGACACCTTACAAGCAGGATGTAACATGTAGACTGAGTGTCAAGCCGGCCCTGAACCTAGCCTGTGCTGCAAGGGATGTGAAATGGCAACTGAACAATAATCCCCAATGTGCTCCATGACAGTGCATATGTGCACAAAGACGCATGGCTAGAACCCAGAAAGATGGGGCTGTTGCAAGCCAGGTCACTGCTTGAGGTGCTTAGAACCAACTAGCTTTCCATTCCCATTCCCCTTGCATGGACAATGGCAAACTAGAGCTGAATTTTCGTAGGACACCGGGACATTTTTCTGTAGGCAGAAACTCAAGCCAACTCAGAAGATGCAGAAATGGGTTGCATGGAACTCAGCTGTTTCCTCCCTAGCTGGGCTGTTAAAGGGGACCCTCAGCTTCCTTGAGTCTTCTGAGAGGGTCCAGCCTGCGCCAAAACAAAGTGGCCCAGAAAGTAAGCTGGATAGTAGTGGTGTGCCATTGCCTAAAACTAGTGAGGATAGAACAATTATCCTCTATTATCGTGTCTTGTAAAAAATCTGCTTCTTGTCTACCATATGGCCCTGCTTTTCACCCTTTATGCCTGCTGTGCTATTTGGGATTTAGGGCTAGAGACTCCTTGGGAATGAGCGGGGAAGGCAGCTCCCATTCACATCTTGTTCACAAGAGGATGGTCCAGGCATTCGGTACTCTGTGCTGCCGAGAGATGTCAGGCAGTTCAGCACTATAGAATTTCACTGAATGAAACCTTGCCTTGAATGAAATCTTGCAGGTCTACTATATATAAACCATGACTTTAAAAGTTTTGATCCGGCAGCAGGCCTGGCCAAAGAGGTTGCTATATTGCCTCAGAAAAGAGGAGAGTCCCAAAGTTTGCTTTCAAATAGAAAAAAAATTGAGTGGAGGTTCCTTATCTCTAGCTAGGAGACAGATATTGGGTTCAGCTGGAGAGTGTTTTTTTTTTTTAAACTAAGAAACAGAAGTAATATGGGGTGGGGATAGAGGGAAAGTCTCCTGTCATTTTGCACAAAAACTCAGTAACATTACTGCATTTATGCAGGTCCTGTGATGAGGAAATCATCACTTGTCAGAAAAGGCAATGAATGAATGAATGAATGAATGAATGAATGAATGAATGAATGAATGAATGAATGAATGAATGAATGAATGAATGAATGAATGAA